>NC_092744.1:74856991-75169760 GCF_047496795.1 Chiloscyllium punctatum | reverse complement strand
TGGATATGAATGGACATCATAGAAACACTTCATATCAGCAATCCATGTCAGCAATGTTATCCATCAAAATTTGACACCAAGCCATGGAAGGAAGTATTGGGGAAGGTCAGAAAAACTGGGTCTGAGTTTGGGTCTTGCTGGAGGACGGAGTGGTAGTGAGGTGGAGAGGTATTAAACCCCTGAGTAGGAGCTGAGCTATGACCCTTTCAACATTCTTCCTTACTTATCACTTCAAAGGGAGTTGATCTGTAACACTTTCTTGTATGTATTACCACAGAGCAGAAGTAAACCACTGTTCCAAAAGACCTTATGTATATTTTGTCCCTTGATGGAAGCTGGATCAACAAGCTGTTGAATTGACTGCAGCAACTTGCCTATAACTTTCCTGAAGAAGGGCTTATGCCCGAAACGTCGATTCTCCTGTTCCTTGGATGCTGCCTGACCTGCTGCGCTTTTCCAGCAACACATTTTCAGCTCTGATCTCCAGCATCTGCAGTCCTCACTTTCTCCCCTATAACTTCCCCAGCCCTACATATGTTACTGCCTTCCTTTGATTGTTATATTAACCCTTGGAGCAAGCATGAAAGATAGTCAATGCTAGCCACAAACTCTCTATTATGGCTGAAAAATGATGCACCCCTTCACAGCCCTAAGCACTATAGGAAACAACATCGCTCTGCTACACTATTAAAAGCCTTTAAGACAAGGAACGTGAAACATCATTGATGTCAGCAGATTTAAAACCCTTTTGGACAAAGAGAATAAAGCAATACTGATATACTGAAGAATGAAAATCCTTTAGAGCAATGAGGGTGAAGTAGCACTGAATCACTGGAGAACTGAAAAGCTTTAAAGTAAGCAGAGTAGACTACAATAGGAAGAAATAGTAGCATAAATAATATTGTTGGGAAGATTTATTTTCAGAGATGGGTCAAAAAGAACACAGAATTGGAGAAAACAAATTTTGACACATAGAATTGCTTTCAAACTAGATACTAAATTAAATGATGAACAGGTAAACAAACATTTTGTATTAATTTGAGACTGCAGCTGATGCCATTGCAGTTTGCCAAGGCATAAGAAAATGCATAGGTACATTTGATTAAGTTTTATAAGTTTTTGATCATTACTTAGAAACTTTACTCCTTAAAGAATTTTAATTGAAGAATTTGACATGCAGGAGAATTGATAAATAATCTCATTAATGACCTCTACAGATGAGTGGAAAATTGTGACTATGAAACTTTAAGAGATAGAACTGTAGTTGAAAATACTAAGAGTCTTTGTCAAATTTATTCCATTCCAAAGAAGATTTAAGCTTTGGAGAAAGCCATTTTAATGGTAAGTGAAGCAAAATTCTGTAAGCAGCACAGATCAGTCCTCAGTGGAGAAGGACAAACCGATCACAGGAAAGCAACAGAATCCATTGAGTTCTTCATGTATAAAAGCCTGAAAGATGCACATGATAAAGCAATACAGACCATCAGCCAGATGTGCAGTTACTAAGAGTCAGTCTCAATGCCTTGAGTAAGGAAATATGCCAATTTATTAAATGAAAATTATATTATTTTGTTTACAGTATGACTCCTCTTCACAGCAGCTCTGGCTTGAAACAGTTTGACTCGAAATGTTAACTTTGCTTCTCTCTCTTTGGACACTGTTGAGTTTCTCCAACATTTTCTGTTTTTATAAAGGACCAAATGTCCGTGTAGTGATTAAGACCGGGTGGACATCATTGACTATGAGGTCCTTGATTGGCTCAGGTTAACAACCCCAATCAAAAGACACTGGATGATCAATATTAACTAGGGATTTAGAATCGCCTCAGTCCATTTGGCTGACTTCAAGCTGGCTGGCTCCAGCCAGTATACTGTGCACAAGTAAATAAAGAGTGACTTGGTGCTAGAATACCACCCTCTGTGCAGTTATTTCAGACTGGCTCAGCAGAAATGACATTTTCCACAAGGGACATCCAAGAGATAAAATGTCACTCACCACTTAACAAACCTCATAGGATCCAGAACAGAATCAAATTCAACAATCCTCAGGCCAAAGACCCACTGATCCTCCAAGTCTGAAAAGTATGTATTCTGAAAGAATTGTGAAACCAACAAACTGTCTGAATTTGTCAAAACAAAGACTCTTGGGTGACTTTTGTTGGAATAGTGGATAAATGTAATTATATACATGATTGTTAATTTTAGTTAAAACAATACTGTAAAATGTTCTGAATGGGTTAATACTGAAGACTGTATTAAGCGCCAACCATTCTCATAATGTTAAAGGACTTGATTGAAGAAAGGCAGAACAACTTAGGAACTCAAACGGGATAGATCTGTTATCCTAGATCTCCAAACAGTTTTAGAAACTCACTAATGTAACTTGTACCTGATTGTTATCATGCAATGAAGCGCATTTTGCTTACGGTGATAGCCTGTTCTCATTAGACTATAAAATAATTTCCTCTAACTGCTATAGACCAAACAAGCTGGCAGATCCAGTCAGAAAAGGAGGATGGTGGTGTCTATCTGGCTAGCCACCTACTGGCTGTGGTTATCTTCACATGCTGATATGATGGAGTTTTAACAGTAGATGAGCTGTGAGAGGGGTGAGGTCAGACAATGTAAGAGGTAGATGCAAGTGGTCACACTGTGAATATAAGGGTAGATACTCATTGTAGTGTCAAGGTAGCTAATAATCTGTTTTAATTTAGACAGCTACTGGGAAATGACATTTCAGAGAATCTCTACACTGTGGAAGCAGACCATTCTGCCCATCAAGTCCACACCAACCCACCATATCCAGAGATTCTATGGGAAATTTAGCATGGCCAATCCACCTAAACTACACACCTTTCGACCGTGGAAAGGAAATCCACACAGACATGGGGAGAGCATGCCAACTCAACAATTGCCCAAGGATGGGATTGAACCCAGGGCCCTAATGCTGTGAGGCAGAAGTGCTAAACACTGAGCCACCGTGCCATCCCCAAGTTATAATGCAACACGTGCACCTCCCAGTGCAGAATTTGGGGAAGGCACACCAATAACATTCCAAACCTCCATTTCCAAGTTGCTGATAGGAACATTTTAGGAACCTGCACTCAGACAATGTAACATTATTTCTATTTGGGTTGGGCTGGGAAGACAGGATAGGTTGAATTATTGGCATTTATGAATTAATTACAACCACACCAACACACTGCCAAGTTAACACCTGAAGTACTGTGTAACCCCAGTGCTTCACCCAGTTTGACCTCTCGTTCTTCAGACTAAAAGTGGAAGACATTCATTCTCCTGTTTTGTCAGAATGATAATTAGTCAGAGTACTATGTAATTAAAGAAAAATTCAGATTCTCATCCTTAATTGCATTTAGTCATATGCCGAAACTGGGATAGTTGACAAGAGCTGAATTAGTCACTGGATGAATTAGTAAATCTCAACTTCAATTGTGCAATAAAAACAGAAAATTCTGAAAACACTCAACAGGTCAGATAGCAAGGGGGAGGAAAAAAAGACTAATTGCGAACTAATAAATTTTGTAGCAAGATCAATACATTAGCAATAGTATGGGACAATAGATGAAGAAACATCTGTGAGAGGGAGGAAGAAGAGAAAATAAAACCATGGTGGTGTACTAAGCAAAGGAAGATGGTGGAACAAATGTGGAAGTAAAATAAGGTCCAGGGGCATTGTAAATGGTTACAGAACATCAACAGGAGTGTGAATGATGGTTAAAATCTAAAGCTGCTGTTTTCAGAAGGCTGCAAGTTGACCATAGCACAAAAATGAGGTGCTGTTTCTCAAGCTTAATGAGCTTCATTATTAAAATTGAATTATTCAACACTGAGAGGTCATTGAAAGACAGATGGAAATGAACTGTTCTCAAATTAATTGAAAGTGATTCAGTTTTTGAACATTTTAGGTGTAATGTACATTATGATCAGGTGAGTGCTCAGGTAACACAATACTGAATGAGATAAAACTCCCACTCGCCGTGCTGTGATGTCATCTCCCAGCAGATAAACCAGTTTTACAAAGTTTCTTTGCAAACCGTCTGGCCCAACCTGTTTTTGGAATCCTTGAAAAGAAAGCTAAGCATTAACTTCGTTTAGGGACTTTGGAGGCGGGGAAGGAACGTTTACACAGCAGCTATGAATACAGAGAGTTTTCCTTCATTCCATTTTTAAAAAGTTAATCCAAGATTGAAACTAATCAACACATTAACCCAGGAGAATGGTTGAGAAATCAGTGTCCAAGAAGCATAGTATCATGGAATTTGTAATACAATAGGCAATCATTTAGTCTCTCATACCTAGTGTTGCTTCTATCTGTTTCAGCTATCTACTCATGTTCACACATACATTCCTCCTTTTCAAATACTAACCCAATTCACCTTTCTATTAGGCTGTAACCTCCTCCTTAGATGACCTTCTGTGCTGATGCATTCTGCATTCCAATACACCACTGTGTAAAACAATCCCCTCTTCAATCTGCTATTATCACTTGTCAATGAATGGAAGAACTGTATTTGTTTGTCAAAATGTTTGTCATTTTAAAATCCCTATTAGATATTTTAATTTTTTTTTCTGTTGAAAAAAGCCAAATTGCTTTCATTTCACTTAATAGCTATAATTTCTCATTTTTGTCATCACTTGGTTGCACCTTCTCGAGTTGCGTGGTTGCAGTAACTATGCAGATATAATCTGATTAAGCAGTGATTGCATTCCAAAGGCAATAAATGCATGCTGTTTTTATTTATAAGCATAATTTTAAAGGTTACCTGACTTGAAGCTTGACATCTATTGATTTCCAGTTGACAAGCCTTAGCTTTAAAATTCTCATCTTTGTTGCAATAAACCCTCCAAGGGCTTGTCTTTGTATATAACCTTTGCATTCTACAATCCTTCAAGATCTGCGCATTCCTCCAATTCTGGTCTCTTGCAGATCCTTGTTTTTAAATAACTCTAACACTGGTAGTTGCAACTGCCTATATTTTAAGTTCTGCAGTTCCCTCCCTCCACTCTTCCACCTTTCTGTCTCTCCTCCTTTGAAGATGCTCTCTAAAACCTACTTCACTGCTTAAATTATTGACTGATGCATTGTTCTGTGGCTAGGAGTTGAATGCTATTAGATAATTTGCTTCGATGTTTAGTTGTACTAAGTTGATGCCACCAAGAATTCAATTATATAACATAAAGTTAAAGGGAGGATGAATGGTAAATTGATTGATGGGCAGGGAATGACATAGGTGTTGTTCCAATTAGACGGGAATTGAAAGTGATGTAAACTAGAGGTTACTGCTAGGTCATAAAAGTATACACGCACAACCACACAGATATATTTCAACATGGGCAAAGACATTCTCAAATTGCACAGAATTGGGATGATCAGCAAACAGTGGGAAGGATCTAGAGGGATGAAGCAGGCGGGTTAGAACATGTAGTTTCTGTGGAATAATAATTTTGAGAGTAAACAACAAAGCAATGTACAGTTTCAAATATTTAATATTCAGAAAGTGAGAGTGCAGGTTGATTAAGCATTAAGTAAAGGCTTTCAAGGTTTCAAAAACAGTTGTATAAGCCACAAAAGAAAAAGATTTTTAAAAAGTCATGGAGGGCAATCATAACTAGAAGACTGATTACTTCAGTATAATACACATATTAATACCAGAGGGAATAGACAATGTAGATTCATTAGAATGGCTCCAATGGCTCAGTGATTAGCACTGCTGCCTCATAGCACTAGGGACCCAGGTTCGATTCCAGCAGTGGGTGACTGTCTATGTGGAGTTTGCACATTCTCCCTGTGTTTGCATGGGCTTCCTCCCACAGTCCAAAGATATACAGGTTAGGTGAGGTGGCCATGCTAAGTTCCCCAAAGTATTCATGGATGTGTAGGTTAGATGCATTACTCAGAAATAAATATATGGTAGGGGGATGGGTTACTCTTCGGATGGATATAATGTGGGCTTGTTAGGCTGAAGGGCCTGTTTCCACACTGTATGGATTCTAGTTCTATAATTAAATTATAGCTATAATGAGAGACTTTAGATTCTTACATTGGTGTTCAGAAGGCGAAAAGAACATTTGGCAGATGATATTTCGGTTCTACATGCATTTGATTGCATGAATCAGGAGTTGATAACATGAAGTTGCCAAATATAAAATCGTCACTGAAGAGAAATGTATTTTCTGATCAAGTATGGGATAATCTTCTTCACTTGTTTTTCAAGTAAATATTGTTACAACTTCTAAAAGAGTTTTGAAGTAGAAGACAATAGGATGAGTTCTGCATTGTTGTAACAAAGAGAGAGCACTGACAAATGAGCCTAATGGTTCTCAATCTGGCCTGGAGCCATTTTGATGGCAATTCTTTTCTCTTACTAAGTTTTATGCAGAAAAAAAAGTATTTGTTCATGGATTGTGGGTGTTACTTGCAAGGCCAGCATCTATTGCCCATCCCTAACTGCCCTTGTGAATGTAGCTGTAAGTCATCTTGAACTATTGCAGTCCATGGGTGTAGGTTGACCCATTGTGCCAAGAGGGAGGTAATTCCAGAGTTAAGGATTACTGTTTTACTGTTGGCATTAGCTGATCACTGAAAGAGAGGGCTAACTGCATGAGGCATTCCTACAATAGTTTGATACGCTGTGGGGTCACAAGCAGCACTTGTCCAGCCTTGTAACTGGCAACAATGGATTGTGGTTTGATTGACAGCAAAGAAAAAGAGATAAGGGACAAGTCTGACAGCATATTTTGAGGTAGATTTATTTTAGGTGATGGAACAGAATGTCACCCTACATTTATGTAGATCCATTGCATCAGAGGTATTACAGTTCAACTGTATGAACAATGATAACAGAGATGAAGGAAACACCGACTGCAGTTCAATCAACTGTCAATATACCTGTAAACAGGTGATAGAGAAGGATAACATAAATAAAATGATAGACAGATTCTACATTGGGTGCTCTGTTAGCACCTGAATAAACAGTGGAGCTCAGAAAGCCTATGTTTTCAAATAAACCTGTTGGACTATAGCCTGGTGTGTGATTTTATTTTACTTTTTTCTACACCAGCACCTCCACAACACAAATATCTGCATACTTAGGGTTCACCTTCACCAATGAGCATTTCAATGGATCGATGTTCAATAGTGTATTGACAGTATTCATTACTCTCCATATACACCATACAGGAGCTCGATAGTAGTGCACTACATAACACGACTGGTTGTTATTCCCTCATTATATAGTCTATCTGATCTCTGAGTGGAGCACTAGTTTGTATTATACTGACCCACGAGTCCTTAACTTTGTCATGTTTCAGGCCATATGTTCACCATAGAGTTGGTAATTTTACGCCAGCTACTTGTTTAGAGAGGCTGAGAGCTCTCACATCGGCTTCTTACCTGGGTTAATAAAATTGTTCTGTTGACAGTAAACAATGGCTCCTTTAAGAAGCTCCTTCAGGACGTTTATGACTCTGCCAGGGACGATGTGCCCACAGCACTGGGACGACTCTGGAAGTGGATGGAAAATGTCACTCCCAGTCCATTTGCTTTCACTCTCCTTAGGGACAGTCAGGTAAGCCACCCCTTTCTTCGGGACGGCTTGATGGCTGATTCCATCTGCAATGTAAGGGGTGTCGCAGCTCTCTTCAACCCGCAAGGACAAATCGTTGAACCACAGACACACCTCCATATCCAGCTCATCAAACTGTGTTCTGATGGTGTAGTCAAAGCAAGCATGTGCTCTTGAGTAATCCACCTGGAACCTATAGTCCTGCTGCTGGACCCTGTCGAGAATCGTGAAGAGTATGTCTTCACATTTCTGTATATCAATGACCTTCATATCGTGGTAGGCTTTTATCCCTGACAAGTATCTTTGGTACCAGCCCAGCCTGTCACTATTTGAAGACCACATGCTGGCAGTGTCCTGAAGAATACCTGCAAACCTGTGGCCTTTTCTGAGCGTCTCTTGTCCTCCTACGAACAGCCGAGGTGTGTAAAAGTGTAAAGTTAACAAAAACTTGAGGACTTTTTGGTAGCTTTGGGCGGGATTTGGGAGTGCCACTGCTCAGCTGGAACACCGTAATACCTGTAAGTGAGGGCCAGCCAATTTTTTTTCTGGGAAGAAAAGGGGTTGACACAAGAAACAAGGAGGAGAGACAGCCGGGGGAAATCTTTAAATTAGTGAAGGGAAGAACAGCCCTGACCTTTTACCTTGGAAAAGTAACCTACTGCCTACCCAGACTGATGGGAGTAATGTCACTTTCATGTGCCTACTAAAAAGGGGAAAGGGATTGAAGGCTGAGCATCTAGAGTCATAGAGCCATACAGCACAGAAACAGACCCTTCGGTCCAACCAGTCTATGTCAACCCAAGCTGAAGTAGTCCCCCCTGCCTGCACTTGACTACCACCGCCCCCCCCCCCCCCCCCCACCCACACACACACACACACACCTGCAAGTGGCCCATATCCCTCTAAACATTTCTTATTCATGTACTTATCTAAATGTCTTTTAATAACTGTAAGAAATCTAGAAATAAGCCTGAATCTCAGGAGCTGCATGATCCACACTATTCTCAGTCCACCATTTTAAAATTTAAAAGGTTTAAATCTGAACTGCTTTGAGACTTCTCTCAGTGGTTTACAGTTTGCAAACTGACAGTGTCTTAATTAGTGGTGGAAGCAGATTCAGTTCAAGTGAAATCAAAAGGGAATTGGATACACAGTTGGAAAGGAAAATGGTGTGGGCTTATGGGGAAACAATAGGACAATGAGATAATTGGATAGCTTTTTAAAGACATGGACACTGTGCTAAATTGAAAAGTGTTGCACTGGAAAAGCATAGCAGGTCAGGCAGCATTTAAGGAGCAAGAGAAGCGATGTTTTGGGCCCTTCATCAGGATTGTGAGTTGGGGAAGGGGACTGAGAAATAAATAGGGGGGTGCAGTTTGGCAGGGGGCCAGGTAGCTGGGAAGGCGATACGTGGGAGAATGAAGATGATAGGTTGGAGGGGAGAGTGGAGCAGATAGGTGGGAAGGAAGATTGACAGGTAGGACAGTTCAAGAGGTCATTGCCGAGTTGGAGGGTTGGATCTGGGATGAAATGGGGGAGCAGAGAGGAGGAAACTGGTGAAGTCGATGTTGATGCTGTATGGTTGGAGGGTCCCAAGGTGGAAGATGAAGCATTTTTCCTCCAGGTGTCGGGTGGCTTGAATTTGGCGGTGGAGGAGGCCCAGGACTTGCATGTCCTTGGCGGAGTGGGAGGAGGAGGAGTTGACTTGGTCGGCCACAGGGCAGTGGGGTCATTTGGTGCATGTGTGCCAGAAATGTTCCACAAGTTGGCATCCTGTTTCCCCAGTGTAGACAAGACAACATCAAGAGCAACAGACACAGTAGATGAGATGTTTAAATGTGCAGGAAAATCTCTGCTGGATGTGGAAGGGTTCTTTGGGGTTTCAGATAGAGGTGAGGAAGGAGGTGTGGATGCACATTTTACACCTCTTCTGGTGGCAACTGAAAGTGATGGGGGTGGAGGGTGGGTTGGTGAGGGGCTGGGGGGTGGTGGACTTAATGAGTGTGCCGCAGAGGGAATGGTCTCTGCGGAATGCTTATAGCGGTGGGCAAAGAATATATGTCTCTGGTGGTGGAGTCTGACAGTAAGTGGTAGAAATGGTGGAGGATGATGCATTGTATCTGGAAACTGGTGGGGTGGAAGATGAAGACATGGTGGGTTCTATCTTTGTTGCGTTTGGAGGGGTGGGGTTCATGGGCTACATGGCCTCTGTGCTGTAGCATATGACTCACAGAGATAGACTATGGGATGGCCATGGAAGAAAATGACAATTTTTTAAAAATAAGTTACCTTTCTGAATGTAAGGTTAGGACATATAGAAAAAGAATAGAGAGAAATATCACAGAATGCAGTCTTGATATCTGTCACACTCCTATGACTCAGTAAATAGATTCAAGGTGTGCATGGGTACAGAATGAGTCTGGTTTGGTTGTGCAATGTGGTATAAATTGGTAAACCTGATACTCCCTGGAAAGAAGCCAGCAGCAGCGAGAGACAATGCAACTATTTTTTCTGGCATGTAAAGAATGGCAACTTTATGTGCAGGAAATTCCACTCATATGATATGATATGATATGAATTTTTACACAATCAGACAATATGGCAACCACTTGTACTGATCTTATGAAAATGCAGTCCTGTACAAATCTGTTCCTTGAAAATAGATGGCAAAAACTTGAAAGGAGGCACCACCACAGCTGTAATTATGTGGGACTGCAACCGGGCCAGCACCACTGCAGCCTCACAGAATAACAACTGGCTTAACTCACTGCAGTTGGTGGCACTGTTACTGAAGCACTGTCCTCTTGCTTAAGGCCCCTATTGTGGTACAGTGATAGTGTCCTTGCCCTGGACCAGAAAGGCATGGGTTCAAATCACACCTGCTCCAGAGGTGTGTAATAATATCGCTGAACAGGCTGATTAGAAAAACAGGTTTCTTTCTTTTTTTAAAAAAAATGTCCTGTGTTTTAATTCCACAAACTCATTCCAGCGTCAGGAATTTGAAAAATGTTATTGAACAATGAACAGAACTCAGGAGCAGACAGGTGAGGCCAGGAGAGTTTCTGAGTTTTATGAACAGCAAAACATTATCAACAACAGATCCCTCTACTACATCTACAGTCCATATTTTGACTGCGGAATTGTGATTTTAACATTACCTTTAACTCTAGATTGAGATCCCAGAGTTGGCAGTAGCAAAGTTGCCGTATTAAGAACAATGAGTGCACTCGGGCAGGAGATTTAATAGGAACATTTACAATGAAGCCAGGCTTACTGAGTCTGTGGGAAAGTTAGGCAGTGCTGAGGACAGGAACTTCCTCATCATGTTTAATTGTTAATGTCTGGTTAATCAAATTATTACATTTGTTTATGCCTTTATTTAAGATTAAGCAAAAACAGACAGCAGCTATTAATTGTCCGAGCATTATACATATCCAACGAGCAGCTGTCTGGCTGGTGAGTGGAAGGAACTGTACAATGAGTAGTTAACAAACTCTCCCCACTCTAAAGAAAAGTATCCTGGTTTTATGTCGTGTCAACTCGTTTGGATCCAGATTGCCACTAACTTTGCTTCCTTTGAATTTGAATTCACTGGAATCACATTGACGATTTACTTCCAATCGTTTTTCTGAGATTTTCAAATTCATGAATCGGCTGAATAGAATAGATAAGGAGAAGCTGATCCTGCTCATAAAAGCAAACAAAAAGTGAGGACATGAATTTAAAGTGAGGGGCAAATGAAGCAGGTGTGATGTAAGAAATAAATTGCTCACACAGTGAATATTTATGAATGCACAATCTGGAGATGTAGCAGAGACAAGATAATTGAAACATTCTCGAGCGTGCTGGATGATTACTTGGCTGGAAATGATGTGCAGGGACATGGGGTAAAGGTAGGAGACTGGCACGAGGTTGTCGAACTGAATGGCTTCTGCTTCAAATCTCTCTTTAAATCCGAATCAATCTAATGGGATGACACCCCCCCACACCCCCTCCTCCACCCCACCCCCGGGCAGCAAGAATTTAATCTACAACAAGTTTAGAGAATTTCATGTGGCCACCAAACTGTGATAGCTTCAAATGTGTGTAACAAAGAATGATACATAAGGTGAGCTTAGAACGGGGACAGCATTTTTCCCTCCTTACAGCATTTGGAATTGTTTGATGGGACAGTAAAAAGGAAGCTTTATTCTACACTTAACTCACCACATAGCTGGCCTTACGAGTTTTACTATCTAAATGAACCATGGGTGGAATTTTATAGGGGCCTGGAAAACATGAACTAGGGCAAGAGAAGTGGCAGAATCACACAAAAAGTCCAATGAGTCATGTCTCAATGTGGGGAGCATCTCACTGCATCTTTTACCTAAATTCCAGGTGTTGAAGTGATATTCTCACTAGTGGGTAGCAAATTGCCTGTTGAGGGAATTATTATATGTGAAGGACACGATTGACTGCACATCTTGCCTCATTAATGTATAGCTTTCTACCCTCCAGAAGAAAACATAGAAGTCAGAGCAGATAATTCAGCTCTCCCCGGTGCCAAAGGACCTCTACATTGGTACCAACATCTCAGGGCATGATCCAGGGTACAGCAGCCACAAGCAACCCTTGTCCACAGACAGTGGCAACTAAGTTCATAAGTGGATGCTCACAGCATCAACTCCCTGCCCCACATATCACTGATGACTTCATTCCCACAGCTTTGCACACACAAGGCAGGGAAAGAATAGGGATGTTTCACTGTGAAGGGTAATGGTATCAACAGAATAAAATGGTGGAAGGGAGGATTGGTGACAGCAATGTAACACAATAACCGTGCTTTGTAAACTGGAGCTCAATACGACAGCTTCAAGGAGTAGGGAACGGAAAATCACTGACAAGTTCCCCGTGACACACCCTATCTGCTGCATGGCTTTGATTTGAAATTTGAATTACCGCAATGAGAGTGGTTCTTGCTAAGCAGGGTGATAACAGGCCAGGACCTTCAACATAGTCAACGTCCATTGTAGAGGCATCAAACCAAGCCCTTTCTGCGCTTATGGAGACTCACAAACAAGCTGCACATTTCTGTGGAGTTTTCTCTCCACTGACCAAGTGGCAAATCACCTGAAGCTCAGAGAATAAGGAGACGAATAAGGCTTTGTGAGTTTATAGTAACAAGGGGGTAAACATCACTTGTCACATCATACCAAATCCTACACCTCCAAATGAAGTGAATAGCCAAGGTCATTTCCCAGGGTAGGGGTATCCAAAACTAGGCAGCAGGTTTAAGGTAGAGGGGAAAAGTTTAAAAGGGACCTGAAGGACAGTGTTTCACATAGAGGTTGGTGTGTATCTGGAATGAGCTGCCAGAGGAAGTGGTAGAGGTGTGCCCAATTACAACATTGAAAGAACATTTGGACAAGTACATGAGTAGGAAAGCTTTAGAGGAATATGGGCCAAACATGGGTAAATGAGACTAGTTCAGTTTGGGAAACTTGTTCGGCATGGATGAATTGGGCCGAATGGCCTGTTTCTGTGCCATATGACTCTATAACATCATAAAAACCCATTGCTCCATATACACCTTGTCCCTCTTGCTTCCACATGCTACAGCAAACTCTCAACACAGGCACTGGTCCATGTTACATCCATGGTTCATCCTGTCATGAATCATAGAGATGTACAGCATGGAAACAGACCCTTCGGTCCAACCCGTTCATGCTGACCAGATATCCCAACCCAATCTAGCACCTGGCCAATATCCCTCCAAACCCTTCCTATTTATATACCCATCCAAATGCCTTTTAAATGTTGTTATTGTACCAGCCTCTACCACTCTGGCAGCTCATTCCATACACGTACCACCCTCTCTGTGAAAAAGTTGCCTAAACCTATGCCCTCTAGTTCTGGACTCCCCGACCACAGGGAAAAGACTTTGTCTATTTATCCCATCCATGCCCCTCAGAATTTTGTAAACCTCTATAAGGTCACCCCTCAGCCTCCGACGCTCTGGGGAAAACAGCCCCAGCCTGTTCAATCTCTCCCCATAGCTCAAATCCGCCAACCCTGGCAACATCCTTGTAAATCTTTTTTGAACCCTTTCAAGTTTCAGAAGATCCTTTTGATTGGAAGGAGACCAGAATTGCACGCAATATTCCAACAGTGGTCTAATCAATGTACAGCCGCAACATGACGTCCCACCTCCTGTACTTAATACTCTGACCAATAAAAGAAAGCATATCAAACACCTTTTTCACTATCCTATCTACCTGCGACTCCCCTTTCAAGGAGCTTTGAACTTGCACTCCAAGGTCTCTTTGTTCAGCAACACTCCCTAGGACCTTACCATTAAGTGTATAAATCCTGCTAAGATTTGCTTTCCCAAAATGTAGCACCTCGCATTTATCTGAATTAAACTCCATCTGCCACTTCTCAGCCCATTGGCCCATCTGGTCCAGATCCTGTTGTAATCTGAGGTAAACCTCTTCGCTGTCCACTACACCTCCAATTTTGGTGTCATCTGCAAACTTATTAACTGTACCTCTTATGCTCGCATCCAAATAATTTATGTAAATAACAAAAAGTAGAGGACCCAGCACCGATCCTTGTGACACTCCAATTGGTCACAGGCCTCCAGTCTGAAAAACAACCCTCCTCCACCACCCTCTGTCTTCTACCTTTGAGCCAGTTCTGTATCCAAATGGTGAGTTCTCCTGTATTCCGTGAGATCTAACTTTGCTAATCAGTCTCCCATGGGGAACCTTGTTGAACACCTTACTGAAGTCCATATAGATCACATCTACCACTCTGCCCTCATCAATCCTCTTTGTTACTTCTTCAAAAAACTCACTCAAGTTTGTGAGACATGTCTTCCCACACACAAAGCCATGTTGACTATCCCTAATCAGTCCTTGCCTTTCCAAATACATTTACATCCTATCCCTCAGGATTTCCTCCAATAACTTGTCCACTCCCGATGTCAGGCTCACTGGTCTATAGTTCCCTGGCTTGTCTTAACTACGTTTCTTCAAGAGTGGCACCACATTAGCCAACCTCCAGTTTTCTGGCACCTCACCTGTGACTATCGATGATACAAATATCTCAACAAGAGGCCCAGCAATCACTTCCCTAGCTTCCCACAGAGTTCTGGGAGACACCTGATCAGGTCCTGGGCATTTATCCACCTTTATTGTTGTGGTTCTGTTCGCCGAGTTGGGAATTTGTGTTGCAGACGTTTCGTTCCCTGTCTAGGTGACATCCTCAGTGCTTGGGAGCCTCCTGTGAAGCGCTTCTGTGATCTTTCCTCCGGCATTTGTAGTGGTTTGAAACTGCCGCTTCCGGTTGTCAGTTCCAACTGTCCACTGCAGTGGTCAGTATATTGGGTCCAGGTCGATGTGCTTATTGATTGAATCTGTGGATGAGTGCCATGCCTCTAGGAATTCCCTGGCTGTTCTCTGTTTGGCTTATCCTATAATAGTTGTGTTGTCCCAGTCGAACTCATGTTGCTTGTCATCTGAGTGTGTGGCTACTAAGGATAGTTGGTCGTGTCATTTTGTGGCTAGTTGGTCATCGACCTGGACCCAATATACCGACCACTGCAGCAGACAGCTGGAATTGACAACCAGAAGAGGCAGATTCAAACCACTACAAATGCCGGAGGAAAGATCACAGAAGTGCTTCACAGGAGGCTCCCAAGCACTGAGGATGTCACCTAGACAGCGGACGAAACGTCTGCAAAACAAATTCCCAGCTCAGCAAACAGAACCACAACAACGAGCACCCGAACTACAAATCTTCTCACAAACTTTCCACCTTTATGCGTTTCAAGACATCCAGCACTTCCTCCTCTGTAATATGGACATTTTGCAAAGTGTCACTGTCTATTTCGCTACTGTCTATATCTTCCATATCCTTTTCCACAGTAAATACTGATCCAAAATACTCATCCTGTGTGGACATGAAGTTAGAAATCAGTTAAGTTCAGGGCTATGCAAAATCTCTCATAGATGTAGTGCAAATCCAATCACATTCATCCAAGTGCGTTTTAATGTCCAGTGTTATGTCAACTGTGTATTTTTCTTCCTTTCCCTCCCAATCAGTGCGGGTGTAGCCCCTGGTTCTGTGGCTGGGCTGGACAGTGTCCTGCTCAACTGTGGAGCCTGTTGGCCTTTGAGGTTGAGCTGAACGACTCTGGGGGCCTTTGTGCCTGGATGACCCAGACCTGCTTTTTGCCAGAAGCAGTGGACCCTCCTCAACTTGAACATCCAAGGGTTGGAGTGGAGTGGAGCAGGCAGGCTGGCGGGAGAGGGCCTGGCTTCCTCTGCAGTGTCCTAGATTGCTGTTAAGTCTTCCATCTTTTAGAGTGGGTTGCAGATTTCGGTTCATTAATATGTAAATCCCAGAACTTCTTCTAAGTCACATTCTTGAGATAACTTAAGGTTTTATTAAAAAAAAAGGTGACATCTCAGCTCAGACAATGCATTAAAGATGTGAAGTTACAGTCTGTCTGTACCTCAGTGTTGAGTCAGACTGGTTCTATTTCCAAATTGGAATTATAAAATATTACATGGATTGACTGCCTGCAGAGTGTGCACTTTTTGGGCAAAACAATGTATCTGCAAAATAATTCTGCAAATGCAAATTCACTCCATAGAATTATGAGTGTGTGTGAGCCCAAAAAGCGCACAATTCTGCAGGCAGTCAATACAAGCAGTCACTCCATGTAATATTTTATAAATTCCACTTTGGAAATTTAACCAATCTGATTCAAGACTGGGATACAGACAGACTCTAACCACACACCTTTAATGCATTGCTTGGGCTGAGATGTCACTTTTTGTAAAAAAAAATCTTAAGTTATCTCGAGAATGTGACTGGAAAAAAGTTCTGGGATTTACACATGAATGATCTGAAACCTGATGCTGAAGAATCAGGGTCTGAGGAAGAGTCACTGGGCCAAAAACGTTAACTCTGCTTTCTCTCCACAGATGCTGAGTTTCTCCAGCAATTTCTGTTTTTGTTTCACATTGCCATGAGGTAGCATTGGTGAGCCTTAAACTTGTACTTGTGAAGTCCCTGTGGTAACACTGCACCCCCAGCACAGCAGGGAGTCCTAGGATAGGTTTCTCAGTGATGAAGAAGAAAAGATTATATGTTTCCAACAAAAAAAGGAGGGAGTTTTTGGCTGGCAGAAAATGGGGAAATAAAGAAGGATGCAGACACCAGGAGCTTTCACGTTAGGGTTTTCATTGAATTGCTGAATTGTAGCACACTGTCTTGTTCGTGAACTCAATGCCTCTTGGACAAAGCCCATGTGCAAGCCTGTTAGCTGGTCCCATCAGAATCATAGAGTCCCTACAATGTGGAAGCAGGCCGTTGAGCCCATCAAGTTTGCACCCAGATCCACCCAACCTTGCATTACCCATGTACAGATTGTACTACAGTCAGTGGGAAATTGAGGAACAAATATGTAGGGAAATCTCAGATATCTGAAGGAATATCAGGTTGTAATGGTAAGGGAGTTTAACCTTTCCAAACCTAGACTGGGACTAACATGGAATTAAGTGCTTGGCTAGGAAGAATTTGTTAGCATGTTCAAGAAACCTTTGTCAATCAATATGTAAATGGCCTGACAGAAGTGGGGGGGGGTGGTGCAAAATATGACCTTCTGTTGGGAAACAAGGTAGGGCAAGGCACTGAGGTGTGAGTGGGGAGCACTTTGGCAAAGTGACCACAATGCTATTAGTTTGAAAATAGTTATGGAAAAGGATAGGCCTGGTCCACAAGTAAAAGTTATAAATTGGGGCAAGACAAATTTTGATGGTATGAGACAGAAACATTCAAAAATTGATTTGTGGAGGCTATTTGGAGGTAAATGAATGTCTGGCTAGTGTGAAGCTTTCAAAGATGGGATAAAAATGAGAGTTCACGGCCAGTAGGGTCCTGATAGTGTGAAGGACAGTGTTGACAGAAACAGGGAACACTGGCTGACTGATGACGTTGAAGCGTTGGCCAAGAAAAACGTGGCACAGCAGGGTCAAGTGAATCCCTTAAGGAGCAATGGGGGTGTCGGAAGAGACTCAACAAGGAAATCAGGATTGCAAAAATGGGCATGCTTTGGGAGATAAGAGTTTCTACAAATATATTAAGGGCCGAAGAGTAACCAGGGAGAGAATAGGGCCCCTTTAAAATCAACACTGCCATCGATGTGTGGAGCCACAGGAGATAGGTGAGATCCTAAACAAATATTTCATGTGAGAACTTACTGTGGAGAAAGACTAAAACACGCTGGGAAATAAAGAGCATTTTTTGGAGACAGTCTACATTACAGAAGAGAGCTCAAAGCACATGTATCCCCAGGACATGATCAAATGTATTCTAAGACATTGTGACAAGCTACTATGTTAACCTGTGCATCTTTAGACTATGGAAGGAAACCAGAGAAAGCTCACAGGGAGAACATGTAAATTTCACACAACCATCCAAAACTGGGATTGAACCCAGGTCCCGAGTCCTGTGAAGCAGCAGTGCTGCTCACTGAGCCATCATACAATCCAATGTCTTCCCTGTCCATTCATAGATCAAGCAATAGCAAACAGAAGGGCTGACTACTCCTGCCTCGTTGTAGCTGTTCAAATCAGTGACAGTATCTGAATTTAGCTATTCTGCTCCTCCTTTAGAATTTGCAAGGCTGCAGGGTGTCTCAAATGCCTGACTACTTTCCATATATTGATCTTACCATTCGTAATGAGATTATTGTGCCAGTTCTGTGCTACTAGCATGCCTGCAGCACATTGGGTTATGGGTAAGAAGTGTCTGTGTCTGCAGTAACACACGTCAGATGCAAATCAGATTAAAAAGAAATTCCTCTGCTGTGATTCAGTAGCAGTGCTGCACAAACTGCCACAAAACTCCAACTTGATGCAAGCTTAACTTGCTTTTGAAAGGAAAAAAGTGCTGATAAATCTAGTTCTAACTGCCTGAAAGCGATCGTCAGCAACACACATTGTTCAAAGCTCAAAATCATGACATTAGAGGATTTGATCTGTGGAATGCAGGCCAGCTGGTTGAGAAATTCCTCCAGAATGTGCTGCCTTGGTGTTATCATCAAGGTAGGGGAGAAAGGACAGACAGTCAGCTGTTGTCTTCAGTCCCTAGACCCTTAACTATTGACTTCATTATCTCCAATGCCCAAGGCTGAATCAGACTGCTCGTAGTGTTGGTGCTATAATTGACCTGGAGATATTTCTGTGCCAACGCTAAAACCTCCTATTTCTAGTCCCATAACATCACCATTCCCCAACTCTGCCTCAGTTCATCTGTTGCTGAAAACTGATAACTCTCTCCACCTTTAAAATACTCCTTCAAACCTACCTGTTTGGACAAGCCTTTAGCTATTTATCCTAATATCTCCTTCTATGGCTTAATAACAAACTCTGCATTATTTTCTTAACTCATGAGATGTGGGCATCACTGGCATTTATTGCCTGTCCCGAGTTGCCCTCGAGAAGGTGGTGGATGAACTGCCTCATGAACCGCTGCAGTCCACCTGCTGTAGGTTGACCCATAATGACCTCTGGGAGGGAATTCCAAGATTTTGACCCAGCAACGGTGAAGGAACAGTGAAATATTTCCGAGTAAGGATGGCGAGTGGCTTGGAGTGGAACTTGCAGGTGGCAGTGTTCCCAGGTATCTGTTACCTTTCTCCTGCTGAATAGAAGTGGTTGTGTGTTTGGACGGTACTCACAAAGGATATTTGGTGAATTTCTACAGTGCATCTTGTAGATGACAAAGACTGCTGCTACTGAATGATGCTGGTGGAGGGAGTACAGTATATGTTTGCACTTCTTCTGACACTCCCACAGCCACTTCCTCTATTGAATTGAATTGAATTGAATTTATTGTCACGTGTACCAAGATACAGTGAAAAGCTTTGTCTTGCGAGCAATACAGGCAAATCACATAATTAAGTAGCATATGTAAATAATAAGTAAACAGCGGCAAAAACAAAAACACAGGTACAGGCTATTTTTAATGCTTTGCTTCCCACTCTTCCTCTACCTTGCGAAGACTTAGCAGAATCTGGAACTTCCTCTGTAATGGCTTTGTGGGTCTACCTACTGCAGATGGAGTTAAGTAGGCAGCTCACCATCACTTTCCCATGGGCAACCAGAGAGGGGCATATATATATAAATGTCCATATATGAGTGAATAAAACATGGCTATGTTATGTGGAAGAAATGCCTTTGCACTATATAATCTTAATCAGAAAAAATAAATAGCGAAGGAAAGACTTGAATATAAACAACACTTTCTGACCATTGCGTTGCAAAGCTTTTTAGAATCAATGACAGCCATTTGAAGTGTGATCACTGCTGTGATATAAGAATTGTAGTGAATAACGTGCACAGCACACTCTCACAAATAGCAACCTTATAATGATCAGATCACTGGATTTATGCTGCTGATTGAGGGATAAAAATTGGGCAGGGCAACAAGGAGAACTCTTTTATTCTTCTTCGAAAGAATGCTGTGAATCTTTTACATCTAACCAGGAGGGAAGGCTGTGTGTTGGGTTAACATCTCATCAAAAGACTGCACCTTCAACAGGCAGTACTTCTCTGCCCTGCACTGGAGTATCAGCTTGAACTGTGGAGTGAGACTTGAGCCCTGAGACACGTGTAATCAAAGGAATCACAGTAACCATTGCTGGGCATTCACATGTGTACTGCTGAAGCGCTCCTGCAAAGAAAAACAAATGCCACAATCCTTAGAAATGTGCTTGCATTTCTATTGTGCTATTTTCCCTGCTGCTTCCCCGGTGACTAATCAATAAGGTATGTCTCCTGCTACCTAATCTAATGTTTGTTTTAGTGCTACCCTATTTGAGCAGAAAGTGAGAGAGAGTTACAGAGTCATAGAGATGTACAGCGCAGAAACAGATCCTTCGGTTCAACTTGTCCATGCCAACCAGATATCCTAAATTAATCTATTCCCACGTGCCAGCACTTGACCTATATCCCTGTAAACCTTTCCTATTCATACCCATCCAGGTGCCTTTTAAATGTTGTAATTGTACCAGCCTCCTCTACTTCCTCTGGCAGCTCATTCCATACATGCACCATCCTTTGTGTTAAAAAGTTGCTCCTTGGGTCCCTTTTAAACTTTATCCTCCCATCACCCTAAATCTATGCCCTCTAGTTCTGGACCCCCCACCCACACCCCAGGGAAAAGACCTTGTCTAATTACCCCATCCATGCCCCTCATGATTTTATAAACCTCTACAAGGTCACCCCTCAGCCTCCGATGCTCCAGGGCAAACAGCCCCAGCGTATTCAGCCTGTCCATGGCTGAGAGCTGGGGCTCTTGCAAATGATGGTAGCCTCATTCATGTTTTTGGATGACCCATCAGCAATATTAGCCACATGAAGGTGCTTCACCACCTGCAAATCTGGGCTGAAATCTTCAGTTTTAGATTTTCTCTGTAGAATGCTCCCTTAGAGGCAGCGGGGGGGGGTGTCAGGCATGAATGAGCTGAAACCTATCAGAACTGAGCAACTTGTTCTGTGCTAAAGAGGTCCTGCTGAACAGATCGCATATGAAAGGCAAGTGAGTGAATGTTGGGAATTATCAGTGAAGGAGACCACCAGGGCTTAATTGCAAGATGAAGCATTTCCAAGTGAATTTGTAGCTGATGAAGGTTAAAACATCTGTGTGTTACCAACATGACACCAAAAACTAGTAAGGTGCAAAGTCTCATTCACGCTAGCGACATCTTGTATGTTTTTCTTCCTCATATGTCCAATTAGCTTCAGACACTGCATTAATCCACCCTCACCATTCTTGCTGTGCAGCCCTCACTCCGTGTTGGTGAGGGGCTTGTCATTCGTATCCATTGTCTCCTTCTAACATGACTTCCAGAGCTCTTTGAGTAAAGGAACCATCGTCCCTCATTTACACTCATTTTCCAACACTTGCATTGAAGTTGTCGGCAGAACCACCCAAAGAAAGTGGATGTACAGCTTTAAGCTGCCTTCCTAATGCTAGCTGTAGCTCAGTTGTAGCCCTCTTGTTTCCAAGTTATAGTATTCTGGGTTCAAGACCCACTCAAGGACTTGAGCACAGAACTCAAAGCTAGTGTTCCTGTGTGATACTCATAGTGTACTGCACTGTGACATGATATCTTCGAGATGAAGCATTAAACTGACACCTCATCAGCCTAACCTGATGGATGATTAGGATCTCCTTGGCACTATTTCAAAGAAGGATAGGGGAAGTATCCTAGGTGTCTTGCCAAACATTTGTCGTTCAATCAATATCGGAAACACAAGATCCCAAAAGTTCACAGAGGACTCTTCAAATCTAAGAATCTAATGTCTAGTATCATATTTTTTGGAGAAAGGATTGAGTGGCTCCAGCAGAAATGAGTGCAAATTTCATGGGAAAAGTGGATGAATATTTGAATATTTGATGACTCGGGGCTAATGGCAAAACAAGCATGATCAATTTATGGGTTGCCTAATATGAAGCCAGATCAAAGGTCGTGGGCTAAGTGGTTTCCTGTGCGGTATACTTCTGTCTTTCAATAGTTTAAAATGTAGTAAGGAGGTAACAGGAATTAGATGGAAGAACAGAGAATATTAAGAAGGCTAGAAAATTATATGAAAGGAACTTTCTGTGAAGTGCGAAACAATAATAATCATTTGGTAGTGCAGAGCTTGAGTATTGCTGGAAAAAAACCATATTGTTGACGATATTGTCAATCATTAGGATATAATTGCAAGAATACCAAATCTCAAAAGGAAATAACAATTATTAGTATGAGAGAAGTTGCTGACTGGTTGGAAAATTGACTCTGTTTGAAGCTTGCCTCTATGGCCTTTTTATGTCACACGTGCTTTGGGTGGACTAATGCAAAAAGCCAACAGACTTTAAATGACACCGTTTTGAAAAGTATAGAGTACATGAGCATCACAACCTTAGTATCCCTATCATAAATGCTTAAAGATAACATGGAAGGTTGATATCATGGTGAAAAAAGTTTTTGGGCTGCTTGAGTTTATTAACAGAAACAATTACAAAACTGTATTCAGCTGAAACTATATAAATGACTTGTTGTCAACTGGAATATTGTGGATAGTTCTGAGCATTACACTTCAGAAAAGATATAAATGTCATGGATTATAGATGTAATGGGTATGGATTGTCTATGTTATGATTATGGATTATAAATGTGTATGTGGCTTGTAGATGTAATTGGTATAAATTTATTTCCCCATTATAAGCTTGGTGACGAGTTGAAATGAATCCAAGCTTCCAAGAATGGATGAATTGCGATCTGTCGGAATTGAAAATCAAAAATCTGAAGCCGGAATCCTATTCACCTCAAAACCATCCACATCCATTATTAATCAGCTAGGATGAGGGACAGGCAACCAATCTTACTGGAGGCAGTGAGTTGGTCATTTAAACAATATGACATATTTTTTATGAACACAAGAATGAGGGGCAGAGGTAGGCCATTTGATCCATCAAGCCTGCTCCACCATTCAGTAATATGCTTGTGTGTTGAACTTCACATTTCCAACAGACCCTGATAATCTTTGAGACCTTTCCTAAGAAAAATCTTTCTAGCTCCTCCTGAAAATATTCAGTGATGCCACACACAGTGATTGCACCCCTATTCATCATCAATAATATTTGATTTGAATTGAATTGAATTGAATTTATTGTCACGTATACCGGGGCACGGTGAAAAGCGAGTATTGCGAGTATTACAGGCAGATCACATAGTAAATAGAGTAGATTAGTAAATAATAGGTATACAGCGGCAAAACCAAAAACAGATCTTCAAACCTGTGAGTTTAGATAAAACATAGTTATTAGTAATTTTAAAAGTATGCTATTAAGTTTAAAGAGTGTAGAATGATTGTAGGAAATAGGAAGTTTAGATCTGCGCACAGGAGCTCGCAAGGAGTCGATATTTTTCCAGCACCGTCTTACATTTACTCCCTAAACTAGGGAATCACTAGTGTGTACAATCTACAAGATTCCCTGCAGTAACACACCCAAGATGAGTACCTTTCAAATCTGGGACCTCTAGCCACCTAAAGGATCAGGCTAGCAGACATATGGAAACATCATCATATGCAATTTCCCCTTCAAGCCACAAACCATCCTGATTTGGAACTATTGCCATTCCTCATCATAGAATCCCTACAGTGTGGAAACAGGCCATTTGGCCCAACAAATCCACACCGACCCTCCAAAGAGTATCCCACCCAGACCTAGCCCTATTACTCTACATTTCCCCTGACTAATGCGCCTAGCCTAGGCATCCCTGAACACTATGGGCGATTTAGCATGGCCAATTCACCTAACTTGCACACCTTTGGACTGTGGGAGGAAACCCACACAGACACAGGCAGAACATGCAAACTCCACACAGGCAGTCGCCCAAAACGGGAGTCAAACCCGGGTCCCTGATGCTGTGAGGCAGCAGTACTAACCACTGAGCCATCATGCCACCATTCCTTCACCTCCTGTGTGTCAAAATCCTGCAACTCTATCCCTCGCACCACATAAATTTCAGTGGTTCAGAAGGTGATTCACCACAACCTTTAACTAAATTTGTAGAATCATACAGCACAGAAAAAGCCCTTGGGTCCATAGAGTCTGCACTGACATAATCCCAATTTTCTGACCGTCTCAAGACAATTGAGGAGGGGCAACATGTGTTGACTTTGCCAACATAGCTTAGATACCAGAAACTGTCAGGGTCATGAGGTATCTGGACCAAGATAGGGAGAAACAATCATTTCTGAAAGGATCAAGAATAAAGAGATGCAGATTTAAAGTAACAGACAAATAAAAAATATGCAATATGCAATTTTTCGTACAGCAAGTGGTTAGGGTCTGGAATGTACTGCCTGAAGGTGTAATGGAGGTGGTTTCAATTGAAGCATTTGAAAGAGCATCATCTTGTTATTTGAAAGGAAATAATGTGCAGGGTTAATGGAGAAGGCGGGTCAATTGCACAAAGTGAAATGCTCAGTCCGAGAGTCAGTGCAGATACGATGGATTGAAGTCCTGGAGAAGGGTTATACCCGAAATATTGACTTCTCCACCTCCTATTGCTACCTGGCTTGCTGTGTTCTTCCAGCCTCCTGCCTGTCTACTTTGGATTCCAGCATCTGCAGCTTTTTTGCCTCTAAACAATGTGTTGAATGGCCTCCTTCTGCTTTGTAATAGATTTGTGATTCTGTGAAGCCCTACAATCAAAAGGCAACCACGTCAATCTGTAACCTCCCTGATTCTTCAGCCACCCACACCCACCGTCAGACACACAGCCCCTCCCCATTGGTCAAAACTACCCTATCTCACAGCATCAAACCGCATTTGCTGTTTGAATTCGTGTATCACTGGACATCAGAGTGCATCTGGGAAAATTAACAAACAGTGAATTTCACAACTTATCATGGAGGAACCAGTTTGGGCGAATTCACAGCACAGAATCAGATAAGTTAATTGTTGTTTTAAGTCTGTCCAAGTGAGTACAGTGGGTCCTTTCTTGATGATATGTTTTTTGGAGATAAGTCTCTTGATTAAGCTTAAAATATAAGCCATAGCTATGAATTAAACCTGGTGCAGTGTTTTGTAGAGGTATAAGACGGTGTTATTTTCTGGGTCTGTAGATTGTGAAGGAGCAAAAATAGCCTTTGCAGTGATATGTACTTCTTGTCAGATGTGGGAGTTTAAAGAGAGTTTAAGGGTTACTGCGGATTATATCTGCCATAAATAGTGTTGGATGCGAATCTTATCAGATCGAGTGGATCAGTTGGAGAGACAGATAGAAGCGATAAGGAATTTGCAACAGCAACAGTATGTGATGGTTGGCAGTTATAGAAAGGGGGGGAAGTCTCAGATACATAGATGGGTTAACTCCAGGAAGGGTGAGAGATCGGCACCTAGGGCAGGAGTCTATTGTGGATATACCCATTTCAAACAGGTATGCTGTTTTGGAAAATGTAGGGGGTGATGGATTCTCAAGGGAACGTAGCATGAACAGCCAAGTTTCTGGTATGGAGACTGGCTCTAATGCAATGAGGGGTACGTCGGCATCCAAGAGATCAATTGTGTTAGGGGATTCTGTAGTCCGAGGTACAGACAGACGTTTTTGTGGCCAGCAGATAAAAAACAGAATGGTGTGTTGTTTCCCTGATGCCAGGATCAAGGGTATCTCAGAGAGGGTGCAGAATGTTCTCACGGGGGAGAGGGGCCAGCAGGAGGTCATTGTCCACATTGGAACCAACAACATAGGAAGGGAAAAGGTTGAGATTCTGAAGGGAGATTACAGAGAGTTAGGCAGAAATTTAAAAAGGAGGTCCCCAAGGGTAGTAAGAACTGGATTACACCCAATGCTACGAGCTAGTGAGGGCAGGAATAGGAGGATAGAGCAGATGAATGCATGGCTGAGGAGCTGGTGTATGGGAGAAGGATTCACAATTTTGGATCATTGGAATTTCTTTTGGGGTAGAAGAGACCTGTACAAGAAGGATGGATTGCACCTAAATTGGAAGGGGACTAATATATTGACAGTGAAATTTGCTAGAACTGCTTGGGAAGATTTAAACTAGTAAGGTGGGGGGTGGGGGTGGGTGGTGGTGAGACCCAGGGAGATAGTGAGGAAAGGGATCGATCTGAGACGGGTACAGCTGAGAACAGAAGTGAGTCAAACAGTCAGGGCAGGCAGGGACAAGGTAGGACTAATAAATTAAACTGCATTTATTTCAATGCAAGGGGCCTAACAGGGAAGGCAGATGAACTCAGGGGATGGTTAGGAATATGGGACTGGGATATCATAGCAATTACAGAAACATGGCTCAGGGATAGGCACGACTGGCAGCAATGGAAAATATTTAAACAAGATACAGAACTGGCTCAAAGGTAGAAGACAGAGGGTGGTGGTGGAGGGTTGTTTTTCAGACTGGAGGCCTGTGACCAGTGGAGTGCCACAAGGATCGGCGCTGGGTCCTCTACTTTTTGTCATTTACATAAATGATTTGGATGCGAGCATAAGAGGTACAGTTAGTAAGTTTGCAGATGACACCAACATTGGAGGTGTAGTGGACAGTGAAGAGGGTTACCTCAGATTACAACAGGATCTGGACCAGATGGGCCAATGGGCTGAGAAGTGGCAGATGGAGTTTATTTCAGATAAATGCGAGGTGCTACATTTTGGAAAAGCAAATCTTAGCAGGATTTATACACTTAATGGTAAGGTCCTAGGGAGTGTTCCTGAACAAAGAGACCTTGGAGTACAGGTTCATAGCTCCTTGAAAGTGGAGTCACAGGTAGATAGGATAGTGAAGAAGGTGTTTGGTATGCTTTCCTTTATTGGTCAGAGTATTGCGTACAGGAGCAGGGAGGTCATGTTGCGGCTGTACAGGACATTGGTTAGGCCACTGTTGGAATATTGCGTGCAATTCTGGTCTCCTTCCTATCGGAAAGATGTTGTGAAACTTGAAAGGGTTCAGAAAAGATCTACATGGATGTTGCCAGGGTTGGAGGATCTGAGCTATAGGGAGAGGCTGAACAGGCTGGGGCTGTTTTCCCTGGAGCGTCGGAGGCTGAGGGGTGACCTTATAGATAAATGAGGGGTGACCTTATAGAGGTTTACAAAATTATGAGGGGCATGGATAGGTTAAATAGACAAAGTCTTTTCCCTGGGGTCGGGGAGTCCAGAACTAGAGGGCATAGGTTTAGGGTGAGAGGGGAAAGATATAAAAGAGACCTAAGGGGCAACATTTTCACGCAGAGGGTGGTACGTGTATGGAATGAGCTGCCAGAGGATGTGGTGGAGGCTGGTACAATTGCAACATTTAAGAGGCATTTGGATGGGTATATGAATAGGAAGGGTTTGGAGGGATATGGGCCGGGTGCTGGCAGGTGGGACTAGATTGGGTTGGGATATCTGGTTGGCATGGACGGGTTGGACCGAAGGGTCTGTTTCCATGCTGTACATCTCTATGACTCTATGACTGATATCTGTTTTAATTGGAACCCCACCAAATTACTGAGATTTCCTTTCCCACATTAAGCACCCATTTGAAAATGAAATTACTTTTGCCACAGTGTCTATTAAATGGGTAAACTTATTTCTCCCCCAATGGATTTTTTGTATTGATTACAGATTAGTTTTTCACAGCAGAGCTCAGAGAGACCAAGCTGCTCTGGGTTCTGAATATTGTCTGTTGCTAATTTGTTAACTCATATCATTAGGGGAAGAGGAAACCAATGTGGTACATACATCTGTAATACTCTCCCCTATCTCCAAGTCAAACTGAACTCCTTTTCACACTGTTGGAAACTCCATCACTGAATACTGACCGAGTCTGATTACTGAACCAAAATGTTTGCCATGTAGTCACAGCGACATCTGGTGGTAATGATGGTCTACAGCTCAAATTCAACACAATTAAATTCATTTTACTTGTGTGCACTTCGGGGCAGACACAGCATGGATTAAATCCAAATCAATGTTCTTTTCTTCTAACCTATCAAACCCTCATTGAAGTCAATTCTCTGCCAGGTGCCAGTTTGTACTCTGGGTGGTCCAATGTCATGTTTCATTATCATCCTAAGTATCATGACATGATGACTGAAAACAAAAAATGCTGGAAATCACAGCGGGTCAGGCAGCATCCGCGGAGAGAAAGCAAGCTAACATTTCGAGTGTGGATGACTCTTCATCAGAGCTGGTGTGAAATTTGGAGGAGGCAGCATTTATGCTGTAGTTGGCAGGGAGAGAGTGCAGGGGGAGAAAGGATGTTGATAATTCAGATTAAGTGATCAAACTGTGGGACTGGAAGAACAATGGTGTGTCTACCTGCCAGGCTGGAAAGAACAGACAGTCCCCTGGAGTGGTTGGCGGGAGGGGGAGGAGAGAGAGGACATGGTGTCAGAGAATGTAACAAGTGAAGCTAAAAGAAAGGGAAGGAATGGGCACGAGTACACAATTGGAAGGGGGTTGAATTCAATATTAAGTCCAGAAGGCTGTAAACTGCCTAGCCTGAACGTGAGATGTTGCTCCTCCAGTTTGTGATTCACTGGAAAATGGCAGAGTGCTGAGGACAGACAAGTGGGTATGCAAGCAGGACACTGTTTTACAATGAGTGGCTCCATGGGGGTTGGGGTCATGCCGGAGAGTTCTGCAAAGTGGTCACCCAGGCTGTGTTTGGTTTCTTCAGTGTAGAGTAGGCCAGACTGGGTGCAGTGAATTCAGAACACCGGGTTGGAAAGGAGAGCTGGTGAAATGTTGCTTCACCTGGAAAGATGTTTAGGCACCTGGATGGGAGATGAAGGAGCAGGTGTTGCACCTTGTGCAGTTACATGGGAAGCCCCCATGGGAATGGGGTGGATGGCGTTGGTGGATGAGGAATAGACTAGCATATCCCAGAGGGAAGGAACACTGCGAAATGCAGACAGGGAGAGATGTGTTTGGTGGTGGCGCTCTGCTGGAGTTGTCTGAAATAGTGGAGAATAATACTTTGAATATGGAAGCTGGGGGATGAAAAGTGAGGACAAGGGGAAGCTGATCACGCTGTTGTGAATGATGCAATGGGGCAAGGGCAGAAGCATGGGCGATAGGTCGGACGGTTGAGGGCCCTGTCAACCACAGTGAGTTGTATGGAAGAAGGAAGCAGTGCTGGTTTGGAAGATGGCATCATCTGACCAGATGCGATGTGGGTGAAGGGACTGGGTGAATGGGATGGAGTCCTTGCAGGACACGAGGTATGAAGGTAGCTATGGGAGTCAGTGACTTTGTAGTGGATGGCAGTAGACAGTTTATTCCCTGAAATGGAGACGAAGAGGCCAAGGAAAGGAAGGGAAGTGTCAGGAATGGGTGATGTGAAAGTTATAGAGGGGTGAAAATTGGAGGCAAGGTGAACAAATTTTGCAAGGTCCATTCAGGAGCATGAAGTGGCACCAAAACAGTCATCGATGTACCAAGAAAAGAGTTGTGGGACTGGAATAAGGATTGTTCCGCATTCACCATAAAGAGGCAGGCATAACCGGGACCCAGGCAGATGCCAATCATCACTCCTTTGACTTGGCAGAAGTGAGATGAATTAAAGGAGAAATTGTTCAGTGAGAGAACAAGTTCAGCCAGGCAGAGGAGAGTGGTGGTGAATGGGGACTGTTCAGGCCTCTGTTGAAGGAAGAAGCCGAGAGCTCTCAGACTATCCTGGTGGGGAATGTAGATATAGGGGGCTTGGGCATTCATGGCAGTTAGGGCCAGGGAACTGGGAATTATCGATATGGTGGAGGGCATCAGAGGAATCGCAGATGTAGGTGGGCAGGGTCTGAACAAGTGGAGAGAGGATGGAGTCAAGGTTGGAGGAAATGCACTCAGGACAGGCTGATACGATGGGCCTACTAGGGCAATCTGGCTTGTGGATTTTGGGAAAGAGGTAGAAGCAGGCTGTGGAAGCTTGGGAGTTGAAGGCAGTGGGGGGAAGATCTCTGACGGGAATGTCATCAGTGGCAGTCCTGACAATAATGGGTTGATGCTCAGATATGCGGGAGGTAGGAACAAGTGCCTGAGAGTTGACATTGTATTCTTGCAAGGTAAAGATCAGTGTGCCAGACTACAACAGCACCACCCTTGTCAGTAGGTTTGATGACACAAATAGAGTTGGACCTGAGACAGCAAAGTGTGGCAATTTCAGAAGGGGACAGATTAGAGTAGGTGAGAGGAGCAGGGAATTTAGATGACCAATGTTATGCCAACAATGAAGAGATCTCAATTAAGAGATCAAAGAAAGGTAAAAATGTCAGCGTGACATCTCAAATTCCCTGTTCCTCTCATCCACTCTAAACTGCCATTCTCATATCCCGATCACTTAATTTGCACTATCTACACCCTTTCTCTCCCAGCACTCCAACCCCCACCATTGCATAAATGCTGCCCTCTCCACACCACACCAGTGCTGATGAAGAGTCATCCAGACTCGAAACATTGGATGCTGCCTGATCCACTGTGATGTCCAGCATTTTTTGTTTTCAGTCCAGATTACAGCAGTAATTTGCTCCTACATCATGATATAAACATTCCCACACTATCACTCGATCCACTTGGCCTACCTCACTCCCTAAGAACCAGGTCTGGCAGTGCCTGCTTTCTTATTGGATCTTGTTGATACTGCTGTGGGAAATTCTCCTGTACACAAAATCTAGGAATGCTTGCCACTTGCTGCTCTTTACACTATTACTGTCCCAGTATATATTTGGGTAATTAAAGTCCCTTATAATAGCTATTCTATTCTATAATAGTCGCACTTATCTGTATTTTCCTTGTGGATTTGTTCCTCTGTATCCTTCCATCAATGGGTGGTCTGTAGATTACACCAAGCAAACTAATTGCATACTTTTATTTGTTCTTTAACTGTAATCAAATCCATTCCATCTTTGAACCTCTGAGACATCCTCCTTTTCCATTGAAGTGCTCTCCTTAACCAAACATGTCCTATCCTCCGTATGTCAAATGGCTTGATCTCTGCCTTCAAGGATGTTGGACATTTTGAGCTTGAAGATCTCAGGTTGAAGGCCGTGTACAATTGCAGCAGAAATCCCAGTTCCTTCCATCATATCCTCTTAATATGAAGGCCGGTATACCATTTGCCTTCTGCATCACTTGCTGCACCTCCAAGCTCACTTTCAGTGACTGGTGTACAATAACTCCCTTTACATTACTCCGCCCTCTTTTCCAACCTATCAGCATTCAGCAAAAACAGCCTTCCTGTTTTTGCTACCAAAATGGATAACCCCATATTTATTCACATTATACTTCATCTGCTGTGCATTTACCCATTCAATCACATTGAAGCACCTCTGCTTCCGCCTCTCAGTTCACCCTTCCACCCAATTTTGTGTCATCTGCAAATCTGGAGATATTGTAGTTAGTTTCCTCAGCCAGATCATTGATATATACTGTGAATAGCTGGGGTTCAAGTATTGATCCCTGCAGTACCCTGCTGGTCACTGGTTGCCAATCGGAAAACGACCCGTTTATTCCTACTCTTTGTTTCCTGCCTGCCGACATGTTAGTAAACTAACCCCAATCCCATATACTTTAATTTTACATTTTCTTCTGCACCTCACATTGCTTCCCATACTGAACAGTTAGTTCAAACTTAAGTGTTCTTAAGTTAGATAGGATAGTGAAGAAGGTGCTTGGTATTCTTTCCTTTATTGCACAGAACATTGAGTTTAGGTGTTGGGAGGTCATGTTGCAGCTGTACAGGACATTGGTTTGGCCACATTTGGAATATTGCATGTAAATCTGGTCTCCATCCTATTGGAAGGATGTTGTGAAACTTGAAAGGGTTCAGAAAAGGTCTATAAGGATGTTGCCAGGGTTGGAGGATTTGAGCTACAGGGAGAGGCTGGGGCTGCTTTCCCTGGAGCATTGGAGGCTGAAGAGTGACCGTATAGAGGTTTATAAAATCAAAGGTTCCCTATGGGAGACTGATTAGCAAGGTTAGATCTCATGGAATACAGGGAGAACTAGCCATTTGGATACAGAACTGGCTCAAAGGTAGAAGACAGAGGGTGGTGGTGGAGGGTTGTTTTTCAGACTGGAGGCCTGTGACCAGTGAAATGCCACAAGGATCAGTGCTGGGCCCTCTACTTTTTGTCATTTACATAAATGATTTGGATGCGAGCATAAGAGGTTAGTAAGTTTGCAGATCACACCAAAATTGGAGGTGTAGTGGACAGCAAAGAAGGTTACCTCAGATTACAACAGGATCTGGACCAGATGGGCCAATGGGCTGAGAAGTGGCAGATGGAGTTTAATTCAGATAAATGCAAGGTGCTATATTTTGGGAAAGCAAATCTTAGCAGGACTTATACACTTAATGGTAAGGTCCAATGGAGTGTTGCTGGACAGAGACCTTGGAATGCAGGTTCATAGCTCCTTGAAAGTGGAATCGCAGGTAGATAGGATAGTGAAGAAGGCGTTTGGTATGCTTTCCTTTATTGATCAGAGTATTGAGTACAGGAATTGGGAGGTCATGTTGTGGCTGTACAGGACATTGGTTAGGCCACTGTTGGAATATTGCGTGCAATTCTGGTCTGCTTCCTATCGGAAAGATGTTGTGAAACTTGAAAGGGTTCAGAAAGGATTTACAAGTATGTTGCCAGGGTCGGAGGATCTGAGCTACAGGGAGAGGCTGAACAGGCTGGGGCTGTTTTCCCTGGAGCATCGGAAGCTGAGGGGTGACCTTATAGAGGTTTACAAAAATTATGAGGGGCGTGGATAGGATAAATAGGCAAAGTCTTTTCCCTGGAGTCGGGGAGTCCAGAACTAGAGGGCATAGGTTCAGGGTGAGAGGGGAAAGATATAAAAGAGACCTAAGGGGCAACTTTTTCACGCAGAGGGTGGTACGTGTATGGAATGAGCTGCCAGAGGATGTGGGGAGGCTGATACAATTGCAACATTTAAGAGGCATTTGGATAGGTATATGAATAGGAAGGGTTTGGAGGGATATGGGCCGGGTGCTGGCAGGTGGGACTAGATTTGGTTGGGATATCTGGTCGGCATGGGTGGATTGGACCAAAGGGTCTGTTTCCATGCTATACATCTCTATGACTCTATGACTCTATGAAGGGTATGGATAGGATAAATAGTCAAGGTCTTTTTCCTGGGGTGATGGAGTCCACAACTAGAGGACATAGGTTTAGCGGTAGAGGGCAAAGATATAAAAGGGACATAAGGGGCAACTTTTTCAACCAGAGGGTGGTGTGCATGGAGGAAGTGGTGGAGGCTGGTACACTTACAGCATTTAAAAGGCATCTGGAAGGGTATATGAATAGGAAGGGTTTAGAGGGATATGGGTGGGGTGCTAGCAAATGGGACTAGATTAGGTTGAGACATCTGGTCGGCATGGATGAGTTGGACTGAAGGGTCTGCTTCTGTGCTGTACACCTCTATGACTCTATAACTTTAAGTTTTATATCACTTTATCAAGTTAGCGAGACTTGAGAAGATTTGTAGCTCAGGTTGAGGTTCTAGATGTGCAAACCTACATCCAGAACTTTATCAGGTATGTCAACAATGACATTTCACTAATTAGTCCATTTTAAATCATTGGTAGCTGCACTGCCAGCAATAGTCTGTATAATGAGGAGGTGCAGGTGTTGGACTGGGGTGGACAAAGTTAAAAACCACACAACACCACGTTATAGTCCAACAGGTTTATCTGGAAGTGCTCGCTCTTGGAATGCTGCTCCTTCATTGGGTAGCTAGTGAGGCAGGATCATAAGACATAGATTTTATAGCAGATCACAGTGGTATGCAACTGTTATAATATACTGAACAACCCTAGATTGCTGTTAAGTATTTCATCTTTTAAAATGGATTGCACATTTTGATTCATTAATCTGTAAATCCCAGAACCTCTTTCTAGTCACATTCCTGAGATAACTTCCAGTTTTATAAAAAAAAGGCCACATCTCAGCTCAGACAATGCATTAAAGGTCCATGTGACATTTTATAAATTCCTACTTTGGAAATAGAACCAGTCTGACTCAAGATTGGAATGTCGACAGACTCTAACCTCACACCTTTAATGCATCGTCTGAGCCGAGATGTCACTTTGTTCAATATATCGTATCAATTGCATGACACTATGATCTCGTGCTATAAATTCTGTGTCTTATAATCCTACCCCACAGGTTACATGACTAAGGAGCAGGGCTCCAAAAGCTAGTACTTCTAAATAAACCTGTTTGATTATAACCTGGTGTTGTGCAATTTTTAACTTAATCTGTATAAGACTGCCTTCTGCCTTCTTTAATTGAACCTTGCCCATTCATTTTTATATTTTAAAGGCGCCAAGGGTATGGAGACAAAGCAGGAATATGGGAATGAGATAAAGGATCAGGCATGATCACATTGAATGGCAGAGCATCTCGAGGAGCCAAATGGAGACTCCTTCCTCTCGTTTCTGTGGCTCAGTGTTTCACAGTCCAATTAACGTGAACATTAAAGCATTGCTCTACAGTTTCTCCATGGGGAAGGAGAACTGCAAACACTGCTTAATTCATACACGTCTCCAGGAGTGAGACAAACTGAGAGAGACTAACCATTATCCAAAAAAGGTCCCTGAGGGAAGGACAAAGTGAACCTAATCAGCGTACCTCCGTAATAATAACTCTGGTGACAGAAGGTCTGCATGCAGCAACTTTATGCTCTCTTAGTTTACATTGGATCAAGTTTCCAATATTTTAAATAGATTAGTGTTGGCCAGACTCAAGATTGGAATGACGCGAACATGATTTGTTTTGCTTCACTGAAGCAAAGTGTTCCATTTTGGATGTGGTTAAAAACTGAATTTCCTTCAGCACTGATCTGTTTGAAGGGATTATTTAGAAATCATCAGGCTTAAATTTACAAACAAAAGCACTTTTCTGCATGACTGAAGTGAAATATTTTTAGCGGGCTATGTGCACGACAGCCTAATGTTTGGGATGTATCACACTCGGCACTCCGCCAACGCTTCAGACTGTCATTAGGGGTCACCACAAAAGCCTGCAATGATATAAAGTGTAGAGGGCTCTGGTTAAATTATACTTGTTTCTGAAAGTTGCACAGGGATGAGCCAAACTTTGGAAGAGCCATGCTCCTTCTGTCAGCTTCAAGTATCCCGGGCGAGGCATAGCTTTGAATAGTTTAATCCTACTGAATCTTCCCAGGTCAGGCTCAGGATGAGGTTCATGTGAAGGGTACTGCTCCGACCAACGCTGTGCTGTCTCTAGGACGAAATTCCTTCCACACAAACAACACTGCGAATGTCGAGTACATCACCCAGATCTGAAAGCGTCTTAATGGGAAAAAAAATCTAAATTTTAAAACTGTTTATTATATTTGAAAAGTAAGAAACGGTTTGATTGCAAATTTGAATGCACAGTCCTCATAGAGTAAAGCAGCTGGGTCATTGGGCGTTGCCCCAATAAAGGATTCCCAATCTGAGTACATTTTGAGATAAATACCGAGTAAAGTGCCATCTACACTCAACCCTCATGCGTTTCAGATTGTGTACGGTGTAGACTAAATATAGATTAAAGCATCCTCTCTACCCGCCCATCAAACATTCTTAGTGTGAGCTTACCTCGATGTCGAAATGACACTGAAGACCGTGAGGAAATGTTTGGGACAATACAGCTTATTCCCTGACTGATTCAGCACGGGTTGGGAAAACAAAATGAAGCCCACTCTGCTCTATTGCCAGCTTGGTTACAGTGCCCTGTCAAATACTCCCAATGCAGAGTGTTGGTAATGATTTAAAAAAAACAGTCCCTGCTAAAAGGAATACTGGTTTGGGACGGGGCTGGGGGAGTTTTGCTAGGGTACTGTGATTTTTCTTTCAGGGCAAGTAGAAAAAGGATGCCTTTCTGGCTTTGAGCCTGTGAAGCAACGGCCAGAACTTTAGAGACGCTCCCTTTGCAAATGACTTCCGTAACTGTGTGCTGACTACGCCCCTTCGATCGAAACGAAGCAGTTCAAATACCAGAACCTTCTGACTTCACACAGCAAAGCTTCAGAGGTGGTTTCTGTCTTCAAATCCCATGTATCACTGAACCACAGAGACATTGATACACAAGGTAGGTGTCAAGTCTGCCTCAGCCTGTTCGCAGTTCTGAAGAGCAGACGGAGATCTCATTTCGACAGCGTCCTTCCCGTTGTAACCTGATACTGGGTAACGCAAGGCTAAAGAAATAGTAGTCCAAAGTTACACCGAATACTGAAGCAAAGGGCTGGATATGACTGGTTCTTGAGAGGCAACTTGGTGGTGGTAGAGGGTGGCTTTTCAGACTGGAGGCCAATGACCAGTCGTGTGCCACAAGGATCAGTGCTGGGTCCACTGCTTTTCGCCTTTTATATACTGTAAATGATTTGGATGTGAACATAGGAGGTACAGTTAGTAAGTTTGCATATGACACCAGAATTGGAGAATGTAACTTTTTAAAAAAGTTTTGCAATTTACATATGAAAACTGAAACCAACATGTTCATTCTAAACGTTGAGGGACTTAACAAACAATCTAGTTCTTTTTCAATATATAATTTCAGTTACATCACGCTGTAAACTTTTGCTATAAATTCTGTGTCTTACAATCTTATTTTCCACAACCACCTGATGAAGGAGCAGTGCTCTGAAAGCGAGTACTTCCAATTACCCCCTGTAAACCTGATGGACTATAACCTGGTGTTGTGTGATTTTTAACTTTGGAGATGGAGTGGACAGCGAAGAAGGTTACCTCAGAGTATAATAGGATCTTGATCAGATGGGCCAATGGGCTGAGGAGTGGCAGATGGAGTTTAATTTAGATAAATGTGAGGTGCTGCATTTTAGAAAGGCAAATCACTTAATATACGCTTAATGGTGAGGTCTGGGGAGTGTTGCTGAACAAAGAGTCCTTGGAGTGCAGGTTCATAGTTCCTTGAAAGTAGAGTCACAGGTAGATAAGATAGTGAAGAAGGCATTTGGTATGCTTTCCTTTATTGGGTCAGAGCATTAGACTCCCTACAGTGTGGAAAAAGGCCTTTCAGCCTAGCAAGTCCACAGCAACTCACCGAAGAGTAACCACCCAGACCCATTCCCTTATTTCTCTGACTAATGCGCCTAACACTATGGGCAATTTAGCATAGCCAATCCACCTAAACTACACATCCTTCAATTGTGGGAGGAAACTGGAGCACCTGGAGGAAACCCATGCAGACATGGGGAGAACGTGCAAACTCCACACAGACAGTTGCCTGAGGCTGGAATCGATCCAGGGTCCCTAGCACTGTGAGGCAGCAGTGCTAACCACTGAGCCACCGTAATGGAGTTGGGTGATCATGTTGTGGACTCATCCTTCAAGTACAGAGGGAAGGTAGGGGCTGGAAACAACAGCAACATGTAAGTGACATGTTCAGTGTTACACTGCCTGATGGCATGGGCTTTTTTGGGGAGAGTGTTAAAACTGAGGGGAAGGAGTGTGTCACTGTCTACAGGTGGGTACCCATTGCCCATCAGATGATGGTAACCCTTTCCTTCCTGCCTGTACTGCAAAATCCAACAGCCACCTCAATCCTCACCCTCAACATCCCATCCTGCCTAAAGTACCCCACTCTGGAATCCATTGAGCATCTTTTGTGAGCTGGTCTGCAGAGCTCAGGCATGGCCAGGATTGTAGGAGCTCCCTGCAATGGGTGGCGGGTGTGCAAGGCCACTTGCCTTTGAGCTAACCTGGCCACAGTGCACTATGAGTATGGGATGGGTATCTTCCACATCTGTTTCTGGTTGATAACTTTTCTTTCAGTCAAATGAACTACCACACACGCCCTGCCTGTCCCTTCATAATATTTTGTCCAATGCTGTAATCGTTTGGTCACTCTGAGAGAATGGTGTGCTTTACATAGAGAACGTTTGTGACTGCACAGTGTTGAAGTAAAACATTTTTTTAGCAGAGAAACTCCGATTACTTCCTCTGGAAAACGTCAAGAAATAAAACGAGAGAAAATATCTCCGGGATGCAAATTGCCCAAACCCAAGTGATCCACTGCTCTGAGATTGGAATGAAATTTGGTTATTTACACCCCACAGGTGAGCTGTGGGCACAGATCCTTGGTCGCAGCTTGCCAGTCTGGGAGGTTGGATGGGGGATTGGTGCAGCTGCGAATTCACTTGCTCCTACACAAAGCTGGATGGCAGCTTGGTGTTATGGTGGGGGTGTGGTGGTCTGTCGTGGATGTTGAATTGGCCAGAATATTTATCAACTCAGGGGAAGCAGTCCCTTCCTTCTCCTTATCTTCACATCAATCCATCTGCATATGATGATGGTATTGTAGCAAATCCATTGGGAATGGGACGGAGTATGCTGACAACTGAAGAGACCAATCTGTAAGAGTCATTTGGAGATCCCGACGTTGGGCTAAGGTGTGCAATTTTTTTATTGGAAATATTTTTATTGAAAAGAGAAAGGGTTTTGGGTTTGTTTTTACAAAATTACAAAATTATTACAAAATAGTGTAACCACTTTACAAAATAATAACAGCATTGATACGAATTAAGAAGACTAGTTACTAATCTACTCTACAGACTACCAAAGCTCAAAGTAAGATATAAAAAAGACGATATTTATATTAAAGAAACTACAATATAGTACATAAGTAACAACAGAAAAGAGAAACAAAAATGGTAAATAAATAAATAAGCGTTCAAAATAAAATTATTTGAAGTTATAACAAGACCCGTATTTATATGAATTCTTCCTCCTCCCCCGAACTGACAAACATCTTCCTCACGGCTAAACAAAGGCCCTAGACAGTATGGCTGATACAGCTGCATCGGTAGTTCAAGAAGGTCCGCCATGTTCTATAAACCAATTCTGTTTTTTGGTGCACCATGTTCATAAGGAAGTCCAGGGGAGTATGTTCCATAACTATTTTATGCCTATGTGAATGCCCTGGGGGCCTTTCCAATACTCAGCTTGCTAAAATGTTTTTCCTCGCTCAAAAGGAGAGGATAGTAAACAGTTTCTTCTCGTATGCATCTAGAGCTGGAAGATTTGGAAAGCCCAAAAGAAGAGACACCGGGTCCAACCCAAGCTCCGTTCCCATAATCTTTGCCAATGCATTCGCTACACTGTCCCAGTGAAACGAGTCTTATGGCATGTCCACAAACAATGACTGAGAGTACCACCTTCTATTTTACATTTAGGGCACATTGGGGACGCTCCTGCCTTAAACTTGACAAGCTGCTGTGGTGCTAAATGAGCCCAATGAAGTATCTTCAATTGAGTAGCTTGAGTCCTAACACAGATAGAGATCTTCCTGGCATTTTCCCGGATATCCTCCCACATCTCTAAGGAGATTTCCATCCCTAATTCTTGAGTCATTCCATGCCCTTTGATCCCTAATTACCTAGAGAGTACTGAACGAGGGTGCACCTATCGGCCGAAGCACTCTCCTTTCCAAACCTGATTTGTAAGGGTTTGTCATCAATGTGGTTTTTTTGTATGAAGTCTCGTACTTGAAAATATCCTTGCTAGGCAACCCGAACTTCTGACGCAACATTCGAAGGACATCATGACCTCCCCATCGAACAGATCTCCCAAGCAGGAGATGCCTCTGGACTCCCAAATTTTAAATCTAGCATCTGTCAAGCCCTGACTGAAATCCCAACGTTCCCACTATAGGGGTAAAAGGGGAGGTTTTTTGTAAATTACCCTCACCCTGTCGCATCAAACTTTGATTATGTTTAGTACAGTCGGGTTTTTAGAATGATCCATGATAATTCTCATCTTATTCATAAATAATAATTGGTATGGGGACATTTTGCTTGGGAAGCCTCCATGTCCAGCCAAATTGATTGGGTCTCTTGTGATCCACAATCAGCCACATATGATAGCAGGGTACTCAGTTGGTACTTCCTAAAATCCAGAAAATCTAGACCTCCCCTTACTTGTGGGAGCTGTAACTTATCAAATTTAATAAGGGGCCGTGTATGTTTCCAAATAAAGGTGCCGAGCCAACCATAAAGCTTACATAGCGCCTGTCTCAGCAACATCAAAGGAAGCATTCTCATGGGGTATAATCGGCGAGGGAGAATATTCACCTTGACCAAAACTATTCTTCCTAACCAGGATATTAGGAGATATTTTCAATGTTGGAGGTCCTGCCTTATTTTCTCTAATAAATAATTATCTTTTATATAACTGACCAAATACGGGGGTAATAAAAATACTTAAGTAGAGAAAACCTCTCAGGGACCAATGAAAGGGGAAGCGGGATCCATCCGCAAAATTGGATATGCTGGTAAGACCTCCTAGCGGCATGGCCTCTGATTTCGTAAAATTAATTTTGTAACCTGAGAACATACCAAATTAATTAACCACTTGAATTAAATGGGCCACAGATGTCGATGGATCATTAAGAAAAGAAGATGTCACCCACAAAAAGAGTCATTTTATGCTTGCCCGATCCTACCTCTGGGGCCGTTATATTAGGGTCAGTTCGGATAGCTCCTGCCAGCAGTTCACTAGTTTACGAGAGAGGCCATCACCATCCTTGATGACAACCTCTGCCAAAGCTAAAACTATCTGATCTTATACCGTTGGTAATCACCGCTGCTTTTGGGTCGTTATGTAATACTGTGAACCATTTGGTAAAAACCTCTCCAATGCCAAACTGCTCCATAGTATAAACAAGGTACGGCCATCCCACCTAGTCAAATGCTTTCTCTGCATCTAGGGAGACGACTAATCCCGGTATCGCTCTTTGCTGGCAGACTTGTACCATATTTAACACTCATCTGATACTATTGATAGATCTGCCACCCTTGATAAACCCTGTGTAATTGTCTTTTATAATAAATGGTAAAAACCCTCTCCAGTCTTAATGCCAGCATTTTTGAGAGGATTTTAAAGTCCACATTCATTAAGGATATAGGTCTGTACGAAGTAGAGTCAGCTGGGAATTTTCCTTTCTTAAGAATGAGAGAGATATTTCCTTCTCTCAGAGAGGGTGAGAGATTACCCTGACTAAATGAATAGTTATACATATCTATAAGTGGTCCTACCAATTTGTCTATAATCTCTTTATAGAACTCAACCTGAAATCCATCTGGCCCGGGTACTTTACCACTCTGGAGCTGCCTCACTGCCTCCTGCACTTTCTGAATTTATCAGGGGGGCATTCAAAAGAGACACCTGCTCCGAGGTTATGCCCAGAAGGATCAGATTCTTAAAAAATGACTCCATCTTCCTAGCTCTATCCTCACAGCCCTCTGACTGATACAGCTCAAAATAGAACTTTCTAAAAGCTACATTGATCTTTTTAGAATCACAAGTCAAAGTACCAGCACCTTCTCTAGTAGATGTAATGGATTGGGGAGCATTTTCCTTTCTGGCAAAGTATGCTAGATACCTGCCTGGCTTATCGCCATTCTCAAATAGTCTCTGCTTCACAAATAATATGTCCCTCTTTGCTGTTTGAGTAAGTGTGGTATTCAAAGTAGCCCTGAGGGCTATAATCCGCTGTAGTTTAGCAATGGAGGGCCTATCAACATATGCTGTCTCAGCCGCCTTCAGGTGAGCCTTGAGCAGACGATGTTGATCTCCCTTTTTTTCTTTTCCGGGTTGCAGAATATGAGATAATCAAGCCGCATGCATATGCCTTAGCAGTCTCCCACATCACCGATGGGTTACTGACCATACCTGAGTTAATGTCCCAGAAAGCTTTAAATCCCTGCAAGAAGTATTCTATGAACTTCCTATCCTTCAATAGGAAAGGGTCCATAAGCCAGTGAAGGGATCCCATCTTGTCACGACTAGCCTTGACCTCCATATACACTGCTGCGTGATCAGAAATAACAATATTCCCTATTGTACAAGACAATATCCAATTCAGAAAGGTTGAAGGGACAAAAAACATATATCGATTCTGGAATGGTACTTGTGTGGGTTAGAATAAAAAGTAAAATCTCTACCCTCAGGGTGAAGACACCTCCACACATCTACCAGTCCCAACTCCCTGTTCAGATCAGCTAACTGCCAATATCTCAAAGATAAACCCACAGAACTCCTCGGTATCCTGTCCACCTCGGGATTGATGATACAATTAAAATTTCCCCCTATAATTATGTGATGCACCCCGAGGGCCATCAAGTTGGAGAGCACATCTGTTATGAATTTAAAAGGATGTGCTGGGGGCTGGGGGGAGCAATATGCATGCAAAATCCCATACTCCCCTCCATATGTTAAAGCTCTAAGTATTATAAACCGTTCGGACTCATCTTTTATCTGGCTTAACATTTGGAACAGAAGATTCTTCCGGATAAGAATGGCCACTCCCCTACTTTTCAAATTGAAAGAGGAAAAGAACACCTGGCCAAATCCTCCCTGCTGCACCTTCAAATGCTGCCTATCAATTACGTGTCTCCTGCAAAAGGGCAACATCAACCCTATCTTTTTAAAAACTTGATAGTATCTTTTTCCTTTTGATTGGCGAGTGGCTCCCATTAACATTCCAGGTACACCATTTAAACGAATGGCTAGCCATGATCGTTCAAGAAAGTTCAAGTACCACCCCCCCTTGCCAAGGAGGAAGAACCCCACTCAAAAAGTTCCACTCAATTGAGTAGAGACCGTAAACAATTCACATAAATTTAAAAATGCAACCTTTGAAACAACTAGATCAAAACTACGAAAAACTACTCCTCGGAAATAATAATATAAGACATAACTAAAAGGCGACTTTCCCCATTGTCTACAGGGGCTCTCCAACCATCCAATAATCCTGCCATAACACCTTCCAGCTACAGCCATGCTCTTGGCCCAGACATCACAAAGTAAGATAAACAACTACCAATGTGTTACAATGCAGAAATGAAAAGTGGGCCACCAACCCGCCCCCCTCCATATTATTACCCTTGGCTTATTTAAAAAGGCAGCAACATGAAATAAAATATATAAAATTACAATCCCAGCAAATATTAAAGGAAACTCAAAAAACATTCCCCAAAAACCAGATAAACCAGGCAAATTATAAGTAAGAGTTAAAAGAAAGATCCCCCCCCCCCCCCCCCCCAAGGCAGGATGAAAAAGAGAAAGGGGAGAGGAGGAGGAGGAGGAAAAAAGGGGTAAAATAAAATAATTGCCCATATAGTTCAAGTCCTTCAGTCTATTTGAGAGCATCCAAGAATTCTTTTGCTTTTTCCGGCGATCTGAAGTTGTACCCAGACCCTCCATGACTGAGGTGCAATGTTGCCGGGTATCTCATGGAATACTAAATATTGAAGTCCTTCAGAAGCTCCTTTACCTCGTCAAACGCCTTCCTCTTGCGTACCACAACCAGAGAGTAATCCTGGAACAGCATTATTTTGGATCCCTTGTATACCATTGCTTGGGGATTCTTCCCCAAAGCTTTGGAGGCCTGCAGCAGCATTTGCTTATCCCTGTAGTGCTGGAATTGCACTAGGATCGAGTGGAGGCGCTTGTCCACACAGCAACCCCGTGGGCCCGCTCAACCCGCACCCGGCCTAATTCAGACTCCAGCTTCAGCAGTTATGGGAGCCGTTGCTCCAAGATGTCAACAAGCTGGCTTTCCTCCTCCCGTTCAGGAAAGCCCAGCAACCAAATATTCTTCCGACCAACCTTGATTTTCGAAGTCGCCAACCTACTCTTCTAAGGCCTGAACTCGGCGTTCCAGAGCCCGGACCTGACCCATGGATGACTCGGCAGTGGTCTCGGAGGCTGCAGCTTGTTGCTCCGCCCCTTCAACACGCTGCCCTCTCGATTCCCCAGACATGCTTCTGCAGCATGACCGAGCTTGACTCCCATCTGGACCGAGTCACCTCAATCGAAGTGTCAATCTACTCTTGGAGCTTGACAAACTCCAAAATTAGTCTCGCCTCTGCAGGTCAGTCCTCCGGGGTGGCCGCGAACACATCTGTTGCGGAGGAGGGTGTGGGATCCCTGCCTATTGTAAACTCCATGATCCTTTACCTTTAGTCATTTTAGAATGTACCAAACTGATAAAGTTTGGTGCAAAATGACTATAGCAGATGGATAAAGCTTTTTTAATAGTTTAAAAAGCGAGGGGAGGGTAGGTACCCCACTTTGTCTGGGTTATGGGCAGAGCTCAGCAGACCCAGACCTACTGGGTTGCTGCCATCTTGAATCCCCTGGGTGGACAAATTTAAAAATTACACAACACCAGGTCATAGTCCAACAGGTTTCTTTAGAAGCACTAACTATCGAAGCGCTGCTTCTTCATCAGGTGGTTCTGGAGTTTAAGATTGTAAGTTAAAATATGATGTAACTGAAATTATATATTGGAAAAGACCTGGATTGTTGATTAAGTCTATTATCTTTTAGAATGAACATGTTGGTTTCAGTTCTTTCATATGTAAATTGCAAACATTCTCAAGTGAACTTTAACAATTGATGTCATGTCAGCCCAGATAATGCATTTAAGGTGTGAGGTGCCCTGTGTGAGACTATCTGTGCCATGATGTTCAGACTGATTCTAATCTAAAAACAGATTTACAGAATCTTACGTGGATTTATGAAGTTTTTGAGCAAAATAAAACATAATTCTGCAAATACAAATTCACCCCACAAACGTTTGTGTATGTATGCATGTGACTGTTTGTTTGTTTGTGTGTGTGTGGTGATGAGTATGTGAGTGTAAAGGGGTATATGTCTGTGAGAGGGTGCGTGTGGGAGTGTATGAGAGAGGTGTGTGTGTGTATATAACGAAATGGGACCTCCTGCAGTGTGACATAGACCCAAGGTCCTGGTTGAGGCCATCCCCATAGGTACCGAACTTAGCTATCAGCCTCTGCTCAGCCTCTTTGCATTGTTGCCTGTCCGGAAGACCCCTTGGAGGACGGTCACCCTAAGGTCCGAGGTCAATGTCCCAGACCGTTGAAGTGTTCACCGACTGGGAGGGAAGACTTCTGTCTGTTGATTGTTGTGATGTGTCCATTCATCTGTTGCTGTAGCCTCTGCTCGGTCTCTCACTCACTCACTCACTCACTCACTCACTCACTCACTCACTCACTCACTCACTCACTCACTCACTCACTCACTCACTCACTCACACACACACACACACACACACACACACACACACACACACACACACACACACACACACACACACACACACACACAGATTTATACCCCTTTCCACTCATACTCATATAGACACTCCTAACCCCTCCCCCAAACATAAACCCACATGCACAAACACACCTAAGTTTGTGGGTTGAATTTTTACTTGCAGAATTACATTTTATTTTGCTTAAAAGCTGCATAAATCCATGTAAGATTCTGTAAATCCATTTGAATCAGTCTGAACATTGCGGCACAGATAGTCTCACACAGGGCACCTCACACCTTAAATGCATTAACTTGGCTGACATGACACCAATTGTTAAAGTCCACAACCACCTGATGAAGGAGCAGTGCTCTGAAAGCTTGTGATTCCAAAGAAACAAGTTGGACTATAACCTGGTGTTGTGTGATTTTTAAATCTGTAAGTGGCATGTTTTGTTCTGAATGCAGCAGGCAACCTGATTGTCAAGTATTGTTTTCAGTGTTGACACCTGTTGCTAAGCAGCAGCAGCCATAGGCGATGTCAGCGTTTCGCTCTGTAAGTGACTGTTATCTCCCAGGATAAAACTTAATGATTATGACCTTCAATGACATGCTTCCAATCACTTGTAATGCAGGGATTTGGGCATCCCCCTTGTTTTCTGCTTCTGGCTATACCACCATATGCACTATGCTTGTAAATGGCATGTATGTGAATGCTAGCGTACTCAAGAGATAGTGAGGACTGCCGATGCTAGAGAGTCAGAGTCGATAAAATGTGGAGCTGGAAGAAGCATAACAGGTCAAGCAGCACCAGAGGATCAGGAGAGTCAATGTTTTGGGCAGGACCCTTCATTAGAACTGGGGAGGGGGAAGAGGGCTGATAAATAAATAGAGGGAAGGGTAAAGGCTGTGGGAAGGGTAGAGGTGGCAATAGGTGGATGCAGATAGGAGGTGATTGATATTGATCAGTGGGAAGGATGGAGCAGATAGGTGGGAAGGCCGATTGATAGGTTAAGTCAAGTCAAGGGAGCAGGGCAGAAGCAATTTGATTATGGGAGGGCTGTTGAGTTCACGTTCTTGCCCTTCCTGGAGATGCTGAGAACGCACCACAAGCATTGGAGATGGGAATTGTTGAGTTGCCCATCTTAATCGCTACAAGTCATCCATTCCAAACCAAGCAACAAGATGCTCAGAACACAGGACCCGGAGCCAGCATCTTGTTCCTTTAGAGTCAACCCCTTCTCTTTGCCTTCCTTGGAGATAGGTTAGGAATCTACCTCCATCAGATGCAAGCTCTACAATCTGACCAGACTGCAAGGAAAGACAGAAGTACAGTATGTCTTAATCAGGGAGCACCTCCCTCTAACTTGATTGCCTTCCTTTTCCTGGGTACATGAGCATAAAAGCTGAGTTATCTTAAGGCGGCCAGTCCTTGTTCTTTTAATGGTGACAGGTTTGATGTCTTCATGCCAAGTTATCACTAGGTGGAGTGGGCTGCTTACTCTTCTTATTTGTTGTTGGATCTCACATTTGTGGTCCTACAAGCGGCTCTGGACCTTGATTTGTTTATTTAATCACCATTAAATATCATCATTTAATGACTCAGTCACTTCGGATAACAAAAGTTTGCCTGGATCTAGTGTTGCTTTTGCTTTACTTCTGGTGCATGGCAGATCGGGATGCAAAATTTGGGAATCAAATGTTGAATTTTCAGCTGTGATTTACATCTGTAATCAGAATTCCAGTTCTGAGGACTTCCCAGACAAGGCCTAAAATCATGGCCAATAAGTCTGTCTGTTTTTCTTAAAAGTTAAACTCCACTATCTTTTTCTCCCTTGATACACATTTGAATGATTTATAATTACAATTATATTGCCCAATTCAAAGAATTTTGCTGGTATGATATATACTGTGATGCCAATTGAGGAATATGTTCATTATCTTCTCCTACAGTATGTCTTTCCTTGGCTTTTTTACTGATGAAGAACTCAGGCAGAAGCTTTGCACCTATAAAGCGGACATTTCCTCTGCGATTGATAATTTATTCCCATTCGTCCATGGTCTTCGGGACAAGCTGGTAATCACCAATGAAAAATTCCAAGTGAGTAACATCTCGGTGGGAAAGCTTGGAGAAATGTTTGACCTTACTTAAAAGACTGAATGGAGCACCACGTTGTAGCAAGTGTATTAAATTTGCACTGTGGATTCATCAGGATGATTGTATGCATGACCAAAATACTGAGGAGTTGTGATGAAAACTAATAATATTCCCATTTGAGTTGTGAAAGATAAAAGGTTTATCATTAACATGGGAGATTGTATCCTTTCCTTGGGGAATTATTGACTAAAGCTCATCAGAGATTTCAAAATAAGAGCAAGGGGAAAGATGAGGAGAAATTGCCAGACAGTGGTTTGTTGGAATTCATGGAATGTTGTCACTGGGAGTAATTGAGGGAAAAGAAAGTTGTACCTTTTTAGTGGAGATTCGACAGATATTTGTAACAAAGGAAGAGACAAGGCTAGAAAGACAAACTCATTAGGCTAGGGTTTGGAATCTCCTGCTCCTCTGTCATGCTTCTTCCAGCTCCACATTTTATCGATTCTGACTTTCCAGCATCTGCCGTCCTCACTGTCTTTTGAATATGCTAGCACTCACATACAGGCTATTTGCAACTTGGGGAGGCTAGAAGAACAAATTCATCAGGCTGAGCTGAACTGGTCCTCACCCTTGATAATGTGAATCCTCCCACTTCCTCCAGACCAAAGGGGGAGCCATGGGCACCCACATGGGCTCCAGCTATGCCTGCCTCTTTTTCGATTATGTGGAACAGTCCATCTTCCGGAGATACACCGGCACCACTCCCCACCGCTTCCTCTGCTACATTGATGACTGTATTGGCGCCATCTCGTGCTCCCATGAGGTTGTGTCACCTGGACCATCACGGATACCTCCCTCCCCTTCCTGGACCTCTCTGTCTCCATCAACGGTGACCGACTCAACGTGGACATCTTCTACAAATCCACTGACTCTCCAGCTACCTGGACTACACCTCCTCCCACCTGCCTCCTGTAAAAACACTATCCCTTATTCCCAATTCCTCCACCTCCACTGCATTTGCTCCCAGGAGGACGAGTTCCACCACAGAACACACCAGATGGCCTTCTTCTTCAAAGACAACAATTTCCCCATCCATGTGATCAATGATGCCCTCCAGTGCAGCTCATCCACTTCCCACACCTCTACCCTCGAACCCCACCGCTACAGCCGCAACAAGGACAGAGCACCCCTGGTCCTCACCTTCCACCCCACCAACCTCCGTATACATTGTAACATCCTCCACCGTTTCTGCCACCTACAAACAGACCCCATCACCAGAGATAGTTTTCCCTCCCCACCACATCCACTTTCCATAAAGACCATTCCCTCCACGACACTCTTGCTATCCCCTCCAAGCACCTTCCCCTGCCACCGCAGGAATTGCAAATCCTCCCCCCTTCCCTCCGTCCAAGGCCCCAAAGGAACCTTCCACATCCATCAGAATTTTACCTGCACTTCTACACATGTCATTACTGTATCCATTGCTCCCAATGCAGTCTTCTCTACATTCGGAAGGCAGGACACCTACTTGCAGAATGCTTTAGAGAACATTTCCAGGACATCCACACCAAACAACCCCACTGCCCCATGGCCAAACACTTCAACTCTGCCAAGGACATACAGGTCCTGGGCCGCCTCTGCCGCCAAACCCTAACCACCCAACGCCTGGAGGAAGAATGCCTCATCTTCCACCTTGGGGCCCTCCAACCACACGGGATCAATGTGGATTTCACCAGTTTCCTCAATTCCCCTCCCCCCACCTTATCCCAGATCCCACCTTCCAACTCGACACCACCCTCATGATCTATCCTACCTGTCCATCTTCCTTCCCACGGATCCACTCCACCCTCCTCTCCGATCTATCACCATTACCCCCACCTTCATCTACCTATCACATTCCCAGCTACCTTTCCCCCAGCCCCACCCCTCTCCCATTTATCTCTCCATCCCATTGGCTCATAAGCGTCATTCCTGATGTAGCGCTTTTGCCCGAAACATTGATCCTCCTGCTCCTCAGTTGCTTGCTGACCTGCTGTGTTTTTCTAGCACCACTCTTGATCTGATCTCCAGCATCTGCAGTCCTCACTTTCTCCTGGGGTTTGAAATTGCTTTAACAAAACTTTGGGACACGTTCAGCGTTCCAAATGGCCTCCTTCTAGGTTCTAACCTTCTACGGATTTTCTGAAGCTTTCTCGAAGTGCCAGATTTCTACACCATTGTTTCTGTAAAAGCCATTCAATTTTGTCACAGTGGGTTTGTGTGATTCTTATTATTTTTAGAACCAAGTACTTAGACTTTCTTGAACTGGACCCACCAAAGTACTCTTGCTGCCTCACACCTGAATTAGACATTCCACTCCAGACAGTTTAGTTTTTACCTCACATCTTTTCTTTTCCTCTTTTTCCATACACCTTCTTTCTCCTGTATTTGCATTCCTGGCTTTCTGCAGGGAAGATTTTCTCTTCCACATCCAAGGGTTAAGCTGTAGATGAACAGTAGAGGCTGGAGGTTCACATTGGAGTTAAACTTTTGGAAAATGACCTGTTAGATATGAGAGGATGGAGCAATGAAGGGGCCAGTATGTTTTCTCTTTCTTTCTCTCTCTCTTTTTTTCTCTCTCTCTCTTTTTTTCTCTCTCTCTCTTTTTTTCTCTCTCTTTCTTTTTCTCTCTTTCTTTTTCTCTCTCTTTCTTTCTCTCTCTCTCTCTCTCTCTCTTTTTCTCTCTCTCTCCTTTTCTCTTTTTCTCTCTCCTTTTCTCTTTCTCTCTCTCTCTCTCTCTTTCTCTCTCTCTCTCTCTCTTTCTCTTTTTTCTCTCTCTCTTTTTCTTTCTCTCTCTCTCTCTCTCTCTCTCTCTCTCTCTCTCTCTCTCTCTCTCTTTCTCTCTCTTTCTCTCGTACCTTCCTTTCGTTCCCCTCAAGGGCTGTAATGCCTCTGGTTCATGAGATGATTTATAAAACGTGCATCTTGAACACTAGTATGTTACTGAGACAGCATTGGCTGCAGCATGCTTGCTGAGGCATTCAGTTGAATATGAGGAATGGGAAGAGTAGAGCAATTCAGTTTGCAGTTTAACAAGCTCCAGCTAACTGAACAAGCGGTTAGAAGATTGGATATTCATTTTAAAGGGGTGGACAATGAACACGAATGTCGTATGGTTTCCTCTTTACCAGCGATACGATTATGGATTAGAAAGTCAAATTAACAGTAGAAGAGGATATCGTTGATGCCCAGGATCCTTTGAAGAAGCATTGCCTTTTACTTCTGTCCTCAAATAAAAAGACAACCACAAACTGTGGATCACACGGCTCAATGGTTAGCACTGCTGCCTCAAAGCGCCAGGAATCTGGGTTCGATTCCAGCCTAGGGTGCCTGTATCTGTGGAGTTTGCACGTTCTCTACATCCCCGCGTGGGTTTCTACCAGTTGCTCCAGCTTCCTCTGACAGACCAAAGATGTGCAAATTAGATGGATTGGCTTCACTAAATCTGGTGTTATGGAATAAGGTGGAGAGCAGGTTCTGGGCACGATGCTCTATGGAGAGTCAGTGGAGACAGTAGGAATTCTATTCGATGAAAAACCATTCCGTTGCTCTCAGTCTGAGGCTGAACCTGACTATAACCTTAGTTTCATATTTGACACAGATGCTAGCTTCTGACCATGTATCATTTCCTTCATCAATGCTTCCATTCACTTCGGTGATTGGCAGACTTGGGCTATTCCAGCAACTGATCAAAAACTTTGTCATTAACTTAGGTTTTAAGAAGCATCTTAAGGAGAATACAGAAAAGTTTATGGAGCAAACTCTAAGCTAAGGGCAACAAACATAGTTTTTTTTTGGATGGATACATGAATACGAAGGGTTTAGAGGGATTTGGGCCAAATGCTCGCTAATGGTGCATCTGGTCAGCATGGATGAGTTGGACCAAAGGGTCTTTTTCCTTGTCGTATACTAATCTATGACTTTAAAAGAGGGAACGTAGAAAGATAAAAACCCATTGCTGTTGCAGGCACAGCTTGTGTGATAGGTTGCATGTTAATGAAGCAACACTGTCATGATGTGTGCTATAGATCAGAAGTAGTGCTTTTACCTCTTGGCCAGAATTCCTAGGTTTAAGTCCCAGAAATTGCTCCGCAAATATTGATTGGCGTTTTTGCATTTTTAAAATATAAATCAACCCAAAGTAGCAGTAGATTTAATTGATTTCCAAAATCTGTTCTCTCTACACTTCTAATTTACAGTTACTTTAATCAACCTGTTTGTCCATGTCATGATAACACTTCTGGGGAAGGTGGGACTTTGAAGTGGGGATTGCTGGCCGAGAAGTAGGAACCTCTACACCATAAGATCCTTACTTCCAGTATACGCATGCTTTAAGTTAAACTTAATTAAACCAACAGATATCCCAACATACACCCTCTGGTAGTTGGAGTAAATTGAAAATCCCATTGGCTTCCAAAGATTGGTGAACCATGAATCCTGATGGCTGAAAGTTACACAGATAGGAGGCCAGTGACTAGTGTTTAATTTAGTGTTTGAGTTGTGATGTTTGGACTTAATGAACTGGGGTGGTTGCGATCCCAAACGTATCGTGCTCTTCAGAGTATCAAAGTACATATTTCTCTTGTAGGAAATCGTGAAAGTTCGAAAACACATCAATAAGGCTGTGTACTCATTGCTGGAGTGCCTGGAATTGAGTGATCCCCCAACCATTCGCAAGTTTTGGTGTAACTTGTTTCAGGAATATAACATGCAGAAGTATCCAAAGCTGTATCCCTTGCAGTGCAGCTTGGTTGAAGGTATGTAAGTGAAGGTATCTGGGTGGAGGCACTGGTATCTACTCCTCTGAGGTACCAGGCAGTCACTAATCCTGTTTGTTTGCGAGTTTCCATCGATCCCAATGGAAAGTAGTGACCAGCACATAGTAGATATTCCCTGTCAGCATGTGACTGGATTTCAGAATTACTTTATTGGTTCTAAAGTACATTATGGCATCCTGAGGTTATGAAAGGTGTACTACAAATAAAAGTATATATTTTTTGACTATACAGAGGTATTTGGTCGAGTTCGAGTACAACTTTTGACAGATTTGAGTGGATACCTCTATAGTAGGTATTCACTCTGTTACTCCATGGCTTGATGCCACGAAGTATTTTAGTGTAAGACAAACTGATCAAAGTGAAACCAAAGGCAAGAATTGTCCTGAAACTTTGACTTCTTAGCAGTACTGTTTATTGTATGTCTAGTCTAAATTCTGGTATGCTTGCTAATTATAGATATAGTAGACTTTAGTCTTATTGTCACATTATTTAAAGTCCAATCTATCTGCATGTATTCATGGCCATGTACTTTCATGACTCCCTCTGAAGAGTTTCTGGCTCCAACCACACACTGTTATTTATGCCAAGTGAGGAACAGCTTCGTGACATCATCACAAGGTTCTTCCACAAGCCCTTACACAATATCCACACCCCACCACACAGTTGCTTCACTATGTCAATAACGATGTCCATGCAAATAACCCAATCTCTCGCAAACAATGCCATAGCAAGATAAGAGAAATTTTAAATGAACTTTGAGATTTACTGTTAAACACTGGCTGGAAAACTCTTCCCAACCTACAGGCATTACCTTTATTGGTGATTGAAGTGTGTGCATAAATTAGTTGATTTGGAAAATAGTGCAGGATAGGGATGCAGGCAATGATCAGGGTGTGATCAGATTGGCCAAAAAATATAAAAATGAAAGGGTGAAGCAGCAAGTATGGTCAGATTAGGGAAAAAGCTTTGAACTAGCAAAAGAGAACTCAAGTAAAGGATGATTTAGAAATCCAAGAAAACAAGGTTAAGGCAATCGAGAAGACTATCGAAGTGGATAAAGACAATCTGTGTGGACGAGGAAGAGATAGAGTATTTAATGATGATAATGCATTAGAGAGTAAGCCTGTGTGGAAAATAATAATTAAATAGATGGAATTAAAGGCTTGTCTTCTAAATGCATGGAGCATCCACAATAAAATAGATGAACTAATGACAAAAATTAGATAAATAGTGTTGATCTAACTGCCAGAAAGAGGCATTGTCATAAGGTGACCAAGTTTGTGAGATGAATTGTCCAGAGTAAATTACAATTCAAAACTTAAAAGTATCATAATTTTAACTGACGATCAGGAGCAGCAAGGGTCAGAAGATATAGATATAAATAGTTTAAAAGGCCCTTAACAACACTTATAGCGTTGGAGAGAACGTTAAACAATTATTGGAATGTGAGTCAAATTCCTTAACAGGGAACTCCTTAACAGTACTGTGGGTATCCCTGGATGCAGCAGTTGATGAAAGTGGCTTTTCACCACCTTTTCAGGGGCAATTAGGGTTTGGCAGAAAATGGTGATGAAGACAATGAGACCCACCTCTCATAAAAAGGTTAGACAACAGACTGTGATAACTCATGGTAGCACAGAAGATTAGTAATCTTTTAGGAACCAACCGCTAAAAAGCTAATAAAGAAGAAGAAAATTGATTACAGAAGTAATATGCAGACAAAAAGCAAGAACTTCTACGGACAGCTAAAGAAAGTGTAGCACCATTTTGGAGGATGAGACTAGAGGATTGATAACAGGGCAATTGCAGATAACGTAAACCAATAATTTATATGTTTCTTTACTGTAAACATTGCTAAGAGGGTAAAAACTCTTATGTCTTAAGGGATAACGAATTCGTTAAACTCATGGGACTAAAGGCAGGCTAGTCACCAAGCCGAAATGGTCTGCATTCAAATGTTTTAAAGAAAGTGACTGCGGAGATTGTGGTGGCTTTGCTGGAAATATTCCAGAATTCGGTGGATTCTGGCAGGATTGCAGTGGATTGGAAAACCGCTAATAAGATGCCCCTGTTCAAGAAGGAAGAGAGAGAGAAAGCTTTGAAACGATTGAATAATTGGCCAAAAATCAGTTGTTAAGAAAATGCTAGAATCCTTTTTACTAAGGAAAAAATAGCAGAAAATTTAGTAAAGCTTAACTCAGTCACACAGATTCAATATGATTTAGTGCCAATGAAGTCATGTTTGACATATTTCCCAGATTTCTTTTGAGTATGTAGTAAGCAGAGTTGATAAAGAGGAATAAGTAGATGTAGTTTCTTTTTGAATTTAAGAAGGCATTCAATAAAGTGCCACTTAGAAGGTTATTGCATAAGGTAGAAGAATTAGAGGCAATGTCTTCGAATGGATTGAGGATTGGTTAGTGTACTGAAGACAGATTCAAAATTAATTAGTTTGAGGGCTCTAGAATGATACTCGATGGGATTTAGAAGGGTCAGGGGATCTGATTGAAACATACTGAATACTGAATGACCTGGACAGAGTAGATGATGGGAAGATGTTTCCATTGGTAGAAGATACTAGGACCTGAGGGCATAGCCTTAGAGTAAAGGGAAGACCTTTTAGAACAGAGATAAGGAGAAACTTATTCAGCCAGACAGTGGGAAATCTATGGAATTCACTGCCACAGAAGGCTGTGGAGACCAGGTCATTGAGTTTATTTAAGACAGTGATAGATTGGTTCTTGATTGTCAAAGGAGCAAGGATTACAGGGGAAAGTGCAAGAATGTGGTTAAGAAACATATCAGCCATGATTGAATGGCAGTGCAGGCTCGATGGGCTGAATGGCCTGATTTCTGCTCCTATGTCTTATGGTCTTTTTCAGATCAGAAAGACTTAACTGGTAGAGTGCTATAAGCATTAATTCTAGGGACTCAATTATTTGCATTAATGACTTTCAGGAATAGGCAGATTTTAATTAATTCAAATTTGCTGATGGTATTAAAAAAATGAGTGTGATGTTGTGAAATGGACTTCTGCAAGGGGATATAGAAAATTTGAGTAAGTGGTCTAAAACTAGTAGATGGGTTTAACATAGGAAAGAGTGAGGTCATGCACTTTGTTAGGGAAGTCACGCTACAAACTATTAATGGAGAAAGATTGTAAAAATCTCATAGAGATGAGGTTTGAGTATTCTTATGCATGAAACACATGTTAGAATGCAAGTGCAGCAAGTAATTAAGAAAGCAAATGGAATTTTGGCCTTTATTACTCAGGGTTGGTATAGGAGATGTTGGTTAGAGTTTAAAAAAATAAGAAAGTCTTGTTACAATTGTACAGGATGTTAGTGTGGCCACATCTGTGTATGTTGTAGTCCTCATATTTAAGCAAAGATATGTTGGCATTGGAGACAGTTAAAAAGAAAGTCACTAGGCTGATTTCTGGGATGAAGCGGTTGATTTATCAAGAATGGCAAATCAATTAGAACGTCACTCATTAGCGTTTTAGAAGAATGAGGAATGATCTTATTGAAATATACAGTGTCTGAAAGTGCTCAATAGGGTAAATGTTGAGAAAATGTTTCCATTGGAAAGGTCAACTACAAGAGGACACAGGTTCAGGGTGAGAGGGGAGAAGTGCAGGGGAAATGTTTCACACAGAGGGTGGTGGCTGCCTGGAACACTTTGCCAGTGGGAGTGGAGGATATAGGCACATTAGCAATGTTTAAGACAGATCTAAATAGACACATGAACAGAGGGCGAAGAGAAAGATAGAAACTGCAAACGGATAATAAGTGGTGGGCTTACCTAAGGATAAGGGAACAGCACAGACTTGGTAGGCTGAAGGGCCAGTTCCTGTCCTGTGTTCTTCTTTGTTCTAATAACCTCGAATTAGGGAGCAGTGGTGTTATAGACTGGCAGGGCAGGCCTGAGATCCTTACTGGCCTCACAGTCAAACACACACACACACACACACAAATGCTCACATACTCTGTCACACAACACATGCCCACACACAGTCACACATACAACATAAAAGTCTAGCTACTGATAGAGCACTCCTGTAGTAAATTCTCAGTGGATCCACTCATTCTCATTTTGTGTCTTCACTCCTCTTCCATTTGTGAAGACAGATAAATAATGGAAAGATTTGCACAGTAATGGACTGCCTGGAGCTAATGAAGTCTGATGGTTTCAACAATATTAACTAGCTTAATGAAGAAAGTTTATTTAGGTGTAGTGATACCAAAGAATACATCTCACGTCTTTCACTCTTGTGCCTGACTAAAAGGAGGGAATTATTTTTCTTTGTTTCTTCCTATATACTGACTGCACCTTCCTCTGGCCCATCGTTAGAACTGAATGAAGATAGAGGAAAGCGTGGTTTTGAAACCAATCCTGTTGGAAAGGGCAAGCTGAGTATCATGGGGAAGAGAAAGCATCCTGATGAAGAATGTGCATCCCTCTCAGCCAATGGGAAAACTGAAAAGTGCAGCAAAGTTCAGAGCCCAGAATGCAGCGAAGATCCAAACCGTGAGCTGCCAGTCTTCTCATAACATTTGCTTAAGGCTTCACTACACACTGTCACACACTGTCACACACTCGCATTCATGCACGTTGGTACACACTCACAGACACTCGCGCGCGCGCGCGCACACACACACACGCATTCACACTCTCATAGATTCTCACAGACTCAGACATGCTGTGAGACACACACACACACACACACATACATACTCTCACACGCACTAGCACACAATCACAAACACTCTCTCTCTCACTCTCACTCACTTATTCTCACACACACGCGCATGCACACACACTCACATACACATAAACATGCATACACACACAGACTCTCACACTTATGCCACAGCTATAGACACACACAAACACACACACCAACAGACGCAATGTCTCTCACTATTGTAGCTCTGGAGGTCATTTTTAGGTTGATATCAGAGTATAAGTTTTACGTTTCTATCATGGACTAAAAAGGATGTAAAAAGTATTCTGTCTGCCTCACATTCTTCTTCTCTCCCTTTCCCCATACATCTGTCATTTTCTCTTTCACACTGTCTTTTTGTCTCTCATTTATTCTCCATTTTTATATCTCTGTTTTTTGTTTGCTCAGGAAAAGAGAAAAGCATCAAGCCAAATGTTAGAGTCAAAAAGTCTTGTTCTCCCCCAAAGCAAGGGTACTTTGACTCCAATGAACTGCTTGTCAACTGTGGTGACATTACTGGAATATTGGACAAGAAAAGACTAGCACGTGGTAACTGACCCATCTTTGGGTGTTTTTCAACTACTTTTATGTTCAGTTGTTCCAACTCCTGTATTATCCATCACTCCTGTTTTGGACATCACTCCTAAAGTGAGCTCCCAAATCCTTGAACGTTGAAAAATAGTTTATCCATACCATGAGATCTAAAATGTTTTTATAAATGTAACCAAAAAATAAAAGCATATCAAATTTAGCAATTATTTTTACATCTTCATATGAGTTTTTACCTTTGTTTTTGTCAAAATAGCATAGCATTACATCAAGAGCAAAAAATTTTTTATTTAAAACACATTTCATATCAGCTGAGATACCAAAGAAATTGATTGCACCTGCATTATGATCATTGTTCTATAGGCATAGTGCTGCTGTTATCTGTCTCATATTAATAGCGGTGAGAAAAATGATCAGCTGTTCTCTACTTTCTGAGTGATATTGGATGAGAGAGATTGCCAAAGGGACAGATGTGTTACCAAAGGTTTTTCTTTGTAGTCATCAGAACAAATGCAAGAATGGCAAATTTCAAACAATTACCACAGTTTAAATGGAGGAGAAAACGGTGGTGATCAGTCAATATTGCTTGGCTGAGGCATTGACATAAAGAAATACATAAGAAAGATCAGATTCCAAGCTCCTAGATGTTTCATAGAAGGAACAAGACCAGATGGTAAGAGTGAAAGGACTGGTTTGTGAGACAGATCTCCCAGTTTTGGACCAGCTGCTAATCAGAGTCCGGTCTGCCATTGAGTATGCAATGGTTTTGTTCCTTCATGACTTTTGGAAGTATTTTGGTTAAAATAAGTGGCTTGCTTGGCTATTTCAGCAGATAGCTAAGTGTTCAAACTCACACATAGAATCCTTAGAATCTTGGAATCTCTCCAGTGTGGAAACAGGCCCTTCGGTCTAACAAATCCACACTTGGCCAGACCAGGTAAGCACAGCAAATTTTCTTCCCTAAAAGACGTTGGTGAACCAGATAGATATTTGGTAACAATTGATAGAAGCTTTATGTCACCATTATATAATCAAAATTTCAACATTTTGTTTTATTAATTGGTGGGATTTCAACTCCTTATCCCCAGGACATTAGTTTAGGCCTTTGGATTATTAGTCAAGTGACATTACCACCAAACCACCATTTCACTCCAGGTATTGTACAACATTTCTGTTTATATAGAGTCATAGAGATGTACAGCATGGAAACAGACCCTTCGGTCCAACCCGTCCATGCCGACCAGATATCCCAACCCAATCTAGTCCCACCTGCCAGCACCCGGCCCATGACCCTCCAAAACCTTCCTATTCATATACCTATCTAAATGCCTCTTAAATGTTGCAATTGTACCAGCCTCCACCACATCTTCTGGCAGCTCATTCCATACACGTACCACCCTCTGCGGGAAAAAGTTGCCCCTTAGGTCTCTTTTATATCTTTCCCCTCTCACCCTAAACCTATGCCCTCTAGTTCTGGACTCCCCGACCCCAGGGAGAAGACTTTGCCTAGTTATCCTATCCATACCCTTCATAATAAGGTCACCCCTCAGCCTCTGACGCTCCAGGGAAAACAGCCCCAGCCTGTTCAGCCTCTCCCTGTAGCTCAGATCCTCCAACCCTGGCAACATCCTTGTAGATCTTTTCTGAACCCTTTCAAGTTTCACAACATCTTTCCAATAGGAAGGAGACCAGAATTGCACGCAATATTCCAACAGTGGCCTAACCAATGTCCTGTACAGCCGTAACATGACCTCCCAACTCCTGTGCTCGATACTTTGACCAATAAAGGAAAGCATACCAAACACCACCTTCACTATCCTATCTACCTGCGACTCCACTTTCAAGGAGCTATGAACCTGCATTCCAAGGTCTCTTTGTTCAGCAACACTCCCTAGGGCATTACTATTAAGTGTATAAGTCCTGCTAAGATTTTCTTTCCTAAAATGTAGCACCTCCATTTATCTGAATTAAACTCCATCTGCCACTTCTCAGCCCATTGGCCCATCTGGTCAAGATCCTATTATAATCTGAGGTAACCCTCTGCACTGTCCACTACACCTCCAATGTTGGTGTCATCTGCAAACTTACTTACTGTACCTCTTATGCTTGCATCCAAATCATTTATGTAAATGACAAAAAGTAGAGGGCCCAGCACCGATCCTTGTGGCACTCCACTGGTCACAAGCCTCCAGTCTGAAAAACAACCCTCCACCACCACCCTCTGTCTTCTACCTTTGAGCCGGTTCTGTATCCAAATGGCTAGTTCTCCCTGTATTCCATGAGATCTAACCTTGCTAGTCAGTCTCCCATGGGGAACCTTGTTGAACGCCTTACTGAAGTCCATATAAATCACATCTACTGCTCTGCCCTCATCAATCTTCTTTGATACTTCATCAAAAAACTCAATCAATTTTGTGAGACATGATTTCCCACGCACAAAGCCATGTTGACTATCCCTAATCAGTCCTTGCCTTTCCAAATACATGTACATTCTGTCCGTCAGGATTCCCACGAACAACTTGCCCACTACCAATGTCAGGCTCACTGGTCTATAGTTCCCTGGCTTGTCCTTACCACCCTTCTTAAACAGTGGCATCACGTTTGCCACCCTCCAGTCTTCTGGCACCTCACCTGTGACTATCGATGATACAAATATCTCAGCAAGAGGCCCAGCAATCACTTCTCTAGCTTCCCACAGTGTTCTCGAATACACCTGCTCAGGTCCTGGGGATTTATCCACCTTTAACCGTTCCAAGACATCCAGCACTTCCTCCTCTGTAATCTGGACATTTTGCAAGATGTCACCATCTATTTCCCTACAGTCTATATCTTCCATATCCTTTTCCACAGTAAATATTGATGCAAAATATTCATTTAGTACCTTCCCCGTTTTCTGTGGCTCCACACAAAGGCCGCCTTTATTACTGTCTCACATAAAGTTTCTGTCCCATGTAATATGATTTACAGCAATTGTCTGCTTTACTCTGTTGTTGTACTTTGTTGTTTTCCTGATGTCACTTGTGCCTCCTGATCTCTTTATTTAGGAAGTACCACCCCATGTATAAAGTACGACAATGAATGGTGTACACCACAACAATTTGAAGTGAATGGCGGCAGAGGCAGAAGCAAGAATTGGAAACTCAGTATTCATTGCAAAGGCTATTCGCTGTCCAAGCTGTTGGAGGTACATTCCATGTTGCATTTCTCAACAACAGAGTCCTACTCTGAAATAGTTCCATCGGATCTTTACCATCATATTGATAGTCTAATTTGAATAGTTTCATTCCTGCCATTCTCAAACGGTCATAACGTCCTCTAAAGACCTGCTAAAACATGCAGTAAAGCAGATGTGCATGTGCTATAGCATTCTACAGTAAAAAGGAAGCTCAATCATAAGGAGCGATTATACAATGTGTGGTACAAAGAGAGAGGTCTGGGACATTCTTAGTGTCTCTTAGCCTTTACCCTTGTGCTTTCTTTAAACCTCTGTTTTTCTGAGGAGTAAGGAATTTTATATTGACCCTGTTCCTCAATCTGCGCACTTCCCCCATGGGAAATATAAAGCAGCCAATAGAAGAAAACTAACAAAAAAAATGCTTCCAATAAATTATGACCAGTAGAATAGAATAGCCCTTATTGTCCCGTGAACTGGAATGAGTGCAGTGAAAAGTTTGTAATGCCACCTCTCCACACCATCTTAGATACAGAGTAGCCAGGTACAGATACTTTAAGTGTTGTCACAGAGTAAAATAAAATAGGTTAGCATGGGAATAGAGTTTAATAAGTCCAGAATGATGATAAAGAGTGACTATGAAGTACTTAGGTTCTAGTCCTTTTCCAGCATGAGTCTATGCCCACCGGGCTTCAGAACATAAGGTCACGCTGTCTTCACATGGGGGCTTCCATCCAGGACACTCCCGACTGCCACTCCAGCTCTGACCTCTGCTCACTCTGCTCCCCGCTCCGGGACTCAGTCTGTGAATCAGCCCATGCTCGCTCTGCTGTCTCTCCAGGACATGGCCCAAGACTCAGACTGTGATTAAACAGTTCAAACTGAGCACCGATTCTGCAGTTCTGCTGCTAGATTGGCTGAGACTCAATGAAGAGCTTGGATTAAAACAAAGAAACTTCCTGCCCACAATTCTGAAACAAACAGAAACAAGACACCAAAAGAACTGAGCGTGGTTCTGCTTTATTCACAATCCACATATGCTTAAAAACTGGGATAGAGGGAGCAAATTTCAAAGTGTAAGCATTCCTTTCATATCTTACTCTCTAACTGGAAAGCACACATTCCTGTGGGAAGGCACGGTGCTCTGGGATTAGTCATGCCTCTTTGCAAGCAAAAGTATTAGTTTATTTTATGTTATTAACCATCCATTCTGTTTAATGTAAAATCAATTTGATCTGTTGATGGATTTTAATGCTTTTAAAAAAGGGTTGTGAAATTGGACTCAGGAATCAGGATTAAAGACATTTTTGCAAACTATTTCAAAATGGACAAAAAATGTAGGACACTTTGGCACATCTGACCTTTCCACCCACAAACATTAACTGGTCTTATAGTTCCCTGAACATGTGTTTTTCTCCTTCCTACCATATGTTAAAAACATTGACAGCCCACAAGCCCTGTGGGTTTGTTCCTTTTCTAATGAATTGTTACGTTTGTTACAGAGCCCCTGCTGTTGCTTCATTCATTTTAATATATTCTGCGTTGGGTCAGTTCATGCGTTACCAATTTGATGTCTTAATTTTTAAAAACACTCTTCATCTAATGTTATGACTACATTGTTAATCATCCTGGTTAATATTGATGCAATGTAACTGTTCAATATGTTGGTCATTACCTGTGAGATTTTCTTGAGCACCTTTTTTTGGTGGATCTGTTCTGAGTGAATTTATTTTGCAGTTTCTGTGTCTGAAATATTCAGTGATAATTAGATTTTGTAGTTTCTACCTTTTGCTTTCACTTTGTTTTCACCTTATCCTAACCTCTTTGTATTCCCTCTTGTCATCCTTCATTTTATTGCCTATGTGGTTAATGTGTGCCTTTTTCTTTACTTTCAATCTTACCCTCAGCTATTTAATCATCCATGGTGTTTCATTATTAGTTAGCTTGCTCTTGATTTTTTTTATCTGAATGTTTCTCCTGAATTATACGTCCATTTCAACTATTTCTTCCTGCTGGTATCTTTTTGTCTACTTTTTTCCCCCAGTTTTGGTCCTATATCCAACCATCATTATCAATAACCTTTCTAACGTCATAAGATCAGAAATGGGGATACTCACTGATGATCATATTATTCAAAAACGTTTGCAATTCTCAGACACTGAGGTAGCCCATTACCAAATGAAAGGTCTGGAATGTTTGTCTGGCCCTTGTATGGATGGGATGTCACTTGCCACTTGTCAGCTGAATGTTCATCTCCAACAAGAGAGAATCTAACCATCACCCTTTTAAAAAGTCAATGGCATTACCATCACTGAATCACCACGATCAACATTAACGAGAAACTGAACAGGACTAGCCACCTAAATGCTGTGGCTGCAACAACACGTCAGAGACTAGGAATTCTATAATGAATAACTCACTTCCTGACTCCCCGAAGTCTGGTCATGAAGGCACATCGATTAACACCAACCCCACTCCCCGATGCTTGGATGATTCCAGCTCAATGATAATTAAAAAGCTTGACCCTATTCAGGACAAAGCAGCTGCTTGATTGGCACCACATAGACAAGCATACACTCCCTACACCAAGTCAAATGTACCAGCTACAAGATGCACTGCAGAAATTCAACATGAGAACATAGAACATTACAGCACAGAAACAGGACCTTTGGCCCAACGTGTCTGTGCTGACCATGATGTCATTCTAAACTAATCCCATCTGCTTGCCCATGGTCTGGATCCCTGTATACCCTGCCTGTTCATGTGTCTGTCTAAATGCGTCGTAAATGTGTTATCACCAAAGCTCCTTAGACAGCACCTTCCAATCTCAAGGCCAGTTCTCTTTGGGAAGATGAGGGCAGCAGATGGATGGGAATACCAGACTTACCAGTGCATCTCCAAGCCACAGCATTTTAACGTAGTAATATGAGTGTTCCTGGGCTCAAAACCCTGAGAGGTTGAGTAGGTTAGGTTTATTTTCACTAGAAAAAAGGAGATTGAGGTTGACAAAATCATGAAGGGTATAGACAGGGTGGATAGAGACAAGCTTTTTCCCAGGTTGAAGGATTCCATAAGCAGAGGTCATGCTTTCAAGGTGAGAGGTGGAAAGTTTAAGGGGGATACACGCGGCAAGTACTTCACACAGAGGGTGGTGGGTGTTTGGAAAGCGTTGCCACCAGAGGTGGTAGAGGCAGGCACGGTAGATTCATTTAAGCTGCGTCTGGACAGATGCATGAGTAGATGGGGAGCAGAGGGATACATAGGTTTAGACAGTACATTTGGATCGGCTCAGGCTTGAAGGGCCTGTTCCTGGGTGTAAATTTTCTTTGTTCTTTGGAACTGCCTTCCTACCAGCACTATGAGTGCACCGACATGACATGACAGCAGTGGTTCAAGAAGGCAATTCACCACCACCTTTTCATGATCAACCCAGGGTGAGCAATAAATCCTGGCCCCAGCCAGCAAAGCTGACTTCTCATGACCGAATAAAAGCAAAAAGAGACCTTCATTCTGTATCTAGCAATACTGCAGCTGACCTGACTTGGCTGCAACAGTGTAGAAAGAGCTTTATTCTTTAGCTAACCTAAGCTGTAGCTGATCCAGGATTTCAGTGTGTTAGGAATGAATGCAACATAATTGTTCATGTCAGTTTTATTATTGTACCTTTTCAGTTGAGCAGCTAGAAATGTGTTGACCTGGTTCTTTTACTTGCAGAACAATTATTTGGTATGTCCAAATGGCAAGAGGAAGTTTAAAACAGTCCGCCCTAAGGTAAGTATCAGACCCTGAATTCAATATTTACTTTGGGAGCAGGGGAGGTTGTAGCTGCTCAGAATATAGTGGAGCCAAGCAAACCGGTTGTGTGCTACAGAGTTATATTCAGAGGATTTCGAGGGTCTTAATGCATCAGCAAAGTTGTCCCAAACCTATTTCATGCATAGGTACCAGTCAATGTGAAATTGAAAATCTTTCATTGCTGTAAGTTAAAAACAGCAGTATTTAGATCAGAGTGGTGCTGGAAAAGCACAGCATGTCAGGCAGCATCCAAGGAGCAGGAAAATCAACTTTTCGAGCAAAATCCCTTCATCAGGAATCTCTGGTTTCCAGCATCTGTAGTCCTCACTTTTACCTGGTTAAAAATAACACACTACTCAACATGAGGGTGGTGTCAATCTTATATCCTCTTTCAAGAGAAGTATTTTAGTAATGACAGGCTCGTGGCTAAAGTTTCAGAAACAATAATTGGGGAAGTATGCACTCTGAGAAGGTTGTGTTCATAAGACCATAAGACATAGGAGCAGAATTGGGTCATTCAGTTCATTGAGTCTGTTTTGTCATTCAGTCATGGCCAATCTGTTTCTTAACTCTATTCTCTTGCCTTCTCCCTGTAACCCTTGATCCCTTACTAGTGTGAGGTATTGTGTTATGAGATATTGTGTGATAGCTTTTCTTTATTAACTCATTGACCAGCTCACTATGTTTTATGGCATTTCCACACCTTATCAGCCCTTGCTACTAGCAGTGTTTACCTTTTGAATACATGTAGTTTACAGAACAATACCATCCCCAACGAGTTTCCACGAAACATTGTTGTATTAATCAGCCCTTACCAACCTGGACCTGAATAGATTAACTACCTGTTAGATACCTTTTAACTGGGCCATTTTCCCTTCAAGAAACCCACTGACAAAGCACTTCCATGAAATTGCATGAATGAATTTATCGCATTCCGGCAAATATAAATAAATTTCTCAACCCAGCTGCAGTAAGCAGTTTAATATCCTTTATTCTTTCACTAAATAGAGGTACAACTTTTAACTTAGATAGAGCATATAGTTCTAGCGTTTCTACTAACAGTTACCAACTTAAAAGACAAAAGGACTAACATCTCCTAATTATGCAAGCAGACCAGACAGATGTCCCATCAGAAGTAGCAGACAGCACTTAGCACATGTTTTAACCCATCTCCTGTCTCCCAGGAGAGAAACCCGTCAAACCTTTGTGTACTAGAGATAAAAGATGTAACACCATAATAATGGAATTAATATTTGTAAGAACTGTACTTCGGGATTCTATTGCTGCCTTGAGTTTGTGCTGTGATTGCTGAATAAAAGAGGCTATTTTTGCCACTCATCTATTTTTGTTATTTGAAATGATCGCACAACTTAGCGTAGTTGGGCAGGATCCCTGGGGCTACCATCTAAACTGACTGGTCACCTATCATTCTTCAAGTGTAAGAAGCTTCCTGCGTATAGACCTTGGATCAGCTGACATAATCTCTGGCAGGGAATTAACCATGGCATGAAATTGCCCACAACCCGTGAATTAGGGTGATCATGACTAATGCCGGGAAACTGCCTACAAGGTCTCAAGGCGAGCTAGCCCCTCATAACGTAACTGAGAAAGAAATGCTGCTGCAGTTGCAGAACAGCTTGGGGTATAGTTCACGTTAGGGAAGGCGCTAACCAAAATCGGGCTGAAGTATAATATGCCCCAAGGACAGTGGACCCTCGATGACGAGGTTGGGTCTGGGGAAAAACCACCCAACAGAAAAATAAAGACTGAATTAAATGGTCATTTGTATTAATGGGACAAATTCACCAGAGAAATGACGTCATGACCCGATAAACTCACAACCATGAAATAAGCCAACTTAGAGCGATTTAAAAGCAGTGCCTAAGCAGCTGCAGAAAGAAAGATCCAAACAGGAAACTGCTCACCTTAAAAATCAGGAGCTTGAAAAAGAGAACAACAAACTGAAGAATGAGATAATAGTCCTGTCAGTTTCTCCCCCAGTTCCCAAGCCCACACAGAATTTGTACCCGACCACCCGAGACATCCAGGAAGGGATTCAGACAAACAAAGCTATTGCCCTTGGGAAACAGAGGGACTCTAGCAGTGAAAGCAATGAGGACTGTATATCCCTGGGACCATTTTAATGATCTCTAAAAACCAGGAAAGCAAAGATTGAAAAATATGGTCAGGCAGAGATCAGAGAACAGCAGTGAGGTGGATGTTCTGGTACTATGGACTGAAATGGACATCTGCAACCCCTGAGAATATAGACAAATGGTCTAAAGAAATACCTCACCCAAAGAAGAGGCCAATGAAGACATGGGAAAGTCTAAACTGGTTAAGAGGGATATATATGCTCCATCCATACAAATTCTGAACATTATTGTAACTAAAAGAGAAGGTCACTGTCTCCATGAGGCAGTCAGAGGTGCTCTTGGAGACAGGGGCTGCAAGCTGGCCGGACAGCAAAAATAATATTGGTTACAGGGGTATAGTCCGCATCAGACCAATTGGACATAAGTCACAGCTTGCTGTCAAAAACCCACAGGAGAAATCCCAGAATATGAGCAAATGTTTAGGACAACCTGGAAAGAATATGCAGGCATCCCAAATGTGCGGGCTGTCAGGGATTTTGAAGGTTGTGATTATGGCCCGCTCAAATCTGCTTTTGTGGCCGGACTTAAAACCTGAGCTCACTAAAATGTTAAAGCTGACCAAAGCGGACTGGGACCAGAGGGGGACTAATTACAATGACTTGATGGACTGACCCCTCCAACTCAACTGAGGTATGGGTGCCGCATTGCGAGTCCTTTAGACAGGACGAATGAAACAGACCCCCAGTAACCCTGCCAAGACAAATACCCAGGGAAGTGTCACTTCTGTGGGAAGGAAGGCCACTGGGCCAGCGGGTGTTGGCAAAAAGGAAAAGGAGAGGTCGCTGAACAAGCAATGAGGAAGAGGAGACCCTGGAAGCTGGGAGTAAGACCAATCTCCCAGAACTGTTTAAAAAACTAACCATCCAACAGCAGCATGAGCTGCTGAAGTTGACCAAAACCCGGAAGAGCCCTCTCTGTGCCCCTCTACAATCCTCCTGGCTTTATGTCAGCAGAGGGGAGACGGACTGTATGCGGGCAACCTGGACATTGAGTGCCTTTTGGATACAGGAGCAGAATTGACGTGCCTACCCCAGAGATATGAGACCATCTACTAGACAGGACAGTGAGGACACCTTATGGAGCAGGTGCTGACAGGATTGAAATCAATCAGACCAATCCCATTCACCTTAAATTTGGCCCCCAAGAGCTATTAACCTTTTATATAGGTAGTCGCCAGTGTGGTGCTGGAAAAGCACAGGTCAGGCAGCATCCGAGCAGCAGGAGAATCAACGTTTCGGGCATGTGCCCTTTAGGAATCATGGGTAGGACCTGTAGCCCAGCCGCTCCTCAGAATGGGTATCCTCACCCAGCCGAATTCCTCTTTACATTTCAATAATGGGCAGGTAACATGGACCATCAGAACCCTACTAGGGGAAGAACTAAATGACCACTCCATCTGGGCTAAAAACAAGGATGACAGCGGGTTTCTGAAAATGGAACCTTCCACTTTTACAGGAACGCTCCACCTTGTACCAAACAGTATCCCATCGGCTGGATGACAATTGCAGGGATCCTCTTGAAAATACAGAAGTTAAAGGAAAAAGGGATCCTGGTAAAAACCCACAGCACCCCTGATAACCTGGTGTGGTCCGTGTGAAAGGCAAGTGGGGAATGGAGATTAACTATAGATTACAGGAAAGCTAACCAACATGTTGATCAAATGGCCCCACCAGTAGCCAACTCCTTGTCTGTAATCAGTACCCTAACACCAGACCACAAGTGGTTTTCAGTCATAGATATATCTAACGGCCTCTGGTCAGTACTCCTAGCACCTAAAGTATAGTCGTGGTTTGCCTTAACTGTACATCAACATCAGTACCTGACTACCACAGGGCTTCTACAACAGCCTGACTGTATACCACATGGCCTTACAAATCGCCTCTGCATAATGCCGTAACCCAGTTACTTATCGTTCAGTACATGGATGCTACACTGATACCTTCAGAAAAAGAAAAACAAATTGAAAAAGACCTTCTAAACCACCTGCAACAAAAAGGTCATAAGGCCAGTATTGAGAAGGTTCAGATTGCCCAGTAAGAGGTCAACTATCTCTGATGGAAAGTCTCCCACGGGAAAAGGGAAATCACCCAAAGCTGGCCTGCAGCCATACAGGCAGCCAAACAACCCTCGACAATCTGAGAACTGTGGGCTTTCCTGGGTCTGTGTAACTTTAAATGATGCTGGGTTGATTCATACACCCAAATAGCCCAGCCTTTAACAGCATCTTGAAAGGGAAACTGGACTCAAAAGAACAGATTGTACTGACAAGGGAACAGGATGAAGCCTTCCAGGACCTAAAAGATGCACCTTGTTCTGCGCCAGCATTAGGAATCCCCAATATCGGAAAACCCTTTACCTTGCTTGTACATGAGAGGGAGGACTATCTGAGAGTGGTGCTGGCCCAGGAATGTGGGACAGCCTGAGACCCGTTGGACATAACTCTGGGAAATTGGACAGTGTAGCCCTCAGATGGGGGAGCTGTTTGAGAGCAGTATGAGCTATGTGCATGTTGGTGAAAGTGAGGACTGCAGATGCTGGAGATCAGAGTCGAGCAGGAGAGCAGGAGAATCAACATTTCACGCGTGTGCCCTTCATCAGGCGAAAACACATTCTCGATGAAGGGCTTATGCCCAAAACATTGATCTTCCTGCTCCTCAGATGCTGCCTGACCTGCTGTGCTTTTCCAGTACCACACTCTCAACTCCGTATAAATGTTGGCAGACTGATCCTCTGCCATTCTGCAGGCTTCAGTCAGAGTCTGGAATTCTGCTTGCTGTGCCGATTCTCTGGGGATAGGCTTCCTGATGCCATGATGATGTGGATTGTGGTGACAGCAACATTTATATGGACTCCAGCTATGCTTTTGGGATTGCCCACGACTTTGGCCAACAATGGAGACAGTGCGGATTCCTAATGGCTGCAGGAATCCCCATCAGAAATGGAAAAGAAGTCTAGGACTTGCTGGAACTGGAAGCTCTCCAGCTACCGAGGGGGAAAGGATGAATCAGATCCTGAAACAGCAACTTGCTGAACACCACCATGAGGGAATACCCTGGCCCCAGGTTCTACTGATAGCTCTGTGTAGCATCAGGGCTACCTCCAACAGAATGACCAGTCTGAGTCCATTTGAAATAGTGACAGGCAGGCCAATGTCCCTCCTCGGGACAATAGTCCCGGGGAAGTCATCTTATGAGTGATGCTCTATTATCCTATTGTCAAGCACTGACCGATGCTGTAAGTTCTGCTTCATTAGAGATATTGGCTGCCGAGAAAGATGGGCTGGAGGGAGGTCACGAGTGGGTTTTTTGTGAATAAGACCCACAAGGAACCCTGAGGCGCAAGGTGGGAAGGACCATACCAGCGCTGTCAAGGTCTGGGGAAAGGAGACCTGCATTCATGCCTCCCACATCAATAGGCATGTCACAATACAGCGGGATCAGAGACTGACTGACCACCATGATGTTTGCTACTGTTATTTCAATTGTGTTTTTTGTAAAGTGTAGTTGCCAAACTGTTAAAATTCTGTAAGCTCGAATAAGAATTGTGGTTCTCTTCAAAAGGTCTCAGTGGAATCAAAAGGGAGGATTGTGGGACATATTGTGTTATGAAATGTTGTGTTATAGGTTATCTTTAATAACTCACTCAGCAGCTCGCTATATTTTACTGCATTTCCACACCTTATCAGACCTTGCTATAGCAGCGTTTACCTCTGAATAAGTGTAGCTTACAGAACAACACCATCCCCAACAAGTCTCCACGAAACATTATAATATTAATCAGTCCTTACCAAACATCTCCTGGAGCTGAATAGATTAAGTATCTATTAAATACTTTTTAACTGGACCGTTATCCCTTTAAGAAACTATATGACAAAACAGCACTTCTATGAAATTGTATGAATGAATGAAATCCAGCTGCAGTAATCCGTTTAATATCCTTTATTCTTTTATTAAGTATAGGTACATCTTCTAACTTATTTGGAGAATATAGGCCTAGCATTTCCATTAACAGTTACTAACTTAAAAGACAAAAGGGCTAAAATCTCCCAATTATGCAAGCAGAGGTTGTTTGTACTTGAATTTTGATAAGGCACTTTGACAACATTTAAAAGGTATCTGGATGCATATATGAGTAGGAAGGGTTTAGAGGGATATGTGCCAAGTTTTGGCAAATGGGACTGGATTAGGTTAGGATATCTGGTTGGCATGGACAAGTTAGACCGAAGGGTCTGTTTCTGTGCTGTACATCTCTGACCTTCTGACTCTGACCGGACAGACGTCCTGTCAGAAGTAGCAGACAACACTTCGCATATGTTTTCATCCATCTCCTGTCTCCTAGGACAGAAGCCCCTCAAACCTTTCTGTACTAGGGATAAAAGATGTAACACTAGAGTAACGGCATTTTAAAATGTGTAAGAATTGTGTGTAAAGGGGCTCTTGCAAGAACTGTAGTTCGGGATTCTATTGCTGCCTCAAACTTGTGCTGTGATTGCTGAATAAAAGAGGCAATTTTCACCACTCACCAATTCCAGTCATTATTTAACATGATCCCACACTAACAAAGAAACTATCTGTCTGCATTAAATACACTCAATGACTTGGCCTCCACAGCCCTCTGCTGCAGTGAGTTCCACATAGCCACCCACCCTCTGCCTGAAGAAATTCCTCCTCATTTTGTTTTTATTCATTCACCAGATGAGATTGTCACTGGCTAGGCCAGCATTTCGTGCCCATCCTTAAATGCAGAGGGCAATTAAGAGTCAAGCACATTGCTGTGGGTCTGGAGTCACATGTAGGCCAGACCGGGGAATGGATGGCAGCTGCTCTCCTGAAACGGCATTAGTGAGCCAGATGGCAATCAATTGGCAATCATCATTAGACTCTTAATTCCAGATTTTCATTGAATTTAAATTCCATCTTCTGTCGAGGTGGGATTTGAACTTGGTTCCCTGGGATATTACCTGGGTCTCCACGTTAACAGTCCAGCAATGATATCGCTGGGCCACAATTGCCTATCTCACTTCGAAAGGGTCGTCCCTTCACTCTGAGGCTGTTCCTTCAGAACCTAGTCTCTCCTACTTGTGAAAAACTCCACTCTATCCCATGCCTCTCAGTATTCTTTCAGTTTCTGTGAGAAATCCAATTTTATAAAAAAACCTACAGCAAATTCTTTAGGGTTAAGACCACAATATGGTGTATTCATGCATTTAAATCTGTGGAGTGATTGCCACGACTTATACACACATAACAATATAAAGAAAAAATGGAGAGGAAATAGATAAGTGAAAAATTAATTTCTACACTTCTGCACGTCCAAAATATTAGTATTCTTGATGGTTCCTTTTCATCAGAGTTTGCATTCAGCTGAGTACAAATCTAATGAAAGCACAGAAGGATGGTGTTAATGTATGGACTTTGTCCTTTTTTTTGTTGAAACTAAGGTTTCTTTTTGAAACTGGCTTTTGAAGGAGATTTAGACCACAGACCATCTTAGCTAAACCTGGAGAATGACTGTGGTATCAGCAGTTAGATTCTTATCAGATTGATGTTAACAATAACTAGACTTTACTGGATGAAGAAGTTTAAATAGAATGTACAATTATAGCTTTATCTCACAGACCAAGAGTGTCAGTCATGTGATGAGTTTCTTGGATGAATCTGTTTCAACTTAATGTGATCAAATATATGTAACAATTGATTTCTGTCTCTCTGACCAGGATCATTGTTCATTTGGTGGCAAAGGTTATAAGAGATAAGACTTACAAGCATCTAGAAAATTGATTAGGGATAGTCAACACGGTTTTGTGAAGGGTAGGTTGTGACTCACCAACCGTGTTGAGTTTTTGAGGTGATGACCAAATAGGTGGATGAGGGTAAAGTGGTTGGTGTGCTGTATATGGATTTCAGTAAGATGTTTGATAAGGAAACCCACGGTAGGCTATTGCACAAAATACAGAGGTATGGGATTGAAGGTGATTTAGCGGTTTGGATCAGAAGTTCGCTAGCTGAAAGAAGACAGAAGGTAGCAGTTGATGGGAAATATTCATCTTGGAGTTCAGTTACTAGTCGTGTATCGCAATGATTTGTTTTGGAGCCACTGCTGTTTGTTATTTTTATAAATGACCTAGATGAGCACACAGAAAGATGGATTAGTAAATTTGCAGATGACACTAAGGTTGGTAGAGTTGTGAATGCAGAACAGCCTTGATTATCTGAATGAGATGGGCGGGCATTATTTCGTTTGGATAATTGATTATTCAGTTAATTGATTCACTATCTCTCCTCTGGGGCTCGGAGTTATCTGTAGTTTCCTTTTTTCCTTGCTCTGCCTGCTTTGCTCTCTCTCTGTGTCTCAGGGTTTGTTTCTGAGCAGAAACGCACTTGTGTGTAAGGGACCTGCAGCATTGCTGAAGCCCACCTTCCCCGCCCCCAATCAGTTAAATGGGATTGACGCAGCAAGCACTTGCTAAGTCCACTCCCCATTCAGGAGACAAGGCAGCCGCACACTGTGCGCAAGTTTCGGAGAAGATTCAGAGGAAGTTTACTTGGATGTTGCTGGTATGGAGGGAAAGACTGAGAGACTTGAGGCTGTTTTCATTAGAGAGAAGAAGGTTGAGAGGTGACTTAATTGAAACATATAAGATAATCAGAGGGTTAGATAGGGTGGACAGTGAGAGCCTTTTTCCTCAGATAGTGATGATTAGCACGAGGGGACATAGCTTTAAATTGAGGTGTGATAGATATAGATGTCAGAGGTACTTTACTCAGTAGTAGGGGCATGGAATGCACTGCCTGAACAGAAGAAGACTTGTGAACTTTAAGGGCATTTAAATGCTCATTGGATTGACATATGGATGAAAATGAAGTTGTGTAGGATACATGGGCTTCAAATTGGTTCCACAGGTCCAACAATGAGGGCCGAAGGGCCTGTACTGCGCTGTATGTTCTATGTTATACTTGTTTGAGAACAGTGGTGAACTATTAATGCCACTTGAAGCGTAATGAATTTCAGAAGCTCCCTTTTGCTCTGAATTGAATAGGGATATCAGACCTTCTGGTCTTTGTACTTCTGTTCTGCAGGGATCTGCATAATAAAAGGATGTACTATTCCAGGAGAATTATGTCTGAGCTGTGTCCCAGTAACTGATGATTAGGGTCCTTCCGGAAATTGTGGTCAATTTGCAACATTAGCAGCAGCCATGTTTTAACCAGCAAAGTTCATTAAAAATTAATAGAAAAGCTTTTAAAACCACTTATAATCTCTGTTCATGTCTCGTGGACATGAAATTTGAGAAGATACTCTCAGAAGTCTGACTAGATAGAGTAGTTGATGTCTATGTCCTATGATCACACTTAGTACACAAACCACAATTGAATCTAGAATGATGTCGATGTACAGGTTATGGTTGAAGGGATGGCAATGACCACTTTATAGGTTATGGTGAGGGTGGGCACTAATGCTGGTGTACAGGTTATGATTGAGTCTGGTGAAGTTGGCTTGAAAGTTATGCCAGAGTCTCCACCGATGCTGGTGTTGTAACAGTTTCCCATATTTTCGATTGCAGAAGCACAACATTGAATCTAACAGTGACACCAGCACTGATTCTACATCCTCTGAAAGTGAACCCAGATCCGAGGTAGGGGTAAGGAATGTTTTAAAATGGATGCATTTCTTTGAGGTGTCTTTCCTTCCACCTACAGAGCAACCACGATTATCCAAATGATGATTATCCGAATTTCGGATTATCTGAACAAGATCTCAAGGTCCCGATGCTTGGCTAAACACCCCGCTCCATGTCGTTTGGATAATTGAGGTTGCCCTATATTCATTCCGTGTAAAAGATATTTCTCATTAGGTCATTTTACAGCTTCCTTTCCAAGCATCTATTATCAATCCCACTCCAAAATGTTTATTTTTAATTGTTCTGTCCATACAAAATGCCACCCGTCTCTAACCTCTCTCCACAGATCCGAAATGTGTTGTCACCTCCCAAATCCCTGTATGGATCTCTCCACTCTCCATCCTTGACACAGCACTGGAACAGTCCAAATCAAAGACACAAATCACATCCTCAATGACTGTAACGGTGCTGCATATTGATGTGGGAAAAATTTCACAGAGTAATGAACGGTGAATGGAAGGTTATCCAGGAGTGCTTTGGGACAATCAAGCCTGAATGTGTCACTAGCATCAATGGCTGACCCCTCCCCCCTACCCCGCACTCCATTGTAAAGATAAGTGGAGTCCCTGAGTTCATTATGGCAATATAACTACAAGATGCAGAGTGACACCATGGCCTCGTGACAGTATCCTATTACTCTGTTAGGACTATTAATCCAGAAACCCAGGTAATGGTCCTGGACCTAGAATTGATTCCCACCATGGTCGAGTTTGATTCCAATAAAAATCTGAAACTAAGAGTTTAATGATGACCATGAATCCATGTCAACTGTTGGAAGAACCCATCCGGTTCACTAATATCCTTTCGGGAAGGAAACTGCCATCCTTACCTGGTCTGGCCTACACGTAGCTCCAGACCCACAGCAATGTGGCTGACTCTTAACCGCCCTCTGGGCAATTAGGGATGGACAATGAGTGCTGACCTAGCCAAGTGATGCCCTCATCCCATTAATGAACTAAACAAAAAGATACCTCAAGAAACAAATTTGTGAGAATTGGGTTGGGACTTGCTCTGAACGTGGAACAGACAGGTCACGAATATGAATCATTTTGAGCCTGGATGTTGGTGAAGTCCATGCAGTAGTGACCTGGCACTGCTTTTTAAGAAGACATGCAATATAAAATGGGATGTGTTGCTGTTTCAGAGCTACATTGGGTTGGTGAGGAAATCTACCATCCACCATGAAGCTGAGTTATCAGGTGAGCACAGAAAAAAAATTGGAAGTGGATCATTAAATTCTGTTTAATAAGAAATAAGTGAATGAAATAAGAAGGCTGTTTTCAGGTCCAGTATTAAAAAGACAATAGTAAGTGGGTAATGAACACTGTGAATGTAAGAAATAGATCCATGAGCAAGCATCATGAGCCATTGAGTTAGGTATCATATTCAAGTACATCATGGTTAATCTCCTTTGGCCTCCACCCCATAGTCCTGACTGTTCCCAATAACCCTTGATTCCCCATCACTCTAAAAATGTCTGTCACAGGCTTGTATATATTCAATTACTCGACTTTCACAGCTGTCTGGCGTAGGAATTTCCAAAGTTTTAGAACCATTTGAGTGAAGAAATTCTTCCTGGTCACCATATTAAATGGGAGATCATTTATTCTGAAATAGTGTCCTTTCGGTCTTTGAGGAGAAGCATCCTGTTGGCAGCCAGCCTATCAGCCGCCTTAGATTCTAATATGTTCCAATAAGGTCCTCCCTCTTCAAAACTCCAATGAGTAGAGGTCCAACTCTCTCAACATTTACTCATAAGACAATCCTTTCATCACCTGGAAACAGCCTCATAAACATTTTCAGAACTATTGGGATCAAAACTACTTTGTTCCACCAAAGAGTGCACAGAGTCATAAATAAATCTTCAAAAGATGGAGGTGTATATAGGACTTGAAACATTAACTCTGCCCTCAGAAGCTGCCAGACCTGGTGATTTTCTCCAGCATTCTTCATGTCTGTTACAGATTTCCAACATGTGCAGTGTTTTATGTTTATTTGAGTGAAATTTTCAGTTGTCTTTAGGTATACCAATAGGGGGGAAAGTGTCCATTTGGCTATTATTTATGTTTCAAATAACATCACAAAAATGACTGTGATGATTTTTTCAATGACAATAGAGACTACACTTCAAAAACACTTCATTGGCTGTCATGCCCTTTAAAATGCCTGTTGATGCTAAAGTCTGAATGTTATTGGAAATCCTTTGAATGCTCTTCAAGAGGTCATTATTCATCCCACAAATTGCAACTGTTTCCATTCCTGCAGACAATTATTTCTGAAAAAAATGCCCAGTCCATCACCAGTCCATAAGATGGCACTTCTCACTGAGGATTTAACAATTTAAGGGAAAGATAACCTGGATCACATGGCTTGAGAATTTGGATTTGTACACAGGCATTGAGCTGATGCTGTCCTGAGACGAAGTGGGAAATAATCAGATATTACACTCCACTCCACTCAATCTGCGGAATGCACACACATTCACATTGCACTAATGCAGCACACACTGCCTCCCTCCAAAACACGCAACATTGTCTTTGTACACAACAAGCCTCCCTGTTCTGTGTAACCATTTTGTTGTAATGTGCAGAGCCTAAGAACACCGAACAGGATGATTTCTCCTCAAACAAGCTCCCAGTTACATGTGGTTCCTTGAAAGCATTCCTGTACAAAAACAGGTTTACAACAGGTATGGATTCAATAGTTTTTGCTTGAGTGCATGTAAGATTGTGTGCAATCATTATCAATTATGCGTGTACTTCTGTATTTGAATGTATACATTTAGAAAATGATTGCACATTGATGCTACTTGCTGGCTCGAGAAGAAAAATTCCCTCATGAAGATCTGAAGAACTCCAGCTCATTATTTGCAACTCTGACCATCCAGCCTGGAACCAAAATCTCAGAGCAACGCTGTATGTCACACACACCCCATGTTCATATCATTGGCATCTGACGTGCACCAGCCTCACCACATCATTGTGGTGCATCTCTAATCCACTTATAGTATGGTTCTGTGCTTTAATGCTACCCTTTGTATGAGACCAGCACCTCTCTTGCAATGCTGCTGCAAAGATTACTTTGTACACAGGCTCAGGGTTCCAGCTTATGTACTGGACCATGCTCTCTTCATGCACACTCACTCTGCCTTTTCTTGTCTTTCCTTGCCTTTTTATGTTTTGCTCCCTTAAACAGAGCTTTAAGGCTGACTTGCCTTGCTGTTCAGTCAGACACAAAACAAAGCAGCTTGTACTGGTTGTCAGCAGTCATCAGTCAGGAGAGTGGATATGCTGCTGTATGGCACTGTCCCATCTTCATCTTACACCCACACCATATGCCAGCAGTTTGCATGGTAAATGTATGTACGTGCATTAACCAAAGGGCTATAAAGTTGAAGGGGAGTTGCCCTCAGTCAAGTCAAGGCTGTTGTCTGTCAGTGGGTTAGTCCATTTTACCACTTACTGGATTAGTGGTGCTGGAAGAGCACAGCAGTTCAGGCAGCATCCAACGAGCAGCGAAATCGACGTTTCGGGCAAAAGCCCTTCATCATTTTTACCTCATTTTACCACTTGGCTAGCCACCCGGTTAGTCTGTTGACCTGTTCCTATAGTCTATAGCTTTAATTCTCAGCAGCCATTAACACATTATTTTTAAACTTTTTTAATCGTCATTTATGTGCAAGTGTAAATCATTCATATAAGCAACAAACAGTCTGTGAAGCAAGCAAATATTCATTCAGATTCTTGACTATGTCTTCCAACTCCACAGAGAAGTTATCTTTTGGTTTCTAACTTGCCATAATTTTTCCTTAGTTACCTTCGTGTTTCTGTGTGTTGATAAAACATCTTTGAGTTTTACTTAATATCTTCAATTAAAATCCACACTAACTGACTGATTGTTATTATTAGATGCTTAACAGCCAAGCAACTCAATTTTAAGTTTTAAAAAACATGTATTTGAAGTTTTGAAGAAACTGTTGTTGCAATGATCTTCTTACCTCATCTTCTGGTATTTAAGTATTTGTGTGATTTCTTCAGTCAATATTTCTATGAGGAATCCAATATATATTCCAAAATCTGATGAAATTCCAATATCCATCTCTTCAATTGAAACTAAGACAAAAAGTTACGTTCATATTTCTGCTGTTCCCCAATCTATTTGCAACCATTGATTTGCAAACATCATGGCAGTGATCTGTATCAATCAAAGTCTTTTTATTGACCACAATACATTTTGTTAATGGTTTTTCAATCTTTTTTTTCCACAGCTGTTGCATTTTCTTTGTATTTGTCCTAATTTCCATTTATTATCTGCTATGTAATCTCTAAATGCATCTTGTTTTTTAGCTCTAAACTTGATTTGATCACAAAATTCTTTCCTGAAATCCCAACCCCATGACAAACACCTTTTAGCATACTGGACTGTATTGAGTCTGTAAAGTCTTTACTCTTAGAGTCGTAGAGTTATAGAGATGTACAGCACGGAAACAGACCCCACGATCCAACATGTCCATGCCGACCAGATATCCCAACCCAATCTAGTCCCACCTGTCAGCACCCGGCCCGTATCCCTCCAAACCCTTCCAATTGATATACCCATCCAAATCCTTTTAAATGCTGTAATTGTACCAGCCTCCACCACTTCCTCTGGCAGCTCATTCCATACATGCATCACCCTCTACATGAAAAAGTTGCCTCTCAATTTCCTTTTATACCTTTCCCCTTTCACCCTAAACCTGTGCCCTCTAGTTTTGGACTCCCCCAGCCCAGGGAAAAGACCTTGATTCCTGAAGAAGGGCTTATGCCCAAAATGTTGATTATCCTGTTCCTTGGATGCTGCCTGACCTGCTGCGCTTTTCCAGCAACACATTTTTAGCTCTGATCTCCAGCATCTGCAGTCCTCACTTTCTCCTCCAGGGAAAAGACCTTGTCTATTTATCCTATCCATGCCCCTCATGATTTTATAAACCTCTTTAAGGTCACCCCTCAGCATCTGACGTGCCAGGGAAAACAGCCCTAGCCTATTCAACCTCTGCCCATAGCTCAAATATCCAACCCTTGCAACATCCTTGTAAATCTTTTCTGAACCCTTTCAAGTTTCACAACATCTTTCCGATAGGAAGGAGACCAGAATTGCACGTAGTATTCCAACAGTGGCCTAACCAATGTCCTGTACAGCCGCAACATAACCTCCCAACTCCTGTACTCAATACTCTGACCAATAAAGGAAAGCATACCAAACGCCTTCTTCACTATCATATCTACCTGCGACTCCACTTTCAAGGAGCTATGAACCTGCACTCCAAGGTCTCTTTGTTCAGCAACATTCCCTAGGACCTTACCATTAAGTGTATAAGTACTCCTAAGATTTTCTTTCCCAAAATGCAGCACCTCGCATTTATTTGAATTAAACTCCATCTGCCACTTCACAGCCCATTGGCCCATTTGATTAAGAACCCTTTGTAATCTGAGGTAACCTTAATCGCTATCCACTACTCCAATTTTGGTGTCATCTGCAAACTTACTAACTATACCTCTTATCCTCACATCCAAATCATTTATATAAATGACGAAAAGTAGTGGACCCAGCACCGATCCTTGTGGCACTCCACTGATCATAGACCTCCAGTCTGAAAAACAACCCTCCACCACCACCCTCTGTCTTCTACCTTTGAGCCAGTTCTGTATCTTGTTTAAATATTTTCCATTGCTAAGCTATAGATCTAATTGTCAATTTTTTCTTCCATGTAATCTGGCAAACTTTGTAAATTTTGCAGTAATTGGACTTTATTTACCAAATCGATTATCTTCTTCAGTATTCTCTTTCCTGACTGTGACAGGTTGTAACAATGCTTGCCCTAATACCAACTTACTCTGACTCGGTCCTTGTTGGAGTAGCAATGTATTGATCATATTATTAAGAAATCAGTGCCTTGGTAGGTCATTGAAGTTGCTACATAATTTGAGCAGATTCTGGCCCGAACACCACTTGCTTTCCTATCTCCCACAATTCTTGACAGTGAAATTTCTATAAAACCCAACTTGAATATGTTCAGTAAACCAACATCCACAGCTTTCTGCAGAAGAACATTCCAAAATCTAATGTTCTTCTGAGAAAACAAGTTCCTCCTTATTTCCATTTTAAATAGTAAGCTTGGCTGCAGAGTGAGAGAGTCTGACAGCCCAAAAAGAGATCAACCAGCCCATGGTACGTACCAGTAATCAAGAACCTACTTACCATAGTCCCATTTTCTAGGATTGGCCCATAGCCTTGTATGTGATGGCACTTCAAGCAATCATCTAAATACTTGTTAAATGTTGTGATGGTTATGGCTTATACCACCCTTTCAGACAGTGAGTTCCAAATAACCAACACTCTCTGGATGAAAGTACCTCTCTTTTTTTACCTTAGATCTACACCCCCTGGTTATTGATCCCTCTACTAAATGAAACAGTTCTTCCTGTAAATCCAGTGTTTGCACCTCATAATTTTATACATCTCAGTCAGGTCCCCCCTCAGCCTTCTCTGCTCTAAGGAAAGCAGTCACAGTCTATTTAGTCTCTTTTTATTGTCCCAGTATCTTTGTAAGTCTCCTCTGCACCCTGTCTAGCGCAACCACATCCTTCCTATATTATGCTGACCAGAATTGCACACAGATCTTCAGCTGTGCACTGAGGGCTGTCTATGTTTAATCAATGCATATATGCCCTTAGAAATCTGATAGATGTTTGGAAACTAAGGGATATGTGGAAAGGCTAGAATGGTATGGTTGACTTGAGTTTAGTTATAATCAAGCTGGAGAGTTTTTGTTCCCTTCTGTACCTTTTTGTAAGGTGCTTATGTTTTAGCTACCAATGGAGATTACCCTTCCTCTATCTTGATTAATTTGTTACAGTCTTGGTCTGCCTGATTCTTTTCAATCCTTCTCATTCCTAGCACACCTCTGCTGGCTTACCCATGTGATCTCTTGAGTGTGGGCTCTTGTTTTTCATTTTCTAATGGTCAAGATGTACCCTTCTCCTTGGCACGAAATGAATGTCATTTGCCTCAGCTAGTCGTGTTTTCCCTCCAGTTCTACTGAATATATCTATCTCATTCTTTCCATTTCTTTACTTTAAGGAGTAAGTGGGAAATGCATTCGAACGAACAATAAATGGCTGACTCCATCAGAGTTTGAAAGTATGAGTGACATCAGCCAACATCTTCGATATTGGAAGAGAAACATCCACTGTAAATCAAAGACTCTGGGCCAACTGATTCAGGTCTGTTCCACTGTCTGGTGAGATGCTGCTCATGGGATGCTTTAAACCTGCATCTTTATCCGAAGGCAACATTTCCAGTGCTCTCATTTTATCATAACAGGTTATCAGCAGTGAACTCCACTCATAAGACTCCACAAGGTGCTACCAGATGGCAGTCTACGAAAGCGCTTTGTGTATAAAAATTAGTCTGATAGGGTGTGAAAGGGAAATCACACTGACAAATTTACACAAGTCACCCTTACTCAATCCACATGTGAGTTTGGGGCACTATTAAATATGTCCATAATTCAGGCATTCCAGCTGGCCACATAAAACAAGCCTATGACCTACAATCCCTGCATCTGTTTAATGAGGTATCATGCCTATTAAAGAAGCCTTCTGGATCACTTTGTCTTAGAGATATAGTGATTGCTGCTCATCCTGTTCTAGATTCTGAAACAGCTGTCAATGTAAGATGTAGAGTAAATAAATTCTCCACAGTATTTCGCTGTGATCCCTTCTGCTGATGACATCTCCCATCCACAATGTTCCAGAACCATCCGTCAGGTTTCTACCTTTATCTTTTAATCTTACCAAATGTCTGAACCCTAACTGAAACCAGCATCACAGAAGTAGGCCCAGCCATATTCCCACCCAAGTGTCTTACACATTAGATGAAGATCAACAAAAATAATTGCTAAAAATTAACCATAAAAAAAATCAAATGGAAAGTTTCTGAACATGCAGTTGTGGATAGTTAATTGAAAATTGCCTATTCATTTATTGTTCTTCTGTTATTTGAGTAAACTGACTATGCATCCCCTAACTTGCACACTGCATTACTAACATGAGCTCCCTTTCATTTCCTTTTGTAACAGCGTACATGTCACCAGCTATATCATCAACACACATCAACTTCTGATCATATCCACATTGCCCCACTTTCAGTTTCAGTCACTCTCACTCACTTTGTCCTATTTCCTTGCCCTTCACAGAATCTACATTATGTTCAATTCAATTCAATTCATTTCATTCCACTGTCAGTATCTGTCTGTCCCCTGTCTCATTTCTTCCTCTGTTCCAGAGTCTTGTGCGCTCTGACATCTTGTCACACCTTGGAATACGTCTACAAGTTTGTATCCATATGATTTAATTTTTTTTCCTCTGATGCTTTCTATAAATTCTATTTTTCCAGAAAGGCTACCTGAAACTTCACAAGCTTGACTGTATTTGTGATAAGTGCACATCTCCCGATTTTGAATCTCAGGTAAATAAAACTTTGTTCTTGGTGTGGTAGTGGTGGTTTGAGTGAAAGAGGAGAATTAAAAGATTCACAATCCTTTGAGTGAATACATATATCATTCTCAACCTGAAACCAGGTGAAAGCATCTCTCAACATCCAATCTGTTCAGCCATCTTAGAGTTTTACACTTCTAAATTTCTCATTCTTTGAAATTCCAGAGACCATCGTTATTTCAGAGCAGCTGGATCCCAACACAATTCTGATTTATGATACAATTACAGAAATACAAGAGAAGAGAAAAAAGAGACAATTGTGCACACACAGATCAAGAGGCAGTCAAATAATGATAATTAGACAGAGATAGAGAGTTACTAAGTGAGAAAGAGAGATTGGTATATCTAAAGATTCACAAGAGAAAGCAGATGAGCATTTAAGAGAGATGCACACAGCTGGAATATTGGTGATAGTAATAGAGAAAAGGAGACTTGGAGCAGAGATGTTCCTGTGTTTGCCTTGAGGTTTTATGATGGCTGGAACTTTCTCTTCCCTGAAGCTGATGAGAGAGGCTGTAAGGATTGAACGAGTTTGCGATGGAGTAGAACTCAAATTAGGTTTTATTGTTATGTGTACTGAAGAACAAGGATACAGGAGTACAATGAAAGGTGTACAACGTCACCATTCCAGACACCATCCGAGGTACAAAATCTACCTAATTCACCTCTTCCTGGCACCCCCACAATAATGCTGGGCTGATAGGCCTGTGGGTGACTTTCCCCACTTGTCAGGGGTGGGATATGATGGTCAGGTCTTTTGGAAGCCTGGACAGTGGGTACGGGCCACTGAAAACTTGGCCCTTTCCTCCAATCTCTCCCGTACCCCTCTGCCTGTGGCATCTATCTCAGGACAAGAACATAAAGACTTACTTTCACCACTGGATTCCTTCCAGCATGGGTGTCAACAAGCAGTCTTTAGACTCAGCCTCTGATTGTCTAACGGCTTCTGTCAACCTGGACAGGCAGTGTCAAGGCACTCGAGAGGATGAGGAACTCACCTACATGCTGCCTATCAACTCTGAATGAAGTGATAGACAGGCAAAAGGACAAGTTACCTCACTGGTAAAGGCCACATTTAAACAAAGTCTACATTCCCAAGCTTACCTCTTGTTTACAACAAAGATTTCAGTATCACTCAGCCATATGTATAACTTGCTGTTTTAAATTAATAGGAGAACGATGATGAATGTTCAGCATGTAATGATGGAGGGGATTTAATCTGCTGTGATGAATGTCCCAGAGCTTTTCACTACCTCTGCCATGTCCCCTTGCTCAATCCAAATTTAAGGTTTGTATGTTGTATTCAATACATCATCGTGCCATATTAGGAGAGTTAGGGGACTGAAGTGTTAGAAGTAGTCCACTAATAGAATTTTAGAATATTGCAACACAAGAATATGTCTTTCATGCAAACATAGGGAAAGAAATCTTTTGTGTGAGTATGATGTGTCTGAGCAAAGGCAGTGGAGACCAAACCCAGTTGCGGATAAGATATTACTTAACTGCTGCAGAGCTATTTGCATTCCAACATATTCAATACCAACTTGCTCTTCTGAGCAGATGGGAAAATCTCACCTTAAAAACAAAACTGGCAAGGTCATGTAAGTAGATGTTGGCATACATGTGACATTTGATGCCTCCAACGATCATTCCAAAGAATGGTTGACCCACACATCAAGGAGGAAATATGAACCACCAGTGTCAGTGTGGGTGGTTACCATTTTGAAACCTGAAAACAAAATTAACTGCGGTAACTCATTTTGAATTAATGTGGCATGGTTTGTTCAATAAATCAATTGTACAATGGTTCCATTAATCACAATGCAAGTTTAAAGTCCATCATGAAATGTCAATTTTCCTACTAATCCTACAGGCGCTAACATCTAGGAACATACATGTATTCAACTTATTGATCAGAACTACTCACCAGGATAGCAGTGTGTATATAGATATTGGTAACCTATTAGTCTGAGACAATGGAAAGGAACTTATTTGTATATTTTGGAGAAGTTCATATCTGTCACATTGGAGTAGTTCTGCTTCAGATGTGCCAGCAGCAGTCCTAGTTAAACAGGATGTAACTCCCACACCAAATGGAGAAGGAAATTTCTGAAACAATTTGTTAGCTCTGATTGACAGCATGGGGTAATCCAAATCTTAAGGCAAATTTGAGTAAGTGATCAAAATTCAAGTATTTAACTAAATATTGAGTAGTGCAAATATTCTGCATATCTTAAGAGGCAGAGATATTGCAAGAATATCTACTGGAGACATGAAATTTGTAACAACTTCAATGGGAGATTTCAGGTACTCAAGTGATAAGTGAGCTGATGTACAAAAGCAATGTATTTTGCTGGGTACATCAGTGTAATGTAGAGGGAAGTCTAGTTTTGTATTTTGGGGTGTAATGAAGTTTGAGCAAATGAAGGATCGCGTCTTCGCATGATGTTTTTCCTACTGAACTGTACCTTACTGAAAGATTTCAATTAAGAATGTCAATGTTGTTAATTAGTTACAGTGAGAGTTTCATCTGCACCTTCTGCAAAATGGACAGACTATCAGCAAATAAGATCAGGGCAAGGGTCTCCAGCAGTGAATTCGATGTATATCGATCAAATATGACTCCAGAATACAGTCTGGTAAGTCTTTGTGATAACGATGTCTAATTCCATCTAGACAATTTACACTCTGCTAAGGAGCTAATGATGCAATAATGTGAGGACCTATTTTTCATACTGTGTGAGCAGTGAACCCAGTGTTGTGAATGTCCTTTCTTCATTCAGTGAGGTATGAAGCTCAGGACAATAGAGGGAAAGCGAGTTCTTTGTTTAACACATTCCATTCCCAAACACCGATAGCTCCTTTTGATGTTTTGTTATGCTTGGATCTGATTCTCACCCAGTTCCAATATCTAACGGGTTGGAAGAACCAATGTGCAATTTAATGTATGCATTAAACCATCCTGTTTTGCTGTTGGATATTTCTATAAGTGCCAGCTTTTTGAGTTTGGTTTTTAAGACCTCAAAGAGGAGGAATAGTTTAATCATAGTTAATGTTCCAACTAATATACTGAGCTGGATAAAATATGGTGGTTTGATTGAGCTGATCTCAGCTGCCTTACCCATTTAACCTCAACACTGTCAAGTTTGGGAGGAGAATAGTCACCCTGGGTTTGTCTTCCTGATCGCCCAGTTGAAATTCTGACTGAATATTGGGCATGTGCACGCGATGCATATGGATTTTCCCTTTGACCAAATAGCCACTGATGTTGTCACAATTCAGGATGGTGTTTAGATAATCTAGATAACTCAATTACATATTAAAGAAAACATTAATTGCTTGTTTTTAATTGAGAGTTTTAAATTACAGAAATGTGAATATATTTTACTCCGACTGTGTTGCGAACCAGACGCCCTAGAGTTTGAAAAAAACCCCTGTGACATTGTAAGTATTTGTCGTGAGTCACCACTCCATTCACAGTTGGTTACGTAAATGCCAGTTGCAACAAGCAGAAATGCTCAATCTGTGTCTCTCTGACCCAGCATGCATGCTAAATATTGTTAGTAAAAAGATGAGCCAAGTGGTTGTTAGCTCTCTTAACATACTGTGCTAGAACTGGTGCATGCATTAATTGTGTACTACACCGACTCTGCAAACCCACTGTCATGTGGGTGAAATAGAACTCACTCATAGTTGCTAACCATGTATTAAACCATGTATATTTATGAGGAACTTTAGTTAGCTGTCTCATGGGCTGACGTTGCCTGAACCTGCCTTGGCAAAAACAACCAAATGGTTACTAGACTTCCCATTCCCAATATGTGATTCTTTGTACCGTTCCATACATTCAGAGGTATTTATCTTGACTAAGCATTTATCTCTCAACCATCACCAGCCAGCCATTGGGTGCAGTATTTACAGATTACTTACAGTGTGGAAACTGGTGCACACTGACCCTCCGAAGAGCAACCCACCCAGACCCATTCCCCTACATTTACCCCTTCATCTAACACTACATTTTTTTTGGACTGTGAGAGGAAACTGGAGCAAACCCACACAGACGGTTGCCTGAGGCGGGAGTTGAACCCGGGTCTCTAGCACTGTGAGGCAGCAGTGCTAACCACTATGCCACCGTGTGCCCATTATTGCAGTGAGCAAAACTCTTACTCCATATTGATGTTAAAATCTGTGACTTCTCAGATATGCTTAGAGAGCCCACATACAATCATTCTTTCTCTCCCTACTCTAGCAGACTTCATGTGGTGTTCTATTCATGTTTGATTATTGGCGTGTCCTTATGCAGTAACAATCTGTGCTTTTATTTTTACATAAACTGAATTGGGATTTCCCTGTACGTCCCTGCTTATTGCCAGTCTGCATTTTCACAGGTTCCAAATTACGGTGATATAATTGAAAGCCCCATGTGGTTCTGCAAGGTGAAGATGAAGCTGGCCACTAACAGATACCCCACAGTGGGTGGTTTTATCGATGACATCAGGCTAATCTTCCATAACTGTGCCAGATTCAACCAGGTAATAAACAAAGCGGTATGGCTTCAACAGCACAGACTCTCTCGGTTGTGGTGATGACCCCTAAAGAAGGTTGCACATTAATTGCTGCTGGCACGCTTGTGTCATTAAAGATCCCCAGCGGAAATGTTGGGACAGTATCTCCTTCACTTCCTTTTTTTTCCTCTTTCATTCATTTTATGGTCACCGTATTTAGGGGAGGATATAGAGGCAGTTCACAGAGTGTCCCCTAGACTAATACCTGGAGTGGGCAGGTTGTCTTTTCAAAGGTTGGACAGACAAGGCTCGTATCCACTGGAGTTGAGAAAGGTAAGAGGCGACTCAGTTGAAACATGTAAAAACCCAAAGGATCCTCATGGAGTAGATGTGGAAGAGAAGATAAAAACTGAAAGAACTACGGATGCTGTAAATCAGAAACCAACACAGAAATTGCTGGAAAAGCTCAGCAGGTCTTGCAACATCTGTGGAAAGAAATCAAAGTTAACATTTTGGGTCTGGTGACCCTTCCTCAGGACTGATTGTAGCTAGGGAAATAGCGTTTTTTTGTGCAGAAGATAGGAAGGGGGAGGGGGTAAGGAGTAAATGATAGGTGGGGATAGAGCCCAAAGAAAGAGAAGAACAGTTGGACAGACAACGGAGTGGATAACAATCTGGCAAAGAGGGTATAGCTGTTAAAAGAGACTATTATTGGCTAACAATGGGTTGTGTGTAAAAGCAGACTGTGAGATAACAAGGCCAGGTGTATGTTTCCTGGCCAATATCTCCGTCACAGGTTTGCTCCAGTGCTCCTGTAAAGCTCAGCATAAGCTGGAAGGAGAGCACTTGATTTTCCACTTGGGAACTCTGCAGCCTCCTGAGTTCAATAAATTTAGGACTTGAGCTCTCATGTCGTAGCCCTCACCCCACATGCCAGGCCTCTGCATGAATGCAAGCCATTGCAATAGATTTCAAATTCACAGCATCCATTTCCTTTTATAAGCTAGGGGATGTCCGGGGTAAGTGGATTTGAGAATTTGAACAACAAGCTAGTGAAAGGGCTCCCACTCTTGATTTGGGATTGAGAAATTGAGAGATAGACAGATAGACTAGGATATACAAGAGGATAGGGAGCTAAAGAAGCATAGAGGATGACCAAAAAAGTATTGGGCGAATAAGAAGGACTAGGCAATAGAGGGACGGTTTAGGGAAGTGAGAATGCGAGCAATGGACTGAAGGGAGGAAGAAGGTGAGAGGGGTTGGGGGAAAAGTGTGAGGGAAAGGCTGGGGAAGGATCTGAGTGAGGATCTAGGAAGGAAGAGAGAGAGGTGCAGACAGGAAAGTGTGAGGGAGGGAAGGCAGAGCTTGGAGGGTAGCGGTGGGGCTGGAAGTTGTGAAAGAAGGTGAGAGAGAGACAGGCTGGGCAGAAATATGTGAGAGAGAGGTTGGAGGATAAGAGGGTAAAAGAGGGGCTGAGAGGAGGATATGAGAGAGGGTATGGGCAGGAGAATGCGAGGGAGAGGGTAAAGGAAAGGATTTAGAGAGCGTCTGCGGGAGGAGGTTGTGATAGAGAGAAAGGACTGGAGAGGAGAAGAGATTGAGAGAGGGGCTGAATGGTAGGGGAGGGAGAGAGAAAGAGAGAGAAATGTGCTGGGGAAAGGAGAAAGTGAGAGATGGTTGAGCTTTTGTTGGAATGAGAAGAGAGTGAGCTATATTATGTTTTTATAACCAAAGTAGGTTAGAGTTCCTGGGCAATTTACTGATGGCTTCTCTTCTTGTTACTAGGGAAATGAACTTGAAGTCATTGGAAGAAAATTTAGTGATGAATTTGAAGAGGTCATGGTGGAGACATTTGATATTGGCAACAATGATCTTAATATCCCATAAGTGGATAAATGTAACTAAATGAAGAACTACAATGTGTTAATGTAGCAGAATCTTACCAGATTTTTAACTGTATTTTTTGAACTCAACATTTAAATATAGATATATGTATATTTTCTGTATCTTTTATAATAAAATAGAAAATTGATGACTGAATACAACATTGCCAGTTGCATGCATTTTGTTTATAGGAACATGTATGCTTGTAGGTATTTGTGCATTCTATATACCTGTACATGCTTGTATCAGTATATAGCGTGCAGAATTCAGGTATTGGGTTGAATCTTACGTGCAGAGGTTGCATTGAGTTGATTGGAGGAATACCCACCATGGGGACTAGCAAGTTATTTTACCATATCTTACCAAACTCACCTCATGAGCTACCAGACTTCCCCTATGGTATTCCTCATGTCTGATTCTATTCCCATCTTATCATGCATGACTCCCAGAAGAACTTGCTATTCAGCATATATCTGCTGAAAGAGTGGCATGCCTGTGCCATCTTTAAAAAGCCAATGTGTACCCTGACAAGTGTTGCCAATCTGGCATTGCCCCTCCTCAGCAATAGTTTGACACAGCAGTTCTGAAGCCATGTTGCTGACAGCACATAGCCAGCATGGCTGATGCTCATTTGCATATACGTTCCCTAATTCTCTCACCCTAATCTCTGTTTACTCATCAGGCCAGTGAGCAGGTCTGTAGCTACATCCCGACTAAACACCCTCACTAAGTCAGTGTTACTCACAGACATATCATGTAGCTAACTTCTGTGTGCATTCGTCCATACAGTGAGATATGCTGCTCCCAGGTAATGAGGGCCATGTCTCAAACATTAATCCAACTTCAGCCTCAGCAACTTGGTGAAGGTGATGCGCTGGCTGACTGACCAGCACATTACATCAAAAGGGGAATATATGCAGAACTCCAAAGTGCTTCCCATCCCAAACCCCCATCAATCATTCAACTCATCATAACATTCAATGCCGACTGTTCTTAAACCAACATGACAGATGATGAAGCAGTGACCTTAATGAGGCAAGGCAAGTCCTCAAAAAGGCAATTTACAAGCAATGAATCCCCCCATTAATTGGCACTTGCTGCTGCCTTGTCGAGAACCTTATCTTATCATTTGGCAAAAGCATTAAAAAAAGGAGTGAGGGCTTTTGTGGCACAGTGCAACAGTCACTACCTCAGGACCAGAACATGCAGGTTAAAGTCTCATCTGCTCCAGAGATGTGTGATAGCAACTCTGAACAGGTTGATTAGAAAATAAAAGAGGCAGTGACATGTTTCCAACATCAAGACATGCCTTGCTGGATGTCTCATCTGATTCCATCACAAAGCTCACCATAGCCCATGTTGTTTAAACCCCAAAAGGTTTCACCCACTGTGTGTGAATGTGCATGTATATATGTGGTGTGCGTGCGTGCATGTGTGTGCAGTGTTCATATACATGCAAACGTAAGAATTAGGAGCAGGAGTAGGCCATCTGGCCCTTCGAACCTGCTCCGCCATTCAATAAGATCATGGCTGACCTTTTTGAGCACTTAGCTCCACCAACCCACCCTCTCACCATATCCCTTAATTCCTTTATTGTTCAAAACAAATCTATCTTAGCTTTAAAAATGTTTACTGAAGTAGTGACAACTGCTTCACTGGGCAGGGAATTCCATAGATTTACAAACCTCTGGGTGAAGAAGTCCCTTCTCAATTCAATCCTAAATCTGCTCCCTCTAATCTTGAGGCTTTACTCTCTTGTCCTAGTTTCACCTGATGAATGGCTTTTGCCCGAAACGTCGATTCCCCTGCTCCTCGAATGCTGCCTGACCTGCTGTGCTTTTCCAGCACCACACCCTCGACTCTGATTTCCAGCAGCTGCAGTACTCACTTTTGCCAAGTTTCACCTGCCAGAGGAAGCATCCTCTCTACTTCTATCTGATCTATTCCCTTCATAACTTTATTTATTTCTATAAGATTCCCCCCCCATTCTTCTAAATTCCAATAAATATAATCCCAGTCTACTCAGTCTCTCCTCATAAACCAATCCCCCTCAATTCTAGAATCAACTTAGTGAACCTTCTCTGTACTCCCTCTAGTGTCTGTACATCTTTCTCAAGTAAGGAGACCAAGATTGTTTGCAGTACTCCTGGTGTGGCCTCACCAGCACCTTGTACAGCTGCAACATAACCTCCCTGCTTTTAAACTGAACAATGAAGGACAAAATTCCATTTGCCTTCCTAATTACATGTTGTACCTGCAGACCAACCTTCTGTGATTCATGCACAAGGACACCCAGGTCCCTCTGCACAGCAGCATGCTGCAACTTTTTACCATTCAAGTAATGATCCTTTTTACTGTTATTTCTACCAAAATGGATGACTTCACATTTATTAACATTGTATTCCATCTGCCAGACCTTTGCCCACTCATTTAAAGTTTCACAGTCCTCTGCACACTTTGCTCTGCCACTCATCTGTCATCTGTAAACTTACAATGTATACATGGTCCCCAATTCCAAATCATCTAGACAAATTGTGAATAATTGCGGTCCCAACACCGATCCCTGAGGTAAACCACTAGTTATTTTTTGCAAACCAGAATAGCACTCATTTATCCTCACTATTTGCTTCCTGTTAGTCAACCAATCTTCTATCCATGCTAATACTTTACTCCTAAAGCCATGAATCTTAATTTTATGCAGCAGTCTCTAGTGTGGCACTTTGTCGAAGGCCATTTGGAAATCTAGGTACACCACATCCACTGGGTCTCCGTTGTCCAACTTGCTCATAATGTCTTCATTGAATTCCAAAAGATTAGTTAAGCATGACCTGCCCTTCATGAACCCGTGCGGTATCGGCCCAACAGGACAATTTCTATCAAGATGCCTCGCTGTTTCTTTCTTTATAATAGATTCAAGCATCTTCCCCACTACAGAAGTGAAGCTGTACCGGTCTATAAACGTCCATCTTTTGTCTACCTCCCTTTTTAAACAGTGGCTTCATATTTGCTGTTTTCTAATTTGCTGCTACTGCCCCAGAGTCCAGCGAATTTTGGAGACGTGAGATATTTCCGTATAAAGAGAGAAAGATTTTCATATATATAGTATATTTCATGAACTCGCTGTCTTCCCAAAGCATGTTACAATGAGGTACTTTTGGAATGTGGGATACACAGCAGGTGACTGCACAACAAACTATGGCAGCAGTGACATGCTGATGTCCAAATCATCTGTTTTCGATTTGGATGAAAGGATCAAGGGCTCAACTTGCTGATGCCACAAAGATGGGTAGGAAAGTGAGTTATGAAGAGGAGCCTACAAAGGGATATAAAGTGGCTAAGTGAGTGAGCAGGGGTCTGACAAATAAAGCACAAAGAGGGTAAATATGAAATTGTCCATTTTGGTAGAAAGAATAAAACAAAAACATATTATCTAAATGATGAGAAGTTGCAGAGATCCAAGGTGCAGCAAGATCTGGGTACCCTAAGAGATTAATAACAGAAGGTTAGTGTGCAGGTAATCAGGAAATTTGACAATGTTAAGTTTTATTGTGAAGAGAATTGAATGCAGGAGTAGCAAGGTTATGTTTCAGTTATACAAGGCATTGATGAGATTGCATCTGGAGTACTGTGTACACTACTGGTCACCATACATGTGGAAGAATGTTAATGCATTGGACATAGTTTAGAGAAAGCTTACTCGGCTAATACCTGAAATGAAAGGGTTGCCTTATGAGGAATAGCTAGGCTGGCAAGGCCAGTAACCTCTGGCGTTTAGAAGAGTCAGAAGTGACTTATTTGAAGTATAAAAGATCCTGAGGGGACTTGAGCAGGTGGACATCATGAGTGTGTTTTCTCTTGTGGGAAAATCTAGGACTAGAAGTCATAATTTAAAAATTAAGGGGTGCAAATTTGTAAAGAGATGAAGAAATATTCTTGTTCTAGAACATAGAACATAGAACATAGAACAATACAGCGCAGTACAGGCCCTTCGGCCCTCGATGTTGCGCCGATCAAAGCCCACCTAACCTACACTAACCCACTATCCTCCATATACCTATCCAATGCCCGCTTAAATACCCATAAAGAGGGAGAGTCCACTACTGCTACTGGCAGGGCATTCCATGATCTTACGACTCTCAGAGGGTTGTGACATTTCAGAATTCCCTTTCTCAAAAAGCACTGGATGCAGACTCTTTAAATGTTTCAAGACAAAGGTAAATAGATTCTTAATGTTTGAAGGGATGAAAGATTACTGGACAGATTCAGGAATGTAGAGTTAAGGTTAAAATCAGATCCGCCATGTCCTTATTGAATGGTGGAACAGGTTCAAAGGGCCAAGTATTGCTTGTTTGTATATTCACTTGTTTTTGTGAGGTTGAATGAGGGATCAATGTTGGCCAGAAAGCAAATATTTCAACTGGTCTTTGAAATTATCATGGGATATTTTACATGCAGCATGTCTCAAGACTACTGCCCAGTGGCCCTAACTTCGGTGGTCGTAAAGTGCTTTGAAAGGCCGGTCATGGCATTCATCAACTCCAGCCTCACCACTACTCTTGACCCACTCCAATTTGCCTATCGGACCAACAGATCCACGTCAGATGTCATATCACTTGCCCTTCACTCCTCCCTAACACATCTTGACACCAAGAACAGCTACGTAAGAATTCTACTCATTGAGTACAGTTCAGCCTTCAATACTATTATCTCGTCAAGACTGATTACTAAACTTAGTGATCTCAGACTAAGCCCCATTCTCTGCAACTGGATCCTCAGTTTCCTGACCCACAGGTCACAATCAGTGAAGATTGGGGACCATATTTCATCCTCACTAACACTCAGCACTGGAGCCCCCCAAACATGTGTACTCAGCCCTCTACTGTACTCACTGTATACCCATGACTATGTCGCCAAATACCAGACTAACGCCATTTACAAGTTCGCTGATGACACCACCATAGTCGGTCGAATCTCAGATGGTGATGAAACAGATTACAAACGGGAGGTGGAAGACCTGGAAAAATGGTGCACTGAGAACAACCTTGCTCTCAATGCCGGCAAAACCAAGGAACTCATTATTGACTTTTGGCGTGATGTTACTCATGCCCCCTTACACATTAACAGCACAGCGGCAGAATGAGTGGAGCATGTCAAGATCCTGGGAGTGGTCATCAAAACAAGCTTTCTTAGACTCCTCACGTGGATGGACGCACTGGTTACAAAGGCTGAACAATGTCTCTTCTTCCTCAGGCAGCTGAGGAAATTAGTGAATACCCGTGGCAACTTTTATAGATGCACTATCGAGAGCATTCCATCTGTATGCGCCACTATCTGGTATGGCAACTGTACTATTCAAGATCGGAGATGGTTACAGAGAGTGGTGAACTCAGCCCGGACAGTCACAAAGGCCAACCTCCCATCTGTAGAAGCCACCTACCAGGCCCGCTGACAAGGAAAGGCTGCTAGAATTCTCAAAGATCCATCCCATCCTGGCAATGTTTTTCGACAACCTCTTATCATCGGGGAGAAGGTACAGAAGCCTGAACACATGTGCCAGCCGGTTTCAAAACAGTTTATACCATACTGTTGTTAGAATACTGAATGGACTCACAAACTCTTAACATTCACCAGAACCTGTGTTTTTGATTTTGCTGCTGTTGCATATTATTTACTTATCAATGTACTTAACAATGTCACTTGTCTGCATTGCTTGCAAGACAAAGCTTTTCACTGTGCCTTGGTACACACGACAATAAATTCAATTCAATTCACTTGAGAGAGGGAAGATGTGGCCTTGGTTTAATCTTGATCCCAAAGATAACACCTCTGACAGTGTTTCACTTCCTCAGTACTGTCCTGAAACATCAGTCAAGCTTTTTATGCTCAATTCACTGGAGTGGGACTTGAACACACTGAGTTCAGGACTACCCACTGAACAAGAGCTGACACAAAGCATAGCAGGTGGTCCTCTTTGAGATTATTTCAGGCATTGGGACTACTTCTGAATCCAGACTGCACACGAAGGTGCAAAAAAAGGGAAAATTGTGTGGGAGGCATCCAATTAATTGCCACATTTGCATTTGTGTTCATTTAAATGGAGGAGGGAGCCTAGGTTGTCAGGAGCCTTTCCAATGGAGACTAGTAGCACCCACTGTGAGAGTAGCAGGAACACTGCATTGACTTCTGTGCAGCAGACGCAAGGTTCACTGCATGTGTCTCCGGGAGGCATCAATCTCCTCAATTTCATCACTCAGTGGCAATGCTGCAAGATGGGTAAACATTTGCTGCTGGTGTGCTCTTAAACGGCCTGAAATATAACCAGGCTCCAACTTCCCAGTGTACAACCTTCTCTCAAGTTCCAGCTGCTCCAACACACGTGAAATTCCCATGGAGTCTTGAAACAGGGATTAATTGTTCAATTAGGCACCACTCACAACTCTTCATTTGGCTCCTCAGATTTGTATCAATAATAGAAAATGTTATCATTACCTCTTGATGTTTAATGGCGTTACCCTTTTGAAGTGCCCCAGTATCAACTTTCTAGGGGTTACAATTGAAACTGAACTAGACCAAACATGTAAATATTGTGGGATAAGAGCAGGTCAGAGACTGGCAAGGTTTGGTGAATAGTTCATCCTCTAACTTTCCAGATCTTGTCTACTTTCTATAAGCTGTAAATCAGGAGTGTAATGTACTCTCCGTTTGCTTGGACGAGTGTAGCTTCAACAACACTTGAGGAGCTCAACACTGTCTAGACAAAGCCGTTAGTTTGATTAGCACCCTATTCATCATTTTCAACATTCACTTCCTCCTCTGATAGCACCTTCTGAATCCATGACCTCTAGCAATAGCAGGACAAAGGCAGCAAATAAGGGAATACCACAAGGTTCCCCTCCAAGCCACTCACCATCCTGACTTGGAAATATACCGCTATTCCTTCACTGTCAGTGTATCAAAGATACCCTGCTCTCGCACCAGCACCAACAGCACTGCAGTTGTTCCTCTAGCACATGCACTGCAGAAGTTTGAGGGGACACCTTCTCAAGGACAACTGGAGATAGGCCACAAAAGCTGGCTTAGCTCGTGATGGGCTTGAGTTAACTTAAAATCTCCTGCAGGTGATAATATATCAAGGAGTTAGTCCAAGGTGAAGTATTTAAAAATTCTCTGCCACCCCACCATGCCTCCAAAGCAGTTTTTGCAGCACCTGACCAGCACTGGTGAAGTGAACTCCCATCAGTAGTAGCCTGCCTGGATGCAGTGCCTTTCCAACCAACTTATCACATGGTAACCAAGAAAATGAAAAGCAAGTGTTTTCTGTAATATGGTGCTGGGTTGTGGGGTTGGTTATGATAGGCAGTAGCATTGTATACTGAGGCTGCAAATTGAACGTATCCTCATTTATTCTGGGAAGGTGAGGGTTACTCAGTACCAATCTACAGAGTTCCATTTAAGAAATATTGTGCTATATTACGTATGATAAAATTAACAAACAGTTCAGGGAATTTTCCAACACTCTGCACTACCAGTCATATGCAAGCTTCAGAGGGTATCTATGATTATTGACTCAACCTTTGAGTATTTTGGCCAGTTATTACTTTGACTCTAACAGTTTGACTGGGGACTTCCAGCTGTTAGTTGAATACTGTGCTAACCTCGGACCATTGTTCCATTTTGATGCATCGTTGATAGGGCGAGACTTCCTTCGTCATTGTAGGGACTTCAGGCTCTGTGCTTTTCAGTTGATCAATGTTGGCAGTTAAAGCAGTTTAGTCATTAGGGGATAAATGGGCTTGGCTTTCCAGAGCAACATTGTGTTTCTTTTGAATAAATATGATTTAAAATAATTCCCATGATTGTGGACTAGTCAGGACCTTTTCCACATTATCTTAATTGCTCTCAAGCCTGATGCTGAAATACAAGCACTGGGTAGAGTGCAAAATCCAGCTACCAATTTGAAGGCTCACCCTTTGACCTACCACCTTAGACCATCTTATAGCCTTGGAATTCATGCCCATCTTTATGCCATTTTTACATGTTTTGGCACATCAACTGGAAAAGATTATTACTCGTGGGCAACAACGCGTTTGGGCTCATGATCTATTGTCAAGATCCCTGATCCCAAAAGGGATATATATGCAGTCTGGGTCCGACAGAATATAATCCATTGACTGGGCTATAGCAGTTGCTATTGCTGAACCGTTTAAGAATTTGTTACTGTCTTGCAGCCTGCCCCCATCAAAGTGAGCTTAAGAACCTGTATATTCAGAAAGATATCCACTTCAAGCTAAGGCTTTTACATTTATTGGTGGGATGGAGGCATGGCTGGTTGGCCATTATTTGTTGCCCATCCCTATAGTTGTCCTGTAGAAAATTGTGGTGAGTTGTCTCTGGACCCATTAGTCCATGTGGTGCAGGTATAACCTCAATATTATTAGTGCGGGAGTGCCTGATTTTGATCCAACAGTGAAGAAACAGCAAGTTTCAAGTCAATTTCGTGTGAGGTCTAGAGAGAACCTTGCCACTGGTGGTTTTCCAATGTATCTGCTGTCCCTATCCTTCTAAGCGATAGGGACCCCAGGTTTCAAAGTGCTGTTGAAGGAGCCTGGTTGAGTTACATTAATAGATTAGACACATTGTGCCCATGTGCACTGATGGTGTAGTGAGTGAATGTTTAGGTTGGTGAGTGGAGTGCTGATCAATCAGGAGATGCCAGTTTTGTAACTGTACTGGTACAGCTTGGAGGAGGGTGCCACTTGTCTTTGGTGGAATTGTTTGGACACTGTCAGGACCCGACCATTGCCTTCAGATTTTTAAAATATCATGTTGAGTGAATCATCGAACATAGAACATGTCTGTGATACAGGAGACCTCAGGAGGAAGCCAAGATGGATCACCAATTTGACATTGCTGGTTAAAGGTTCTCGCCTATAATTTAGCCTTGTCTTTTGCACTCATAGACTGGGCTTTTCAATCATTGAGGTTGAGGATATTTATGGAGCCTCCATCCACTGTTTGATATTTAAATTGTCCACCAAAATTCAAGACTGAATGTTGCAGCACTGTGGAGTTTTGACCTGTTGGATTCATCAAATTCTGATTCTGTACCTTGGCATGTAATAATCTGAGTTGTGGCTTCAATGGCTTGATACACCATTGTTAGGTATGCTTAGTACTGGTCTTGGTGTGCCCTTCTGCATTCTTCATTGAAGCAGAGTTGATCCTTTGGTTTGATGATAGTGAAAAAAGTAGGAAAGTACGCTGGATAATGCGATTAAAGATTGTGACCGTTTTACACAGAGCCCCAATATTACCCATGCATGCAAACCCAAACTGTTTCCAAGTAAAACTTGACCAAAGCCTTGTGCAATGGCAACAACATTGGTATTCTCTAATACTCATCCCATGAATGCACCTCAACACTTTATTCACCCTAGCTGTTGATTCTGGCATTACTCTTCTACCTTCAGAGTAATGTATGCTAAAATGAACAGATAACTTACTTCTCCATCTTTTAAAGTAGAAAATGATCCAAAATATATTAACAATCCCTTGGCGCATCCAAGGTAGTTGAATCCAATGGGAAAAATGGAGCCCATGAGCAGATCCTGGGAAATACAGGATGATGAACAAGATTCCATTGGAGATCTGAGGTAATAGGAATTCAATGTATGGAAACTGTGGTAAGAGCAAACCAATGAGATGTCCACTGAGACTTTTCATTTCTACTTTAAAATGGTCTTTTCTTTTCACTCTTTCATTGAACTAAAGCTGTTTAAAGACATAAAATGGAGAGTGTGATATCTGGTCAGATATGCCAATGTTTGGTTTCCATGGAAACTCAAATACAACATTTGGTGAAAATACAGGTATCTCATGTAATGGAAACAAAAAAATGACTTATTCAGTGATCATAGGGCTGTTACTCTGACAATCATCTCTCCATATAACCAGTGATGCTCAGGACTTAATGTTAAGATCCCTACAGGAATACTTTCCACTTGCTTATAGCTATAATTGAATCAAATAAAGCTCTGAATGGAAGATGTGGTTTCTTGGCGAGTGACAGTGTATTTGGGTGAAAGCAAAACTAAGTTTTTTTACAAGTGTAACCTTGTTCACACCTTAACAGGCAACCTGCCCAGTCCTGGTCTGAAGTAATATCAGATTTTCAATCGCAAGAGACACCTCTCAAGTCAACAGACTGCAAGGTTGGATTGGTCTATTCCCTAGTTGTCATTGTTAACAGAAAACATTAGACTTTTTACAAAATTCCAGCTTCATTCATGTTAATGTATTTATTAAAATATTTACAACCCTCCTCCTGCATTTATCACAGAAGCATTGAGGATTACTCCTTCACAATCAAGGTATGAGAACTTAATTTTGATAATGGTAGATTAATTTAATGAATTATTACTCCAAGATCATACAACATAGCAGTTCATTGTACAAACAATCCATTTGAAAAAAGACATGTTAATTTTAACTATCAACTCCATTGTGATAAGTCTGTGTCAAGCTAATGTATATTAAGCTATTGTATTAAGGGTCTGTTTGGTTAATGCACTATAATGAAAGGCAGAATTGAGAGGCTCATCAGATCATTCAAGGGCTTTCTCTGCCGGTTTAGGAGGAAGCAGCCTGGCATTGAAAGCACTTTATTGAGCTCACTGACCAGCAGTTGAGCCACTGTCACAGTCCAGAAGCAGTCAGCTTTTACATCAGTGTACTGCATGACACTTTCGATCAGAAACAGCTGTACAAACATCGTACAAAAGATAAATGGGATGACACTTGCGGATACTTTCTGAGTTACCTCCTCAATGTTTGTGAAGTGGTGGATTTAAAGTCGATAAAGGATAAGATTTTACCCCTAAAGGAGGCACACTGCCTATTGAAATTCCACATTTAAGAGGTTTCATTGGATCAGATCTAAGGGTTCAAAAATTGAGGTTCTCTCCACATAGGATTCCAATGGACCTGACCTGCTCGGCAAGGGGTCACAATGAGTAAGGATCCCTTTTCAGAAATTTGAAATCAATAGGTCTCTATGCATAAGAGATTTTGAAGGCAAAGTTTTAATTGATGAAATTCCTTTTGGGCTCCTTAAATTCTCAATGAGTTAATCCAGCTAATAGCGCAGAGAACATGACAGTAAATTCCCAGGTTTGAATCTAGAGCTATAGCAATGTGAAGCAATGGAAACATCATATTTTTGATATCTAGCTTTGTTATAGTTTCTAGAAGAAACACTATTTCAATGAAGTTAATGTAAGTAAAATTAATTCTTAACCACACTCAGCTGATTCGATACCTAACTGAATGATAGATTGAAATAAAAGAAACTATGAAATGTTGTACAGAGCCAGTCAAATTTGTAAAGAATAGCAAAATTACCTACCTCTTTCACAAATCCCTCAACTATGGACACAAGTGTTAGATGAGTGTCTTAACTCACTATACTGTGTTAATCTGCTGCTCATGATGAAGATTGCTGCTCCCATCCTCTTTAAGTGTAGGACATTACAATGTCTGTTTGGTTTAGTGTGGTAGAGGTTTCCAAGTCCACCTGGATTAAACACTTGTAGTTTACAAGAGATAGTTTATTGCATGTTAACAACTGGTCGCAGGTCAAGTTGAAATGAGAAACATTGTTACAGAGATTTTGAGGAAGATCAAATGTTAGGCATCACTCCTTCAAGATCTAATGCTGTTTTGTTCATTATTCTCCTTGATATTGTCACATGGCATCCACAGCACTCCCCACCAAGTTTCAGACCCCCTCAGTCCCACACACATGTTATCCAGAACTGTACTTTCTCTTCTTACTTCTGAATATTATAGTTGTAGAATCATAAAGTAATACAGTGCAGAAACAGATCCTTTGGTCCAACCGGCCCATGCTGACCATAATCCCAAATTAAACTGCCCCACCTTCCTACACCTAGCCCATTTCCCTCCAAACATTTCCTATTCATAAGTATGTAAGTTAGCTCGCTGAGCTGGAAGTTTGTTTACAGACATTTCGTCGACATTCTAGGTAACACCATCAGTGAGAGTTTCCGGTAAAGCACTGGTGGTATATCCGGTCTCTCTATTTATAGGTCTTGATTTCTTACGGTAGGTGATGCCATTTCTGCTTTTTTAAGGGAGGGTAGATAGGATCTAAATCAATATGTTTATTGATGGAATTCTGGTTGGAATGCACGCCTCTAAGAATTCTCATGCATGTCTTTAATCGCCTGTCCTAGGATGTGTGTGTTGTCCCAGTCAAGATGGTGTCCTTCTTTGTCTAATGTATGGAAACTAGTGATTGTGGGTCATGTCTTGTGATGGCTAGTTGATGTTTGTGTATCCTGGTGACAAGTTTCCTGCTCGTTTGTCCGATGTAGTGTTGTTTACAGTTCTTGCATGGTATCTTGTAAATGACGTTAGTTTTGCTGGTAGTATCTAACGGATCCTTTAAGTTCATTTGTTGCTGTTTAAGTGTGTTGGTAGGTTTGTGGGCTACCAGGATGCCAAGGGGTCTGAATAGTCTGGAAGTCATTTCTGATATGTCTTTGATATAAGTTAATGCGGCTATAGTTTTTGGTTGCATTGTGTCTGCTTGTTTGGGTTTGTTTCTGAGGAATCGGCGGATTATGTCTATTGGGTATCCGTTTTTCTTGAAATTGTTGTATAGGTATTTTCCTTCTGCCTTTTGTAGTTCTTGGATGCTGCTGTGTGATATAGTTCTTGAAATAATAGCTTGGTGCAGCTCCATTTGTGGGTGTTGGGATGATTGCTTCTGAAGTTAAGCATTTGGTCTGTGTTTGTTGTTTTTCTGTTGATGCTGGTTTGAAGCTCTCCATTCACTGTACATTGAACTGTCACATTCGGGAATGGGAGTCTGTTGTCGTTCTCCTTCTCCTTTGTGAATTTTATGCCTGTCAGGTTATTGCCGATGGTGTTGTATGTTTCCTCTAATTGGTTCCATTTTGCAATGACAAAGGTGTCATCCATGTAGCAGACCCAAAGTTTGTATCTAAATGTCTTTTAGACGTTATAAGTGTGGCCACATCTACCACTTCCTCTAGAAGTTCATTCTACACACGAACCAAAGGTTATACATTACCCTAAAGTACTTTTATTTTCTAAGTGTCTTGGCCGTATAGCAATAAGATAGTAAATATTACAATTTGAAGGGAAGTGGTGGCATTACCTTAATATCACAATACTAGTAATTTAGAGACCCAGGTTAATGTTCTGTGGACTTGGGTGAATCCCACCATGGCAAATGGTGACTCTTGAATTCAATTTTTTAAAAGTCCCTGGATTAGTTAAGTGCCTAATGGTATGCACTGTCAATTGTCATAAAACTCCAGCTGATTCACTAATGCCTTTAGGGAAGGAAATTTGCAACTTTTATCTGGTCTGGCCTGCATGTCACTCCAGATCCACAACAATGTGGTTGATCAATGAGGATGGGAAATAAATGGTGACCTTGCCACCAATACCCAAACTCACAATTTAAAAAAATGTACACTGCTGTTTAAAGCAGGTGAAAAACACAGATCTTGTAACTTTAGATCTGTCAGTTAAAACCACAAGAACCAAAAATATTGTTACGGACTAAATTAATATTCGTAGAACAAGCATGGATTAATAAGGTTCAACTGAATCTGTCATAAAGACAAATGTTAATCATTTAATTGAGTTTTTTGATGAGGGAACAGTACGTGTTGATGAAGCTAGAATGGTATATATTATACAGTGCTACAAAACTGACTAATTAAATAAATAGAAGCACATAGAATTAAAGGGATTGGAGCAACTTGGGCACTTAACCAAGGAGTTGGCTGGATGTTTGGTTTGTGAAGCAGTGTGATGCCAACAGCATGGGTTCAATTCACACACTGGCTGAGGTTACCATGAAGGACTCTCCTTCTCAGCCTTTCCCCTCACCTAAGATATGGTGGCCCTCATGTTAAACCAGCACCAGTTGTCTCTCTCTTTAATGAGAGAGCAGCTGTATGGTCTTATAAGACAATAGTGAATGGTCATTTTTCTGACTGAAACAGAGTATACAATGGTGAAACCAAAAATTAGTATGAAGATAATTGTTCTTGTAAATCTGGATCTGATTTCAAGAAGTGCAATTTTGATATTTGTGGATGATACAAAACCTTGGCAGAGTAGTAAGTTATGAGGAAGATAGTGGCAGACATTAGGAGCAATTAGGATAGTGATTTTGATAGATGTATGGTAGATCCAACTTAATGGAGGTAAGTATTAAGGTGATACACTTTGGGGAACAAAATGAAAACAGTGTGATATAAATGTACTCTTGTGAGGGGAGTGAAATATTCTGTAATCTTTGATGGTGGCAACACAAGCTAATAAGGAAAGGACATGGGATAGGTGATTTGGTAAATCGGGACAAAAACAAGGAAATCACAGTTACCTTTACAAATCACTGGCTAGGCTTCAGCTAGTGTGTTGTGTCGGATCTGGGGATCACCCTTTAGAAAGGATGCTGATACCTTGCCAAAGGAAGAGGCAGTTGTACCTGGAATGTCGAACTTTAGCTGTGCGGAAAGATTAAGGAAGCTGGAATTATTTTTCCTTAGAACAGATGAGGTTAAGGGCAGATTTAATTATGGTGTTCAAAATTATAATGTGTTTTGAAGGAGCAAGGATGGAGAAACTTTATTTTTCTAGTAAGTTAGTTACCAAAGGTGACAGATTTGAAATCGGAAGAAGAACTAGAGCGAATATTAAAAATGTTTTTCACGTTAAGATCTGTATTGCACTAATTGAAAGTGTACCTGAATCACATAGAACATAAGAACACAAGAACTAGGAGCAGGAGTAGGCCATCTGGCCCCTTGAGCCTGCTCCACCATTCAATCAGAACATGGCTGATCTTTTCATGGCTTCAGCTCCACTTACCTCCCCTCTCACCATAACCCTTAATTCCTTTATTGTTCAAAACATTATCTATCTTAGCTTTAAAAACGTTTACTGAGGAAGCCTCAACTACTTCACTGGGCAGGGAATTCCATAGATTCACAACCCTCTGGGCGAAGAAGTTCATTCTCAATTCAGTCCTAAAACTGCTCCAATTAATCTGGAGGCTATGCCCCCTTGTCCTAGTTTCACCTGCCAGTGGAAACAGCCTGAAAATGTGTTGCTGGAAAAGTGCAGCAGGTCAGGCAGCATCCAAGGAGCAGGAGAATCGACATTTCGGGCATAAGCCCTTCTTCAGGTACACATTTTCAGCTCTGATCTACAGCATCTGCAGTCCTCACTTTCTCCCAGTGGAAACATCCTCTCTACTTTTATCCAATCTATTCCCTTCATAATTTTATATGTTTCTATAAGATTCCCCCTCATTCTTCTGAATTCCAATGAATATAATCCCAATGTACTCAGTCTCTCCTCTTGAGCCAACCCCCTCAACTCTGCAATCAACCAAGTGAACCTCCTCTGCACCCCCTCCAGTGCCTGTACATCCTTTCTCAAGTAAGAAGACCAAAGCTGTACACAGTACTGCAGTGTGGCCTCACCAGCACTCTGAACAGCTGCAATCTCCCTACTTGTAAATTCAATTCCTTTGGCACTGAAGGATAAAATTCCACTTGCCTTCTTAATTACCTGTTATACCTGCAGACCAACCTGTGATTCATACACAAGGACTCCCAGGTCCCTTTGCAGAGCAGCATGCTGCAATTTTTTACCACTTAAGTGAAAGCTCTTTTTACTGTTATTTAACTGAAAGGACTTCCAAAACACAGTTCAACATGTTTCTCAAATTGTCATTGCAAGTTTATATGGGAAAAGCTGTGATATGAGACTAAATTGGCCCCTTTTTTCAAAGAGCTAGCAGAGATGTGATGGATCAAATGGCCTCCTTCTGTGCTAAAAGGTTATAATTCAAAGATTCCATTTGTAAAGAAAAATTGTTTATTTTCCTTATGTCTAATCCTGCTCAAGGTTGGTGAATGTTGTGTGTGGGAGCTCTCAGTTGTTATTCCACATTTGAGTACATTGGATTGACTCTAGGTTTGTTTACTGGCTCTGACCCTAATTCAAAATGTCACCTGGATCTGGTTCTAATTCCTGCATTGGTCCCAGGTTGAGTATGTTTCTGGTTGTTAACAAGCTTTGTTTCATGTTTCAGCTCCTTGACAGACTCTCGTCAAGATTTCTGGACAGGTTCTGTATCATGTAACATTTCCACTTTGGGTAGACCTGCTGGTTCAGGAGCTGCTGCTGGTTTGGGTTTAACTTCTGATTCTGTTTCAGGAGCAGTTTCTGGTTTGAGTTTAATATTTGGTTCTGTTTCAGGAACAATTTCTGGTTTGAGTTTAATTTCTGGTTCTGGTTCAGGAGCAGTTTCCGTTTTGGGTTTAATTTCTATTACTGGTTCAGGGATTTGCTGCTGGTTTCGGCTGTGTGTTTGGTTCAGGAACTGCTGTCTTTCAGTACACTTTCAGATCAGTGCAATGTCGATGCCTCTGTAGACTATTTACCTTCTGTACATTCGTCCACAGAATGTCGAACTGTGATAAAAATCCCGAGGAAGATCTCAGACAGATCTTGAAGGTCAACAGGACCGAGATTTCAATGGCCATTGATGATCTCTTCCCATTTCTACATGGACTGGTGGATCATGATGTCATCACAGAGCAAATATTCAAGGTATCAAAATAGGTCAACGCTCAGCCAATCAATGTGTCATCATGACAGTGGACCAGGGCAAAGCAAACTGTAGTAATAAGAAGTGAGATTGTGATAGAACAAATTTATCCCATTCAAACCTTTGCAGTGTGTTGGAGAAATGCAAGAAATTTCAGGAGTAGGAAAACCTATCAAATAATGTCCTCTGTACAGGCTGCCTAATCAACAACAGTGCCCTGGCTCAGATACCAAGTCTGTCTTGAAATAGGTTGAGCTCTCACTTGGATAGATAACACGAGGCCAAAACTTACTAGAGGAAAAGAACATTGGAGAGAGAATGTGAGAATCAGAATTTGAGAATGAATGGGAACATTAGAAAGAGAGAAAGAATGAGAATGTGAGAAAGACAGTTTCAGCAAAAACAAGAAAAGCGAAGCGAACATGAAGAAGGGAACATGAGAAAAAATGCAAATACTGTAGCAAATGAAAATTAAAATTTAAAAAGCTTCCAAAAGGGGAAGAAGGCAAGCTAGGAAAAGACAATTGAGAAAAAATGAAATAGTCTGCAATGAAAATGAGAAACTGGTGTGAGTGATTGCAAATGGACCTGTACATGGCAGAAATGTTTGACTTTAAATATTAGTAACCATTGAAGGAACTGATCCATCTTTCTGTCATCCAGTCTCAGCCTCATATTTCTGGAATTACTGAAATACACTCAGATTAATGAAAAGTTACTCATTGATTTTCAACAGGAAACATTACAGCTGAAGGAACAGAAGGGTAGCAACAAGGCTGTGTACACTGTCCTCACATGGATCCTGGAGAAGAACAATGGATCCATTAGTGAATTCTGGAAGAATCTTTTCAAAGACTATAATCTGGAGCGGTACCCCAAACTCCAGCCTGTTTACCACAGCTTTCCAAAAGGTAAGGGAAGAGAATAATGGCTCTGATGTCTATCTGCCACAAGGTGCCCAGGAAACAACCAGCGTGTTCAATTTCTTACAATCCAGAAGATTGTGAGAACTACATAACCACAACAGATTGTGAAGAGATTAGATTACTTACAGTGTGGAAACAGGCCCTTCGGCCCATCAAGTCCACACCGACCCTCCGAAGAGCAACCCACCCAGACCTATTCCCCTACATTTACCCCTTCAACTAACACTACGGGCAATTTAGCGTGGCCAATTCACCTAACCTGCACATTTTTGGACTGTGGGAGGAAACCAGAGCAAACCCAAGCAGACACAGGGATAATGCACAAACTCCACACAGAGTTGCCTGAGGCAGGAATTGAACCCGGGTCTCTAGCCCTGCCGCCGTGCCGCCCTAGAGAGTTGACAGGGAAACAATTACAGAGAAACAAAGGGAAGGAGATTTTTCCCTCCTGCATACTCCTCATCTGTATATGTTGATTTTTTTGTTTCCTATTTATTTCTGTGTATTTGTCTTTTTCATTCCCTTGCTTTCACACTCTCTCTCTCTCTTTCTCTGAGTGTGGGTGTCCTGTTGCCTTTTTTTTCTTTCTAATCTCTGTGTTTTTGTCTACCTCATTCTCTCTCTCTCTCTCTCTCTCTCGGTTTCCAATTAATGCTTTTGTGAATTTCATTCTGTCCTTCGCCATGGTTTACTTTTAACTGAGAATAGGGTAATAGTGATACTATAACCATTATTTTACATCTCTCCTTATTTCCATCAAGAACAAGATAAACCTGGCTCCCAACTCTCTACCAATCATTTTACAATACTGCACAAACTTAAGAGTGGCATGGTGGCTCAGTGGTTAGCACTGCTACCTCAAAATGCCAGAGACTTGAGTTTGATTCCAGCCTCAGGCAACCGTCTGTGTGGAGTTTGTACATTCTCCTTGTGTCTCCATGGGTTTCCTCTGGGTGCTCTGGTTTCCCCCCAGATTCCAAAAGATGTGCAGGTTAGGTGACTTGCCAATACTAAATTGCCCATAGTGTTAGGTGCATTATTCAGGGGTAAATGTAGGGAAATGAGTCTGGGTGGATTACTCTTCAGAGGGCTGGTGTGGACTTGTTGGGCCGAAGGGCCTGTTTCCATGCTGTAGGGAATCTAATCTAATCAAGATGATCTGCTATATCTTATTTAATGCCAGTATGCACATGACTCTATTTTTAAAAGTTATGTGTGAACAAAGTGTGCTGAGGGGGAAGTAGTTCAAATTTGGCTATTTTGTAGCACTTTGACTGTTGGGCTGTCTCTTTCTGCCTTTTTGTTTATATACAAATTCATTCAAAGTGTCTAGGAATCGCTGGCAAGACCAATATTTATTGCTCATTCCTAACTGTGCTTCAGAAGCTGATGGTGAACTGTCTTTTTGAACCACTGTGATCCTTGTTGTGCAGGTAGACCCACAGTGCTGTTAGGAAGGGGAGTTCCTGGCTTTTGATCCAGTGCCAGCGAAGGAATAGCAATGTAGTTCCAAGTCAGGATGGCATCTAACTTCAAGAGTATTTGCATGTTCCCATGTATCTGCTGCCCTGTCCTTCTAGGTGCTGGAGGTAACAGGGTTGGAAGCTGCAGTCAAAGAAGCCTCTGTGAGTTGTTGAAATGCATCTTGTATTGTACGCACTGCTGCTATGTATATCAGTAATGGAAGAAGCAAATATTGACATTAGTGATGGCGTGCTAATCAAGAATGAGTTGTTGTTTCCTGGATGGTGCTGAGTATCTTTGGTGTTGTTGGAACTGCCCTCATCCAGATAAGTGGCAAGTATTCCATCCCACTCCTGATTTGTTAGTGCAACCACAATCTTTCCATACAAATTGTTCCTGGTCCAGTTTAGTTTCAGGTCAGTGGTAACTCCCAAGATATTGACAGCAAGCTGTCTGTGTTGTAATTGTCTTCCTGATGGGTAATTTATCCATCTTATTTACATGTCTGTGATATTATAGCAGTGTGAATTTTTACTGTTGTTACTAAATTTCAAGACAGACCTCTTAATAAGACCTCAAGCTATGTGGTGTATATTATGTGACCCAATGTATAGGACAGTAAGTACTCAGATTATACCCATACTGACGATGGAGTTTTACCAAAGAAACCACATCAGTAGGTGTTGGCTGTGTAGACATGGGAGTATAAGGAGGCATGGAGGTAATTAATGGGCACTGGTGTGAGTTTCTGATACCTGTATTCAGAACTGATTGTTGTCAGGCAAAGAGACCTTGGAGTGCAGGTTCATAGTTTCTTGAAGTTGGCGTTGCAAATAGACAGGGTAGTGAAGAAGGCATTTGGTAAACTGCCCTTTATTGGTCAGAGCATTGAGTATAGGATTTGGGAGCTCATTTTGCGGCTGTATAGGGCATTGGTTAGGCCACTTTTGGAATACTGCATTCAATTCTGTTCTCCCAGCTACAGGAAAGGTGTTGTGAAACTTGAAAGGGTTCAGAAAAGATTTACAAGGATGTTGCCAGGGTTGGAGAGTTTGAGCGATAGAAAAAGGTTGAATAGGCTGGGTCTATTTTCCCTGGAGGGTCAGAGGCAGAGGGGTGACCTTGTAGAGATTTATAAAATCATGAGGGGCATGGATAGGGTAAATAGTAAAAAATGATGAAGGGCTTTTGCCCGAAATGTCGATTTTCCTGCTCCTGGGAAACTGCCTGAACTACTGTGCTTTTCCAGCACCACTCTAATCTAGAATCTGGTTTCCAGCATCCACAGCCCTTGTTTTTACATAAATAGTAAAGGCAGGGTAGTCCAAACCTTAAGGGTATATACTGTGAGGGGAAAAAGTTAAAAGGGACCTAAAGAGGCAAGTTTTTCACTTAGAGGGTGGTGCATGTATAGAATAAGCAGCCAGAGGAAGTGATGGAGGCTGGTACAATTACAACATTTAAAAGACATCTGGATAGGTACATGAATAGAAAGGGTTTAGAGGAATATGGGCCAAATGCTGATAAACGGGACCAGATTAATTTAGGATACCTGGTTGGCATGGACAATTTGGACCAAAAGGTCTGTTTCCATGCTGAACATCTCTATGATTTCAACTGGGTCAATGTGCCAGTGAATGGTGGTTGGCCTTCTAACCTGCCTGCCTCAGCATCCAGCCTCAGGCCTGCTACTCAGGAGATGGCATCCCTTACTCCAGGCATCACTCACATTCTGTCTTGAAATTCAGGTGGACTGGCCCGCTGGGCAAGAAGTGGCATTGGGGCATTAGGAAATGACTCCACTTGCAATCCAAGGATGAAAATCCAGGCCTGTCTCTCAATTTATATCTGTCTCTTTCAAAATCACTTCTGTTTCGACCTGTGAATTGTATAGGTTTCCTGTCCCTGTTATGTTTGAACCATGTCAAATTTAACAATGTAAGATTACCATACTCCTACAAGACTAAAGGGCTGCTCTCTCAATAGATTGGTGGTCATTTAACCTGAGGGTTACCATACCTCAGGTGAGGGGAAAGATTGAGAAGGAGGGCACCTTAGGCCGTATAGGAATCAAACGCATTGCTGTTGGCATCACCCTGCATTGCAAAGCAACTGTCCAGCCAACTGAGCTAACCAATCTCCTAATGTTCCATTTACCATGTGAGACACTCTCTCTTTCTCTGTCTTTTGCAGTCAGAGCATAGAACGGTGTATTTAAGTGTCCCCAACCAAATGAATATGCTGGGAAATAAATGATTGCTCTTGTGCTAATGTTGATCATTGTTCTGGTACCTCCCACAGCTGGGGATCACAACTGAAATTTTCAGTGATTCCTATCTTGAACGCTATCCCTGGTGGACCAAATATTAGCAATTTAATTTTTTGCTGCAATGCGGTAATAATTAAGACTCATTCAAGGTACCACCAATAATAACTATTAGCCTGGTGTTTGGAGTCCGAGGAAGCTGGACCATATGCATTTTAACATGAGTGAAACATGAAACATGAGGGAACTTGAAGGATTATGCTGCTGCTGGGTGAATGAGGAATAAGGGGACAGAACAGAAAGGATCTCTTTGGATGAAACTAGTAGGGAGAAGGAAAGTTTTTGAAATGAGGATTAGTGAACTGTGGGATCCTTTCCTCACATTGTCAGTGAACAGTCATGCAGTCAGAACATTTCATGATCAACCTTTCAACTATGCCCCCAACCGGAATTGGTCATCCAAGTAAGTTGATATTTTTACGAAACTGCAGGAGCAAAGTAAGAAGAATTAACTGTTCTGCTTGGAACTTACAGACTTAGAACTAAATAAACTGAGACGAGGAAGGAAAACCCCCAGAATGTCTCCCAATCAGATAACAACGAGGCCTCCGCTAAAACGGAAATCTCCCGAGGAGTCACCAGCCAATGCAGCTGGCATGAATACAAAATGTGGCAATAACAAGGAGACACCAGGTAAGAGAGCATTCTATAAGGGTGCCTGGATTGCAGCATTAAACAGTCCATTCAGCAAAAGCAATGAGTTCAGGTTATGCCAGGTTCAAATATATAGTGAGTAAGCACTATAGCTGTAGTACTGGGATGTCCGTACACTCGAATAGACCAAGTACAGAAACACAGACACACACCCCAGATAATGAGCCATGTATTCATTCACTAGGTATTCACACATGCACACATTCATTCATTCAGACAGACACACAGTACTGAGACATGTACCTATAGTGTAAACAATACATGCAGACATAAAGTCTCACACACACACACACACACACACACACACACACGCACACACAAGTTAGCTGGAAGTTAATGCTGTCTGAGATAACCTCTGTCATAACTATAACACTGAGTGAACTAAATTGCTTAACAGTGGGACTACTACCCTTTACTCAGGAGGAAGTTCTATTCTCATAATCACTCAGCTAGCTTATCTGACTGGGCTGCAGCTTCATCATTCCTTCCAGTACCAGGGTTCATTAGTGGGCACTGCTGAAAGTGCAGGAAAGAACTCAAGGGGGACCCAGTCTGTGCCGGGAAGGTTAAGTCCTGCAGTTTGTGAACAATGAGCAATCCCAGAGCCCAGGGAGGAGGGAGGGGGCTTGAGCAGCCAGCTTATGTTGAACGGGCAGTTTGGAAGGAAGTTTGGCTTATATCTTTGGTGGAGTAAAGGTGTCCCTGATGCATGCAGAACACCTGGCCTTAATGATGTGCTCCCCTTCCTCCCATCCTTTTCACATGGAGGCTGATAAAAACAGCTTACTCACTCCTGTTTGGCCATCCAGGGTGACCATATTTTGGAATGAGCAGCATGTTTTTCAGTTCAACAGACTTTTTAACAACTGAGTTGACCTTCAGTTAGTTATCCAAATTAGGCAGGTGAGCTGCTAAATTCAGCACTTGCCCACTTGGTATTTTGCTTATACCTTCATGGGATGAAAGGGTCACAGGCTGGGTCAGCATTTATTGCCCATAATGAACTGCCCAGAGGATAGTTAAGAATCATGTACATTGCCATAGGTCAGGAGTCATACTTGCCACACCAGATATTTTTGGCCAATTTCTATCCCTGAGGGAAATGAGTAAACTAGACAGGTTTTCAGCAGCATTAGACATAGGGTTTCTCATGGGATAGGTTTTAATTTCAGACTGTTATTGCATTCACCATCTGCCATGGTGATATTTGAGACCATGTCCCCTGAATATCATCTTAGGGTTCTGAATTTTTATTACTTCAGTGCCATTATCCAAATGTTTCATCATTGGCGAGGCTCAGGGAGGGGATTGAATCAGAAGATGGTTACAGAACACAGGGTGTCTGTTCTGAACACCAAGTCTATGCTACTTCTCTGAAAATGTGACTCGGCCAATCCCACTCCTTTGTGTTTCCCCCATTGTCCTGCAAGTTTTCTTCTCTTCAGGCACTTACGCAATGCTCTTTTGAAAACTTTAATTGCTTCTGCCTTCACTATACTCAAGGGTGGAATGGTATGGCCAGTAGGTGGAGCAGTGGTTGACGAGGCTGTTGTAAAATTGGGCACTGCAGCTACCACCTATCTGCCTTCACTGGTATTTTGTCAGTGGCGGGCAATGTGTTGGATGGCCCAACTAATCATAGAGCCATGCAGAATGGAAACAGACTCTTTGGTTCAACTAGCCCATGGCAACCATAATCCCAAACTAAACTAGCCCCACCTGCCTGTGCTTGGCCTATATCCCTCTAAATATTTTTTATTCATGTACTTCTCTAAATGTCTCTTAAGTGTTGTCACTGTACCTGCATCCACCATTTCACACATGCTGCACCCTCTGTGTAAAAACATTGCCCTCGTGTCTTTTGAAAATCTCTCTCCTCTCAGTTTAAAAATGTGCCCCTTAGTCTTGAAATCCATGAGCCAATTGAGGCCCTTAGTTGGCCATATAAATGCCAGTGAAGATATCTGGATTGTCCAAAACTGGTGCTGAATCGAACAACCTTGTGATTCAGAAATTTGTGGGTTATCAACTGAGCCATTTGCAGGAGACTCTCATAACAGGATGACAGTATCTGGATACTTGGTTAATGCTCTTCAGCAATGGGACATTAACCATGTTGCTTTTCAGGGACGATATTGAAAGGAAGAATCGTGAAAAAAACAGAGAACACTAACGTTGTCAGAGTGCCTCAAAGAAGTGGTAAGTAGTCTCAGATTCGAGCATGATTGGATTAGTGATTGGATTGTGCAAAGATCTTCAGGAAATAGGGCTGCAACATTTTGGCTCACCCTCAAACACTGTACTCAAGCCCAGCTTGGAAGGCAGCTTCCATAAGCAGAGCTACAGCTCTGTTGAAGCTCAACATAACCTAAAGAGTTTCTGCAATTGGATACCAAGTGCCTCAAGGTTAGAAATGTGGCTGCTTAGCATTGGATTATGGTGGATTTGATGCAATTATCCCACCCAACACCTTTGAGCTGAGATTTTTGATTTCTGCACCATTACAGTATGTTTTCAAAGGGGCAGGGATTGGATCCACTCAGAGATATTTCCTTGACCACAACTGATTTTCTGACCTAAGGACTTTTGACAGGGTTTTATGAGTTCCTGGGCCTTCCATGTAGCAATGACATATTACTCTGTGTATCAAAGAGATGTTACTCTGTGTCAGTTAGATGTCACTCAGTCAGTGAGATGTGATTCATTGCCAGTGGCATTTTTTTGTGACTTGAAAATGTAATTCTGTCTGTGAAATGTCTTCTGTCATTAAAATGCTATTCTGTGCATCAAAGAAATATGACTATGTGAGTAAGTGAGATGTTACTCTGTGTATATGATGTGGAGGTGCCAGTGTTGGACTGAGGTGGACAAAGTTAAAAATCACACAACACCAGGTTATAATCCAACAGGTTTAGTTGGAAGTACAAGCTTTCAGAGTGCTGCTCCTTCATCAGGTAGCTAGTATTTCCACATTAACCTGTTGGTCTATAACCTGGTGTTTTGTGATTTTTAATTTGATGTGTAATGAGATGTCACTTCTTTTATCAGTGAGATTATAATGTCAGTGAAATGTTACTGTGTGGAATGAGATATTACTCTATGTTTAGTGAGATATTATTCTGTGTGTAGTGAGATATTACTCTGTAGTTGAAAAATGTGGTGCTGGAAAATTTTCAACTCTGGTACTCCAGCATCTGCAGTCCTCACTTTCTCCTAGTAGATATTACTCTGTAGTCAGGTATTACTTGGCATTATCATTGAGATATTATTGTGTGTAGTGAGATATTACTCTGCGTTATCATTGAGATATTATTCTGTGCGTGGTGAGATATTACTCTTCATTGTCAGTGAGATATAGTTTTTTGTGTCAATGAACTGGGACTTTGTTAGTGAGCTGTGAACACAGGACTTCAGAGCCGGAGTAGGCCATTTGGCCCTTTAAGCCTGTCCTATCATTCAACAAGATTGTGATTGAACAGGTCATTGTTTCTTAGAGAAAAAGAACTCTGTCTTTCCACCTTAAGAGTGAATTTTCTCAGTGCTAAATGGCTTTCTTGTAGCTGCCATGTATCAATTTACCCTACGGTCTTTTGTATTTGAAATGGGGAACTTCCCAATCTTCTAAACACAGGGGAATCCAGATCCAATGTTTTCAACCCTTTTTCCTAAGAAAAGCCATTCATCCCAGGTAGAAGCTAAGTGAATCTTTTCTGAACTGTTTTTAATGCAATTGCATACTTTTAAAAATAAAAAAAAGGAGTCCACATCAGTGAGCAGTGTTCCAAATGTGGTCTCACCAAGGCCCTGTAAAGCTACAGTAAAATTTTCTGACTTTAATATTCAGTTAAAGAAAAGTCACCACATTACAGGAAGAATGTAACTACTCTGGAGAAATTGCAGAGACGATTTAATAGAATCTTGCCTGGGCTGGAGAATAGTAGCTACAACGAGAGGTTGGGGTTGTTTTCCTTGGAACAGCAAAGGTTGGAGTGGGGTGACATGATTGAGGTATATAAAATTGTGATGGGTGGAGATGGAGGGAATCTGTTTCCATTGGCAGAGCGTTCAAAAAACAGGGCTCCTAGATCAAGCTAAATGGCAAAAGGATTAGAGGGGACATGAGGGAAAACCTTTTAACGCAAAGGGTGGTAGGTGAGTGGAATTCGCTGCCTAAGTTGGTGATGGAGGCAGAGACCCTAACCCGTTTAAAAAATATCTGGATCTGCCCCTCAAGTACTATAAGCTGCAGAGCTGCAGAGCTATGTGTCATGTGCAGGAAGATGGCATTAGAAAGGCCATCTAGGTGTCTTTGGGTTTGGCATGGATAAGACTAGGGGTGGCATGATGGCTCAGTGGTTCGCACTGCTGCCTCACAGTACCAGGGACACCGGTTTGATTCCAGCCTCAGGCCACTGTCTGTGTAGAGTTTGTACATTCTCCCCATGCCTATGTAGGTTTCCTCCGGGTGCTCCGGTTTCCTCCCACAATCCAAAGATGTGCAGGTTAGGTGAATTAGCCATGCTAAATTGTCCATTACTTAGGGGTAAATATAAGGTAAGGGAATTGGTCTGGTTAAGGGTTAACCTTCAGAGGGCTGGTGTGAACTTGTTGGGCCAAAAGGCCTGTTCCCATACTAGGGATTGTATGGTTCCCCTCTGTGCTGTATCATTTCCATGGTTCTAGGTTCTATTCCCTTTGCAATGCGTGCCAACATTCCATTTGACTTTCTGATCACTTGCTGACTGTTTATACTAATCTCAATTCTTATAGATAGTATCTTCCTTTTCTCTTCTTCCTGTCACAATGGAGATCACATTTTTCCACATTATACTCCATTCACTTGTAGAGATGTCCTTTTGTAGATGCTTTACCCCCACTTTGACAATTTAGGTTCCTTCTAAACTTGATGACATTGATAGATTTAGATGCTGGGCTGTTAGGCCTATGGTTTACTGCTTTTAATCTCCCCCTTTCCAACCTGCTTAGGCTCTCCTAGAATTTTAATAATTTTGGAAGATTATAAGCAGCGCCACTTCTTTTGAGATCAAAGGATGCAGGCCATCTGGTTTTCGAGACTTGTCAATCTTTCAGTCCAACAGTTTTATTTGGTGGCAAAGATTGTTTTAAGCTCCTCCATCTCTTTCATCTTTTAATTTTCAGGTTTCTTTGAGAAGTGTTACAAGAACTCTACATGAAATTAAAATACCTATTTAACATGTTTGCTATTTTCCTATTTTCTGTTATCAGTTCTCCCAGACTAAATCTAGAGGAGCAAAATTAGTTTGAGTCACTATTCAAATATTGCGGAAACTCTCACTACCTGTTTTTATAGCTAGCTAGCTGACTGTAATAGATTGCTTTCTCTCTCTAATTTTTGTCATTCTTTGTTAATTCTTAAAATTTAACCAATTTTCTGACCTACCACTAACCTTGACAGATTTGTACAGTGTTTCTTTTAATTTGATGTTACCCTTAACTTGTTTGTTGAGCTGTAGATGACCCACCCTTCCCAGAGACTCTTCCTTTCTCATTGGCGCTAATTTTAGTTGAGAGATATTAAGTATCTCCTTATTTTGTTACTCTTACTTTTGTTATTATGCGCATTAATTAAATGTTTCCTATCTCTTTCGTGAAGTACTGCATTAATTTTCTGAAGGTTATGTCTGAAATTTTTCATGCGCATTTATTTTTGTCTTTCCTTTTAATAAGGAACACAACCAGTTCAAAAAGATAACAGTCATGCAACCAGTGAGCTTTCTGCCTCGAGTGCTAACCTCAAAGGGATTCTCATCAAGCAAGTCTTAGAATCAGGTATTAAACCAGTCACAATGCAATTTCAGAAGTGAACTAATATGCAAATATAGTTGTAATGCATCTTTTTTTCTTCTATTTCTCTATTCCATAACTAACGATTGTACCTAGGTACTCTATACTGGTCACTATGCTGGGGATATTGTTACACTGAAATTAACCTTGTAACTGAATAAGCTTTGTACCCAAGATAGCACTGCTGATGGCAACTTATAAACTTTTTACTGTGTTTGAGTACATGTGACAATAAAGCTACTTCAATTCAATTCAATGCTCTTGCACCAAGAGCTAAACACATTAATAGAAACATACATTGGGTTGAGGAGGTATTAGAATCGACCTATTAGTAGAATGTAAGATGAGTAAGGAGACTGTTTGGTCCATTATAACTGCACTGACTTTTGGAAAGACAATACAATTCTCAGCTCTCTTCCCAAAACTCTTCAAATTTTCCCTTTATCCACTTGCCTTTAAAATGTCATTGTTGCACGTACTTCCATCACCATTTCGAAAATGGATCACAAGGACTTGTATGTAAACAGTGAATAGAGAGAATCCAGACTTGCATAGTATTAAAGGCAAGGTCATAACCTGAAGCATAAACTTTATATCTCGTACCGTAGAAGCAGTCAGACCTGCTGAGTATTTCCATCATTTTTTGATTTGGAGGTGCCAGTATTAGACTGGGGTGTGCAAAGTTACAGATCACACAACACCAGATTATAGTCCAACAGGTTTATTTGGAAGCACTAGCTTTCAGAGCGCTGCTCCTTCATCAGGTGGTTGTGAAGTATAAGATTGTAAGATACAGAATTTATAGCAAAGGTTTACAGCGTGATGTAACTGAAATTATATATTGGAAAAGACCTGGATTGCTTGTTATGTCTCTCATCTTTTTGAATGACCTTGTTGTTTTCAGTTCTTTCATATGTAAATCTCAGAACTTTTAAAAAATTACATTCTCAAGTGAGAATCATGATTCCTGATGTAGGGCTTATGCCTGAAATGTCGACTCTCCTGCTCCTCGGATGCTGCCTGACCAGCTGTGCTTTTGCACCGCCACACTTTTCAACTCAAATTTCTCGACCATGTTGTGACCTTAATGTACCACTTAGTGTCACCCTCTAACTTTCAAAGGATGGTGCATAACAGGCCATATTCCCTTCCATTTCCTGGTCATTTTGCAGACCCAGAGACACTACCACTGTAGAAACGCAAGAACTTTATGCTAAACCTTTGTGAGTCACTAGTTAGATCTCAAGTGAGCTTGCAGAAGATGCAAAACTCAGAACTGAAGTCACTATCAAGCATGATAGTACAACAGTATGGAGAAGTTGAGGACTGCAGATGCTGGAAAAGCACAGCAGGTCAGGCAGCATCCAAGGAGCAGGAGAGTCAACATTTTGGGCATAAGCTCTTCATCAGGAATGTGGAGGGGGAAGGGGGATGAGAGATAAATAGAGGGGTGGGTGTGAGGCTGGAAATAAAGTAGGTGGGAAGGCAATAGGTGGATGCAAGTGAGAGTAATTGTTATGGTGAGGAGCTGATAGGTGGGAAGGAAGATGGCAGATAGGACAGGTCAAGAGGGCGGTGCTGAATTGGAAGATTGGATCTGGGATGAGGTGAGGGGAGAAGGTTTGGAAAGTAGTGAAGTCGATGTTGATGCCCTGTGGTTGAAGGGTCCCAAAGTAGAAGATGAGGTGTTCTTCCTCCAGTTGACAGGTGAATATGATTTGGCAGTGGATGATGCCCAGGACATGCATATCCTTGGGGGAGAGGGAGGGGGAGTTGAAGTGGGGTTGTTTAGTGCGTGTGTCCCAGAGAGGTTCCCTGAAGCACTCCGCAAGTTAGTGTTCTGTCTCCCTGATGTAGAGGAGAGCACATCGAGAGCAATGGATGCAGTAGATGAGGTGGGTGAATGTGCAGAAAAATCACTGCCAGATGTGGAAAGATCCTTTGGTGATTTGGATGGAGTTGAGGGAGGGTGGTATGGGCACAGGTTTTACACCTCTTGCAGTGGCAAGGGAGGATGCCAGGAGTTGAGGGTGGGTTGGTGGGGGCATGGACCTAACGAGGGAATCACAAAGGGAAAGGACTCTGCAAAGTGCAGATAGTGATGGGGAGGGAAATATATCTATGATGGTGGGGTCTGCCTGTAGCTGGCAGAAATGGTGGAGGATGATGCATTGTATCAGGGGATTGGTGGGGTGGAAGGTGAGGACCATGGGGGTTCTATCCTTGTTGCGGTTGGAAGGACGGGGTTCAAGGGCGGAGGTGCAGCAAATGGAGGAGATGCGCTGGAGGGCATTGTTGATCACATGAGAGGAGAAATTGCGGTCCCTGAAATGGGAGGCCATCTGGATACCCTGGAGTGGAATTGCTCTCCTTGGGAGCAGACTGTGGAGGCAGTGGAATTGTGCATAAGGAATTGCATTTTAACAGGGAGGAGAGGTGGGAGGAAGTGTAGTCAAGGTGGCTATAGGAGTCGGTGGGTTTAAAATAGATGTCCGTGTTTAGTCGGTCGCCAAAGTTGGAGATGGAGATGTCCAGGAAGGGGAGGGATGTGTCTGAGATAGTCCAGGTGAAGTTGAGGTCAGTTTGGAAGGTGTTAGTGAAGTTGATGAACTGTTCAACCTACCCATGGGAGCACAAGGTGGCACTGATACAGTCAGCGATGTAGCGGAGGAAAAAGTGGGGAATGGTGTTGTAACTATGGAAAATAGACTGTTCTATTTACCCTATGAAGAGGCAAGCAGAGCTGGGGCAGATGTGGGTGCCCATGGCTACCCCTGTGGTCTGATGAAAGTGGGAGGATTTGAAGGAGAACTTGTTGAGTGTGAGGACCGTACACAGCTTAGTAAATGTTCAATGCAATTTAATGGAGACCAATGTGGTAGAATGCAATTTGGTGGGAAGACTGAGGGAAAGAAATTTACATTAAGTAGTATAATTTTCAAATGGCGGGTGGTAAGATAGAGTAACCTCAAGGTCTTTGCACACAAAGATCACTGGTTAGGTCTAAAATGGAGTGCCGTACCTAATTTAAGAAAGATGTTAAGGCCTAAGGGAGCATTCAGTGGAGATTTATGACAGTGGCACTGAGGATATATAATTTCAATTTGGGTGAAATAGTAAAGGAAATCTGGACTATTCTCGTTGGAGGTGAGAAAGTTTGAGGGAGGTTGATAGGAAAGTCCAAATCATGAAAGGTTTCGCTTCAATAAATAAGGAAAAACCTTATCAAGTATCAGCTGGAGTACATTGAGAAGATACTTGACCAAAGAGGTGAGATGAGAGTAATTTCCTTACGTGTTTTGATGAATTATCGGAAAGGTTGATGAAAGCAATCAGCAGTAACTTTCAAATGGGAATTGCAGAATATTGAAAGGGAAAGATTGGGAGGCCATGGCAGTAGGGTAAGGGAATGAGTATAATTGGATAACTCTTTTAATGGGCTTACACAGGCATGATGGACCGAATTGCCTCCTTCTGTATATGGTTCAATAATATACACTGTGAGGAATATTGACATCTGGTATATTCCATTCAGGAATTTCCAAAAAGGGAATTAAGGGTGCCGGAGAAACACATGTTCTCAGTAAGTCTGAGGATCCAGGAGGGAAGAGTCGGAGTAAGGCCTGGAAGTTGGCCACTCGCTGCAGAAGTTTACCCCTGGCACAGGTATTGCAGAACAGCAAGAACAACAACAACAACTCTTTATACACAGCCTTTAATCTTGTGTTCGAATTTTATGTTTATCTGGCTGAGGACACAGATACTACAGTTGGGTGAAGGGAGATAAGGATACACAGCAGACCACATTTGGAAGTATAGACTGTTCTGAGTGTGTTCTATAGCTGGAGAACATTACAGACAGGGAGATACAAGACTATAAAGACATTTAAACATTGAAAAATGATAATTTGAAGGTTTTTGGGGGAAATGGGGGTTGGGGCAGGAATAACTGCAGGTCCAGACTGCTTCATGACTTTGAAAACTTCTATCAAATCTCCTTTTAGTCTCCCTTAGTTTACAGTGAAGGTCCATCCCTATTTTCCATTGCGCGCTCAGGGTATTAAGGGTACTGATAGACGGATGAGAGCACAAAGGCTTTGCTTGCAAAAGAAGGAAAAGCACACGTGCGAAACATGTCTCAGATTGCTAGTGGCCGGGTCAAGGAGCCAGATATGTAACTGGATTTATTTTGGAGGAGTGTAGATCATAATGACTAGTGATAAACAATGAGTTCCACAAAAGGCAAGTAAGAGTGAGAATCACCAGGTCCTTGCCCCTGGTTCCCTCCAGGCCTCAGTTTGCTTCTGTTTGGCTCACATTTTCATTTCCCCATTTCCTGTCTGAACAGAAGAACGATGATGAGTGTGCAGTGTGCAGAGATGGAGGTGAACTGATCTGCTGCGATGGTTGTCCAAGGGCCTTTCATTTAGGCTGCCTTGTACCTCCCCTCACAGAAATACCCAAGTAAGTACTGGAACTCAGAGTTACTATAGCTGAGTGGCTGGCCCCTCATCTTGGAGTCAGAAGGTTGTGATTTTGAACACTGCACAAGAATTGAGAGCAAGTAGCCTGCATTGGTATTTTAATGTAATTTGAGAGCATTCTTCACTACCATTTGGATGAGACATTAAACCAAAGTCCTTGTAAGTAACCTCGACTGGATAGCTCACGGCACTAGTTCAAGCAACACTAACATCCATAAGCAGTTTATTTGGTCTCTATTGGTCAGTAACTCAGTAAGACTCCTTCAATAGTACTTTCCTCGCCCATGTTCTCCAACAGCTAGAAGGATAAGGGCACAGAAGATGTATGGGAATGCCACATTTGCACGTTCCCTGTGCATCACATACCATCCTTTCTTGAAAATAGATCACTGTTCCCACACTGCATCCAAAATCCTGGACCTCTCTTTCTAACAGCACTGTGGGTCTACTTACACCAGTTAGACTGCAATGGTTCAGGAATGATTTGGAGAAGCTGGTGTTGGACTAGGGTCTATCAGGTTAAAAACCATACAAAATCAGGTTAAAATCCAACAGGTTTATTTGGAAACACCAGCTTTCGGAGCGCTGCTATATCAGGTGGGATCACCTGATGAAGGAGCGGCGCTCCGAAAGCTAGTGCCTCCAAATAAACCTGTTGGACTATAACCTGGTGTTGTGTGATTTTTAACTGTGGTTCAGGAAAGCAGATCGTGATGACAGTTAGAAATGGATAATGTAGATCTGGCAAAGCCCACACCTCCTGAAGGATTTAGTTTTAACTTACATTATTTATTTCCCGTGGGGCTTTTCCTTGCAAAATTGACTGCCATTTTTCTAACAGTGACCATACTTCAAAATCATATGCTAAGTGGCAATCAATTTGTAACAAGCTGAGGTTGTGAAAGGTGATTTAAAAATACAAACTTTATCTTTCCCTTTATTTCTGAATAATATCCCATTGAAACTTGTGAGTAAGTGCAAGTATTAATATCAGAAAAAATAAGATTGTATTTGGGTCTAATTTCCCACTGTTTGGTGCCATGTCTATGATAATACATAAAGTCATAGAGATGTACAGCACAGAAACAGACTCTTCAGTCCAACTCGTCCATGCCAACCAGAAATCGTAAATTAATCTGGTCTCATTTACCAACGCTTAGCCCATATCCCTCTAAACCTTCCTAATCATGTACCTTCCAGATGCCTTTTAAATATGCAATTGTACCAGCCTCCACCACTTCCTCTCGCAACTCATTCAACCCTCCAACCCCGACAATATCCTTGTAAATCTCTTCTGTACACATTCAAGTTTAACAACATCTTTTCTATAGGAGGGAGACCAGAATTGAACAGAGTATTCCAAAATTGGTCTAATCAATGTCCAGTATAGCCACAATATGACATCCCAACTCCTTTACTCAATACATTGATTAATAAAGGCCAGTTTACCAAACGCCTTCTTCACTATCCTATCTATCTGTGACTCCACCATGAAGAATACCCACTCAGAAAAGGTATTAGAGGGCACAGAATTAGTTACTTAATAGACCAAGACCATTTCTTTCAAAATGGTGCTGAGTCAATGAATTACTTATGAAGTCCAGTCATAGTTAAAAGGGAGAATTATTCTCAAACTGGTAATCTGCAACCAGATAGGTCCCAAGAACATTAATGATCTAGTTAATTTATTTTCATGGTGTTGTCTTTAAGGTATAAGTGACGGCTAGAACACAAGACCTTCTTTGCTCTTCTTCAATTGGCACAATGATTTTTCTTGCTTTTACCCAAGAGGGTGGACATACCTCAGTTTAACACCTGATGCAAAAGATGACACCTCTGACTGTACTGGAAAAGAGCCAATTTAAGTTCTGAGCCAATGTCCTGCTGCTGCTTCATAGTCAGAAACCTCTGGCAGCATAATCAAGATTCCAGTTTTCATGTACAAGCACCGACAGTGGAGATAAGTTTAACTTGTGGCATTGCTATAAAATGGACAAAATTCAGATTGCCTACCATACATACTGTCCAAATTTCCAATCCATTTTCTTCAATCAGATTTAACAGGATTTTTGACTCTAAGGTTCATCACTACTTTGACAAATATAACCCCTCATTATAAAGCTTTCAGTTATAATACTTACTAATGCACATCCTATTTTTGTTATAAAACTCTTTAGTCATAATGCTCTTCTACATACCCAACCTTCATTATAGAGTTTTCCATTATTGCATTGTTTATAACACAATCTCCACTCATGATAAAGCCATGATAATAGTCTGTTACACATTCAACTTTCATTATACCAATTCCAGTTTATGATACAATTATATAACAAACATAACGCTCTTCTATTTGCAATGTATAAATTCACCTGTGGATTTATAACATTGCATTTGAACTTCAAATGCATCCCTGACTATTTGTCTGAGCAATTTTTAAATTTTGTATCTTTATCTGCTCAGTGGTACCTGGAGATGTTTATCCTGCACTAACAAAGCTGGTGACAGCCGAGCTCCATTATCCTCAGCACCTGAGAAGAACCAGCAATCTCAGAGCACAGCAGGTGTCCAAGTAAGTCATGTCCCACTGCAGTAACCATCAGCCCATTTAGTTCTACAGAACTTAGCTTCAAAGCAGTCCATGTAACATGCATGACCAGTGGGTTAACTATGTTTAGGTCAAAGTTTGGGAGAAGATTTGTAGCTCGGGTGCTCGTTGTTGTGGTTCTGTTCGCCGAGCTGGGAATTTGTCTTGCAAACGTTTCATCCCCTATCTAGGTGACATCCTCAGTGCTTGGGAGCCTCCTGTGAAGCGCTTCTGTGCTGTTTCCTCCGGCATTTATAGTGGCCTGTCTCTGCCGCTTCCGGTTGTCAGTTCGAGCTGTCCGCTGTAGTGGCCGGTATATTGGGTCCAGGTCGATGTGTTTGTTGATAGAGTCTGTGGATGAGTGCCATGCCTCTAGGAATTCCCTGGCTGTTCTCTGTTTGGCTTGTCCTATAATAGTAGTATTGTCCCAGTCAAATTCATGTTGCTTGGGACAACACTACCATTATAGGGCAAGCCAAACAGAGAACAGCCAGGGAATTCCTAGAGGCATGGCACTCATCCACAGACTCTATCAACAAACACATCGACCTGGACCCAATATACCGGCCACTACAGCGGACAGCTGGAACTGACAACCGGAAGCGGCAGAGACAGGCCACTATAAATGCCAGAGGAAACAGCACAGAAGCGCTTCACAGGAGGCTCCCAAGCACTGAGGATGTCACCGAGACAGGGGACGAAACGTTTGCAAGACAAATTCCCAGCTCGGCAAACAGAACCACAACAACTATGTTTGGTATCATACATGGCATTAATATAGAAAACAACAACTAAAAGCTTCCCAAAATAGCACAAGATTGGCTTCCTTGGTGAGTCAAATACTGCTGTTAGATAAATATAGGTCAAAGGCCTCCTTTTTAAGCTGCTTTGTTCATGACTAACTTATGGTTAGACAGATCACAATGGCAGTGATGTCTTGCGGTACATTCAATACCAGAGGTCAGTAAAACCAGGTTTCACCTCATCCATTTTCCTTCAATGACTGACCAATGACATATACATTTCCATCTCAAAAATACTTCCCAGTAACACATTTAACTTGCACCTAACAAAAATACCCTTGTCTCCATCTCTAAAACTCTACCAATTTATGATCTCACTTCCAATCTCAGGATACAGCTCAATAATCCCTATCTATTCTATATCTAGAACTTAGATGACCATGTAGAGAAAGAATAGGAAATCGAAAGCAGAGCATGTGGCTAAAGGGCAGTATTTCTGAATGACAGAAAATGGAAAGTGGTTTCCTCCAAGGATAAGTGAGATCACTGAGATTACTGATACTCAGTATTAACATTAATAATTTAGACTTGAGAATCACAAATCCAAATTTGCAGATGACACCAAATTGGAGAGACAGTCAATAAAGTATAATACAATATAATAAGTTCCAAGAAGACATTAATATGGAATAGGAATATAATTTGCACTCCCAAGTCTCTCTCAAACTCCACCATTTATAGAATCACAGAATCACTGCAGTGTGGAAGCAGGCTATTTGGCCCACTGAGTCCACACCGCCCCTCCAAAGAGCCATGCTAAATTGCCCATAGGTTAGGTGCATTAGTCAGACGTAAATGTAGAGAAATAGGGAAGGGGAATGGTTCTAGGTGGGTTACTCTTCGAAGGGTCAGTGCACTTGTTGGGCCAAATAGCCTGTTTCCACACTGTAGGGATTCTATGAAATTCTATGAAATAATTGGTAAATGAATTTGAATAGAGATAAATATGAGATATTAATGTATTCTGGTAAAAAAATTAAGGAAGTCACATAATATTTGGATAACAATAATCTAACTCATTCTTTGTATATCTGTGTGGGTTTCCTTCTGGTGCTCTGGTTTCCTCCCACAATCCAAAAATGTGTAGGCTAGGTGGATTAGCCTTGGGAAATTCAGGTTTACAGGGATAGTGTAGAGGGGGTGGATCTGGATGGAATGCTTTTCGGTGTGGAGTTGACGGGCTGAATGGCCTGCTTCCACATGGATTTTATGATTTTATAAATGAGATGGAGCATGAGAGAAACCTGGGAGTGCAAATATACACTAAAAGCTGTGATGTAGATTATTAAGGCTACTTTTTTTAAAAAAATAAAATGCTAAAGTCCCAGAGGGACAAAATTGAAAATCAGAGAAGATATGAAAACTTGAGGTTCAACTGCCTTTGTAGATATAGAGATAGCGGAGAGGGTTCAAGGAAAGCTGATAAATCTGATTCCAGAAATGGAAGCTTATGCCTCTGTAGAAACACTGCAACTTGTTTCTCTTGAAAAGAAAAGGCTGAAAGGTGACCTATTACATAACGTTTAAGTTGGGAATGGTTTTAACTGAGTATGCACTGAGATACATTTTCCACTTTTGGTGGAGAGCAAAACTAAAGATCATTAATATGCAAGTCACCAAGAAATCAAATAGGGAATCCAAAAGGAACTTATTTATCTAGAGTGTTAGGGATGTAGAACCCATTATCACAGGGAGTCGTTGAGATAAATAGTACAGTTGTATTTAGGGGAAAGCTAGACAGGCATAGGAAGGAGGGTTGTGGGAGAACAGGAAAGAAGGGAAGAGGTTTCAATATGAGCACCAAAGATTGGTTTGGTGAATGTTTTGTTTCTGTGATATACATTCTATGAAATTCTAACAATAATATCCTAACTTTCATCTTCATAAATATTGCACCATAATGCTCTTACTGCCATCTATTGAACATTAGTTAATAATATGCCATACCTGTACATACATCTGTGTATTTGTCATCCCAACATCCATATCTCCAAGTTACATTTACTAACTTTGCCAACCCCTCAGTAGTTAACTAAACCCTTTACCAATATCTTGAATTATTTTCCTTCTAATCTCCCCAAATCAACCCAAACTTAAACTGCCTTTGTTATTTCACCAGGTCTCCCTCATCTCTCAGCTATACTCCCCTTATTCCCCCATCACATTTCCTTCAGCATGATCCTAAACTGCTCCTGTCACTATACATCAGTATTTTGCACTCCAAATCCTCACATAGTATGGTCTTCTCACTGTTTTCCCTCCATTAGCTTCCTTCCCATTCATTTTGCTGGAATTGGGAACTGCATTTAGCCAGGGATTTGTTTTGAAAGCTTGTGATGACTACTCCTCAGTTACCTGTGCAGTGATTGTTTTATTTTGTGCACTAGGTAGTCTTGTATCAGCAGAAATTGGTGGGAGAGTTGGAGCAGCTGCTGAGATCATCACCATTTACCAACAGAGAACATCCTGCTAACATTGGACTACAATCCACAGCAGTAACCACAGCACCATCTTCAACATCCTCTTCAGCTTCCTCTTCAGCCAATCTTACTGCCAATCAGAAACAGCGGGTAACACAATTCATCACATGATGTTTGCATTGTACCAAACATCACAGTATTCCCCGTACTATCACACAGACTCAGCTCCAATGTTACCCCACCTCTTACCCAGTCTACAATCACAGACGCAGCTAGGAATTTCCAACTGTCACCCACTCCCCCCTGTACCCCATTTTCATCAGCACAGTTTAGGATCAATGTTCTTCATTTTCTTGGCACTCACTCTTCTCTTCTTCATGATCAGTCTGGGTGCCCTTTCTCCAATCTTACCATGGCAAACTTGAATTTGGGTTCCCTTCCGGACTCATCACATGACAGTTCGGGATCTATTTATCTCCCTCATCTATCATGTAATCACAAATTGGGACCTCTGCATTTTCCTTTTGTCACTCCACTATGATATTTTCCATCTTCTTCTGTTATTGATGGCATAAGACAATGCCCTTATTTGAACAATGGTAATCTTCCTCCTGCATCCTACAATCTCGTTCTCAATATTTCTTCTTCCTTCTCTAAGTACCTGCTTCTCCCTTCCCCCACCTTGACTTCATTTCTATCCTTCCATCACTTCCTGTTACCCTGTGCCTTTAATATTCCCTCCTCTCTTCCCTCCTGCAATCACTGCTATCCTATTCCCCTCTTTTAACTCTTAATTGGAGCCCTTCCCCCTTCTTTACCCCCTTTCTCTTTTCAATCAACGTCTGTCCTTTCTGCAAACAGCTTCCCCAGGCTGAAGTCAAGAAGTTCCATTCTTGCTCTATCATTACATTGTCTGGGACGGAGTGATGCTATTCCTAATGCCACTTTATACTTTCAGGTGCTGCTGCAGACCCACGAAAATCAACCCCTGAACCCCAGCTGTGGCATGTGCAAAGCGGGTGGAGACCTGAAACGCTGCACCCAATGCCAAGGAGCCTTCCACTCCCACTGCTATTTCCCTGCTAGCCCTGAGAAAATGAGGTACATAATCAGAGCAACTGGAACAGCTTTAAGAGATGTTAAAGTAACTACACAACATGAGTTCTATGTGTCTGGTTTTGGATACATGCTAAAGTAACTGCTGAACACTCTCAATAAGAAATTGAAACCATGAATCCATACAGGGACTTTTATGATTTTATCTGTGTTACAGGACAGGGAGATGTATCTCCTGTACAAACACAACTGTGCTGAACACACCTACTGAGTTTGAAGCACCACTGAAAGCCCCAACCACACAAACAGTAAGTCAGTGACATTTTGTGATCCAGTACTACAGGTAACTGTTGTTCTGATGTATATCTAGCTGATAGCTGAATTCTCTCTGTACTGTTTGTATATGTTCTTATAACTTATAAAGTTACATTATCTAACTTCAGTGGTAGCAGTCTGAGCTACACAACGATAGGCTCACGCCCCAGACCAAAGATCAGAGCACAGAATCTAGGATGGCATATCAAGTGTAATCCTGAGAGCATTCAGCATTGACAAAGATGATGCCTTTTAGATGAGATGTTAAACCAAGATCCAATCCTTCTCCTCCGTTAGGTGTTGTCTTAAAAGTGATCCCATGTCATTATCAGGAAAACAGCATGGCCTGGTAAATATTTATCTTTCTGTTCAATTATTTAATTATCTAATCTGTTTGTGAAACTTTGCCATGAACAAATTAGCTGTTTTATATATGTGTGTGTGTATATATATATATATTTATATATATAATATCTATATATACATATACGATATATATTACATATATCATACATCATATATATATCATACATTATGACAATGGCTGCACTTGAAAATATTTTCATTAGGTGTGAATTGCTTTGGGATGTCCTGAAAGAAACCAAATGAAGTGCTATTTCTTTGTTTACTGTAGCCCATATAAAGACAGAATCACGCATGTGGTCACATGCACAGTCTCCATGTCCAACTAACACATTGAGGTGCTACACTATGCACACCAAGATTGTTTTCATTTAATCGCTGGTGTGTTCTCAGTTTAGTCATCTCAGTTTATCATATGATGGATTGCTGATTGGTGATTGGTGCTATTATCCTTACATTTAGGAGAGAAAAAAATAAATCAGTGTTTCTATCGCTGATCATGATCAAATGAAGCCTGGTTAAAAAAATGCATGCACGCATTGGGCATTGCGTAATGACACAGTAGGCTCAGCTGTAGTGCTCCTGTTGTTCAACGGTCTCCGAACACTCTGCCCTGACCCAAACCTGAATGATGAGCAGTTGAATGAGATTGTAGGGGTCACCCAGTATACATTGAACTGAGCTGGAAATGTAATCCTTTCAGGAGTGATGGGAAGAAAACACTGGAAGGAAAGAATGAGCAACAAATCAGCGATTGTCTGCTGATTAGCAATTCAGAATCTGAATTTCATGACCTGGAACTCCAGAATTGATTAATATATGTTCAAACATTTTCTTTTGATATTGCAATGAAGAATTACAGGTCCTAATCTGCACAGTGGAGGCAAGCATATAAAATACTTTCTTAATCTCCTGTCTAAATGTGATGAAAGCTTCAAAGAATTATATACCTGAACTCTAGGTCTCTCTGTTCTACAACACTACTCAAGGCTCTACTTATAAGTTAAAAATCACACAACACCAGGTTATAGTCCAACAGGTGTATTTGGAAGTACAAGCTTTTGGAGCACTACTCCTTCATCAGGTAGCTACTTTAAAATATATAAGTCCTGTCCTTATTCATTTTACAAAATGCAATACCTTCAAATTAAACTCTATCTGCCCCTCCTCAGCCTGTTGACCCAACTGGTGCAGCATCCAAAGTATTAGCATTCCAGGAACACATGGTGTTCATCTGGTCAGGTGTGCCCATCAAGATGGAGTTCAATCTGGATAAATGCGAAATAATTCATTTTGGAAAGTCAAATTTCAATGCTGGATACAGGGTTGAAGACAGGGTTCTTGGCAGCGTGGAGGAACGGCAGGATCTTGGGGTCAACGTACGTAGATCCCTCAAAGTAGCCACCCAAATTGAGAGGGTTGTAAAGAAGGTGTATGGTGTTTTGGCTTTCAGTAACAGGGGAATTAAGTTTAAGAGCTGCAAGCTTTTGCTGCAACCCTATAAAACCCTGGTTAGGTCACACGGGAATATTGTGTCCAGTTTAGAACAGCTGGTGCTGGAGCCGACCAGGGACAAGGCAATTCTGGATCTGGTATTGTGCAACGAACCAGAATTGATCATCGACCTCGAAGTGAAGGAGCCATTGGGAAGTAGTGACCATAATACAATAAGCTTCAATCTGCAATTTGAGAGGGAGACGGTACAATCGGAAGTGACAATATTTCTGTTGCATAAAGGGAACTATGCAGCTATAAGGGAGGAGCTGGCCAAAGTTCAATGGTGCAATACCTTAGCAGGGATGACAGTGGAGGAACAATGGCAGATATTTCTGTGTATAATGCAGAAGATGCAGGATCAGTTCATTCCAAAAAGGAAGAAAGACCCTTGGAGGAGGCATGGGTGGCTGTGGCTGACGAGGGAAGTTAAGAAACATATAAAGTTAAAAGAGAAAAAGTATAACATAGCAAAGATAAGTGGGAAAACGGAGGACTGGGAAGCTTTTAAAGAACAACAGAGGATTACTAAGAAGGAAATACGCAGAGAAAAAATGAGGTACGAAGGTAAATTGGCCAAAAATATAAAGGAGGATAGTAAAAGTTTTTTTAGGTATGTGAAATGGAAGAAAATGGTTAAGACTAAAATTGGGCCCTTGAAGACAGAAACAGGGGAATATATTATGGGGAACAAAGAAATGGCAGAAGAGTTGAATTGGTACTTCAGATCTGTGTTCACTGGGGAAGACACAAGCAATCTCCCTGAGGTAACAGTGGCTGAAGGACCTGAACTTAAGGGAATTTATATTTGCCAGGAATTGGTGTTGGAGAGACTGTTAGGTCTGAAGGTTGATAAGTCCCCGGAGCCTGATGGTCTACATCCCAGGGTACTGAAGGAGGTGGGTCTAGAAATCGTGGATGTGTTGGTCATTATTTTCCAAAGTTCGATAGATTCGGGATCAGTTCCTGCGGATTGGAGGGTGGCTAATATTGTACCACTTTTTACGAAAGGTAGAAGAGAGAAAGCAGGAAATTATAGACCAGTTAGTCTGACCTCAGTGGTGGGAAAGATGCTGAAGTCTATTATAAAGGATGAAATTACGACACATCTGGATAGTAGTAACAGGAAAGGTTAAAGTCACCGTGGACTTATGAAGGGGAAATCATGCTTGACTAATCTTCTAGAATTTTTTGAGGATGTAACTCTGAAGATGGACGAGGGAGATCCAGTAGATGTAGTGTACCTGGATTTTCAGAAAGCTTTTTGATAAATTGCCATATAGGAGGTTAGTGAGCAAAATTAGGATGCATGGTATTGGGGGCAATTTATTAACTTGGATTGAAAGTTGGTTGGCTAATAGGAAACAAAGAGTAGTGATAAACGAATCTATTTCGGAATGGCAGGCAGTGACCAGTGGGGTACCGCAGGAATCAGTGCTGAGACCGCAGCTTTTTACAATATATGTTAATGATTTAGAAGATGGTATTAGTAATAACATTAGTAAATTTGCTGATGATACAAAGCTGGGTGTCAGGGTGAAATGTGAGGAGGCTGTTAGGAGATTACAGGGTGGCCTGGACAGGTTAGGTGAGTGGTCAGATGCATGGCAGATGCAGTTTAATGTGGATAAATGTATGGCTATCCACTTTGGTGGCAAGAACAGGAAGGCAGATTACTACCTAAATGGAATCAATTTAGGTAATGGGGCAGCACAGAGAGATCTGGGTGTTCTTGTCCACTAGTCAATGAAGGTAAGCATGCAGGTACAGCAGGTAGTGAAGAAGGCTAATAGCATGCTGGCCTTCATAACAAGAGGGATTGAGTATAGAAGCAAAGAGGTTCTTCTGCAGCTGTACAGGCCCCTGGTGAGACCACACCTGGAGTACTGTGTGCAGTCTGGTCTCCAAATTTGAGGAAAGACATTCTGGCTATTGAGGGATTGCAGTGTAGGTTCACGAGGTCAATTCCTGGAATTGCGGGATTACCTTACACTGAAAGACTGGAGCGACTGGGCTTGAGACATATAAGATTATTAAAGGATTGGACGCTCTGGAGGCAGGAAACATGTTTCAGCTGATGGGTGAGTGCCGAACCAGAGGAAGCAGCTTAAAAATACGGGGTAGACCGTATTTAGGACAGAGATGAGGAGAAACGTCTTCACCCAGAGAGTGGTGGCTGTGTGGAATGCTCTGCCCCAGAAGGCAATGGAGGCCCAGTCTCTGGATTCATTTAAGAAAGAGTTGGTTGGAGCTCTCAAGGATAGTGGAATCAAGGGTTATGGAGATAAGGAGGAACAGGATACTGATTAAGGATAATCAGCCATGATCATATTGAATGGTGGTGCAGGCTTGAAGGGCAGAATGGCCAACTCCTGCACCTATTGTCTATTGTCTATTATCTATTAGCGGAGTGGATAATAGTGACTGCTGGACAAGCACATGGATGGCAGTAAATTGAGGGGTGTGTAGGTTAGGTTGAACTTAGATTAAGATAATGATTGGCACAACATTGTGGGCCGAAGGGCCTGCACTGTGCTGTACTGTTCTATGTTCTATAAATATGTCTGGGTGGTTTGTTCATCTCCTCAATTCATCACCTTCAGCAATGTCAGAACTCGCTGGAGATAGTGCGCAATAAATCAAACACCACCATTCCCCAATCCATCACAAATGTAAGCCATCAAACTGTTCAATTTTATCTAATTGACTAAATTAGCCTAAAATAATATGCAGACCATTTCTTTAATCTCATTAACACAAACGTTAACTATTTATTGTGATCATGAAAGAAAAATAGTCAGAGGAACACAGTTCTGAATCACCAATCCAAAATCACCAAACTAGTTGTGTTGGTTGTATCGTCCGTTTTCCTTTTTTCTTTGATACTTTGATGTAATTTGCACAGTCATGATTAGTCGTTAGATCACTGATTGGTTGGTCAGACCCAGGGATCTTTCTAGACTTTAGTATTCTTCCTTTCGGCAATTCTGAATGTAGTTTTTCCCTGCTGTTTTGACAGAGAAATTGCCCAGAGAGGTTAACTTTTCAGAGTAGAGGAACATAGAGAGAAAGAGAGAGAGAGAGAGAGAGAGGGAAGGAGCAAGAGAGAGATGTTGATGCTGCGTGCATCTGGGACATCTGTCATCTTCAGTTTCATTCTTCTCCCAGGGTCTGTGTTAAACTGCAGTGAATCCAATCAAAAGGTTGTTTCCATGCGGAGCTCACTGGAACACACAACTGATGCCAGTTAAAAAGCCAAACAAAATGATGTCTCCAGGAGGAAATGCCCTGGAAACACATAACAGGGGGTGCCTAATTGTCTGGACTGTGCTTTCACTTCTCTAAGAAAGCAACATTTTAATTACAATTCACAATGTGCTCCAGGTAACATATTTCTGCAACTGCAAACATCTGCATACAAAGTTTTCCCCTTTTAGTCCTCAATCCGAAATAAATTTAAGCAGTCTTTAATACAGTCCCTCAAGATTGAAGATTGCATTCTTTCTGGGGGTTTTTTTGGCTCTGAAGGGACTAAATGGTCCAGTATTGCTTCAATACCACAATTCCTACTGCAGGCAAAGGAGGTAGTATTTGCTCAAATAGATGAGTGGGATGCTAATGTTTTCAGACCTTTCTTCCACTATGTGGACTTGGCCTCATTTGGGCTTATCAGAGACGTTCCTGACAATTGGCACCTTCATGAATGTTTCTTCTCCAGTTTGAGCCATCTTGAAATGGGGATCGTCACAAATTGGTAGGGAAATTGCATTTTTTCAGAGAAGCTTGAGGACCTTAATTGTCAATACAGTGACCAGAGCTGAACTTTCTTTCTTTATGGAGCAGTGAGGGATTCACTGGGTTCATTGACAATCCTGGGATCTCAACCTTAGTTCAAGTAGGAAGTATCTGTTTAATAACTGTTAGCCCCACAGGGTCTAGGAACACAAGACCACAAGTACTGGACAAAGTGCTAAAAACCAGAGCACACACCAGTTATGAATCCAATGCACAAGAATTTATGCTCTGTTGCACTGGTCTTCTCAATGCAATTTGCCAGAAAGTGGCTAAACCATTAGACGAAATCAAGAAATTTCAAGTGCAAATTATGTTGCAAAGTTCTGCAATTTTGTTTTGTGCTCGTTGACAGGAAATTGCACTTAAAACTAGCCCTGCCCAGAAGACTAACCATGTTGCAGATTGACTTAATTGACATTGTGAGTTCCCATCCATTGTAGCTTGTGGAGGGCTCAAGATTAAAGCTGCTTTTAGGGGCATGGACACCAATAAGCTCATCTATACAATATACTTCTAAAATGTTTATCTTTTTTTAAATTTTACTCCAAAACTGACTACTACACAACAATGATGTAAACACCAAGCAATTTATTTTTACCTGCCAAAGGTTTTTACAATCTAAAACACTACCAGTTTGAGTTGGTCCATGGTAGATGCTACATTCATCGATATACAAATGAGTGTGATCAAAAACTTGAGTTAAAAATAACTTCTAAAAACAAGAATCATTTGCATCCAGATCATCAGTTGTGCCCAAGGCTAAATCTCCTGTGTGGCCTGTTTAATTTCTTGCCTTCTCTTCCTCTCTCCCTTTAGGCTGTTGAACACGAAGTAGAAGCAGATTCATTTATTAATGAGCAGCTCTTCAACAAGGAAGAGTTTGACTCAATTCTCCGAGAGGTGAGTTTGTAATAAATGCAGGAAGTACAATGAGGATTAACCTAATATGGAGGGGACTGTAGGTCAGAGACTGGCCTTTCACACTCTGGGACTGGATAGTACAAGGTTACAATAGACAGTGTGGGATATTGAAATTTTAAAAGTGTTTCTGAAGCACAGAGTTCAGGAATGGGAAGGATGAAGGGAGGTCTAATCAGATTCTGTTGCCCTGTGTCTCTGAAACCATAAATGGGGAAATTGCTATATTCCAGAAAGCCAGCTGGTGAAGAATACAACTGAGATTAGTTGTATCAATTATATTCATGTCAATTAAGTCTGCTAAAGAAGAGAATTTGAGAATGCAATTATTTTGGCTACATTTTTAAAAGTTTTATTTGCTTTGAAAACCTTTTGTACTTCTGGATATTTCACCATCCAGCACATCAAAACTAGTATCTGGCCCAGTCTCAGGGAATAACCAGGAGAGTCCAGTTCCAAGACACTTCTGTGGCCATTATTTTATTATGTGATCTATTTAAGCTAGCACTTCTACTTACAAATTTATGTTTGGTGGGGCGATGACTGTAAGATCTCTCCCTTGTACCAGCAGAGGACTTTTCTGCAGTAGGTGACTGTTTTCTGACACAAACATCACTTCCAGTTCCACTATTAGTGCTTCTACTGTGCTTTCTTATACTCCACTCTTTTATTTCAATATGCCAGTCTATGGGCCTTAATTCTTAGCTATCATCTTGCACATCGAACCAGTAATTAAACTTGCCAGCATCTTTTGTTTTGCACATCCCTCAGTTGTGAGCTGTCTCCATTCAGTGCACCCCTCTGGAAGAATTGCCCTTGATTGTGATAGCTCTGTCCTGTGTGTCATGATGACTTACACTATTTTTAGTCAACCTTTGGTCGACCATATTATGTTCCTTAGGACCTTCTTCACAAGATCCATGACCATTGGAGGTTCAAGGTATCTAACTTACTTCTATCAGCTGCATAGAGTCTGAGATTTTGTAAGTGATTCTGATTAATCATGAGGAATAAACCACAACAATTGATTGCCATATCAATGAACTACTAAGTTACCACATGATTTAATATAGTATCAGAGCTTTGCCATTCCCCATGATTCTCCTGTTCATAAATACAAAATCACTTGCTTTAAACTCTATCTCCAATAGCCTTATGTGACACCCAAGTTCCCCTTTGAAACGTCTTGGAGATCACAAGTTTGATGAAAATCAGTGACCATGCATGGAAGGCAATTAAATGTTTTAGAAAAACATTGAAATAATTATAGTACTTTCTGGAGCAGGAGAACTACATCACAGCACAGAAGACAGCTTTGAGTTTTGCCCAAAGTCTAACTGAGACATCAGCCAATCATCTGAATTTTTTTTACAAAGGTTTCCTGTGCCAAGGAGGTTGTCAATTTGCAGGTTGGTTGTTCAGCTAAAATTGTGTGTATCATATTATCAATCACCATATCACTCCTTTCATAGAGTCCATTACTTTTTTTATAGTTATTTGTATCGAAAAAAGAAAATTTTAAAGACTTTTTTTACAAAATTACAAAAATAATACAAACAAGTATAAGCACCAATATAAAATTAAGTAAAAAAATTTAAAAAACAAAAGAAAGGGGAAAAAACCCAACTAACTACTAATCTATTCTACAAAGAAACAAAACATAAAATAGGATATCATACATTACTAAGTAAATGTAGTTAAATAACTAGACACATGCTCAAAATAGATTTACATCAAGTCATAATAAAACCCATATTTATACGGGATTCCTCCTCCCGGGGGTCAGCCAGAACCATTACCACAGCTAAACAAAAGCCCTGGACAGAATAGCCAAAATATCTGTGCCTATATAGTTCAAAAAGGGCTGCCATGTTTTATGAAATAATTCCATTTTTTGGTGCAGCATATTTGTGAGGAAGTCAAGGGGGATATATTCCATGACTATCCTGTGCCAGTTCGAAAGTCCTGGGGGCCTTCAGCTACACAATTCACTAAAGTACTTTTCCTTGCACAAAAGGAGAGAATGGTAAATAATTTCCTCCCGTACACATCCAGGGAGGGAAAATCTGAAGAGCCCAAAATCTGAAGAGACACTGGATCCCATCTAATCTCCATACCCAACATCTCTGTCAAGGCATTTTCTACTCTATCCCAATATCTGCGGTTCTTATGGCATGTCCATAGACAATGCGTGAGAGTGCCAACTTCTATTTTACATTTAGGACACATTAGGGATGCTCCTGCCTTGAATTTTGCGAGTTATTCAGGTGCCATATGAGCCTGTGGAGTAACTTTAATCGAATGGCCTGAGTTCTATTAGATAGAGATCTTTCTGGCATTTTCCCAGATGTTCTCTCACATTACTAAAGAGATTTCCAACCCTAATTCTTGATTCCAGGTTTTATCGTTCCATGTCCTTCGGTACCTTATTGTATAATGAGTGGTAAAGAGTACTGACTGAGGGCAGCCCCATTGGCCATAGCACTCTCCTTTCCCTATCTGATTTGTAGGGATTGACTATCAGTGTGGTCTTCTTTTGTATAAAGTCTTGTATATGAAAATACCGAAAGAGGTCCTTGTTAGGCAGTCCAAACTTCTGGTGCAAACTGCTCGCAAAATAACCTCCCCATCAAACAGGTCTCCCAAGCAGGAGATACCTCTGGACTTCCAATTTTTAAATGTAGCATCTGTCAGCCCTGGCTGGAATCCTGATGCTCCCACTGTAGGGGTATAAGGGGAAGTTTTTGCAGGTTACGCTCATCTGGTTGCATTATCCTTCAGGCTTTAATTGTATTTAATACAATAGGGTTTTAAATAGTCCATAATAACTCTCATCTTGTCCATAAATAAAAGATTGATGAGGAGACATTTTGCTTGGGAGGTCTCAATATCTAACCAGATTGATTGTGGGCCACCAGAGGCACAGTCAGCTATATAGGATAATTAGGAGCTCAATTGGTACCTCCTGAAATCTGGAAAGTTCAGTCCTCCCCTTGCCTGTGAAAGCTGCAGCTTTGCTAATTTGATAAGGGGCTGTCTATGATTCCTAATAAAGGAGCCAAGCCAGCCATAAAGCTTGCGCAACGCCAGTCTCAGCAGCATCAAGGGGAGCATTCTCATTGGATATAGAAGACGAGGTAGGATATTCATCTTAACTAAGGCTATTCTGCCTAAGCAGGATATTGGGCAATCTCCCCAGTGTTGAAGGTCCTGCCTTATTTTCTCTAATAAGTGTACACAATTGGCTTTATACAGCTGACCAAACACTGGAGTGATAAAAATACCTAAGCATAGAAAACCTTCTAGTGACCACCGAAAGGGAAAGCAAGATCCATCCGTTAAATTGGATACACTGGCAAGACCTCCCAATGGCATGGCCTCCGATTTCATAAAATTGATTTTGTAACCTGAGAACATACCAAATAGATTGACCACTTGAATTATGCAGGGCACGGTTGTCAAAGGATCACTTAAGAAAAGGAGGACATCATCCGCATACAGAGTAATTTTGTGCTTGCCCAATCCAACCCTCGGAGCCATTGTATTAGGGTCAGTTTGAATAGCTTCCTCTAGTGCTTCAATCACTAGCGTGAATAATAATGGTGAAAGAGCACATCCCTGACGACAGCCCCTGCCAACATTAAAGCGATCCGAACCTAAACCATTGGTGATCACTGCTGCTTTGGGATCATTATATATACTGAAACCCATTTAATAACTACCTCTCTGACACCGAACCTTTCCAGCGTATAAAAAAGATTTGGCCATTCAACCCAATCAAATGCCTCCTCTGCATCTAGAGAGACAACTAAACCCGGTATTGTTCCCTGTTGACAGGCTTGTATCATATTTAAGACACTTCTAATATTATTAGTTGACCTGCGACCCTTTATAAACCCCATCTGGTCCTCTTTTATAATGTATGGTAAGACTCTCTCCAGACTTAATGCTAACATTTTTTAAAGAATCTTGAAATCCACATTTAACAAGGATATGGGTCCATATGAAGAGCAATCTCCCGGGGCCTTTCCCTTCTTAAGAATGAGAGAAATATTTGCTTCTCTCAACGAAGGCGGGAGGCAGCCCTGACTGCGTGAGTTGTTGTACATATTTATGAGTGGCCCAGCCAGTTCACCTAGAAATTCTTTATAGGAATCAACCTGGAAACCGTCTGGCCCAGGCGCTTTACCACTCTGAAGCTGCCTAACCGCGTTGAGTGCTTCCTGGGTTGTCAAGGGGACATTCAAGATCGACACCTGCTCTGAGTTAAAAGGATTCCATCTTCCCAGTTCTATCCTCACAGTCCTGTGACTTATACAGTTCAAAATAGAACTTTCTAAGGGCAGTATTGATCTTTTTACGATCACAAGTCAAGGTACCAGCATTTTCTCTAATGGACGTAATGGCTTGAGGAGCCTTTTTCTTTCTAGTAAGATATGCTAGGTATCTGCCAGGCTTGTTACCATATTCAAATAATCTCTGCTTTGCAAATAATATTTCCCTCTTTACTGTTTGAGTAAGTGCGGCATTCAAGGCTGCCCTAAGGGCTGTGATCCTTTGTAACTTACTATGGAAGGCCTGTTAAGATACGCTGTCTCAGCTGCCTTCAAGCAAGCCTCGAGCAGGCGCTGTTGCTCTCCCTTCCTCTTCCCGTTTGGGAAGGCCCAGCAACCGAATATTTTTCCGACAACCTCAATTATCAATGTCGTCAATGCGCTCTTCAAGGTTCCAGACTCGCTGCTCCAGAGCCCAAACCTGACCCACAAATAACTCAGCAGCAGTCTCTGAGGCTACGGCCTGTTGCTCAGCCCCTCCAACACGCTGCTAGAATTTTAAAAATCTCTCAGTCATGCTTCTGCAGCGTGACCGAGATCAACTCCCACCTGGATCAGGTCTCCTCGATGAAGGCGTCGATCTTCTCCTGGAGTTTGGCGATCTCGGAGAACAGGCTCACCACCGAAGGTAAGTCCCCAGAAGCTGCCACGCACATCTCTGCTGCTGCGGGAGGGGGTGGGGGAGGGGTCCCTGCCTGTTGCGAGCTGTGTGAGCTTTTGCCCTTCGTCATTTTAAAAAAAACATTAAACTATCCAAGTGTGATGTAAAATGACTGAGTGCGCTGGGCAAAAGCTATCCTAAATGAATCAAAGAGTGGGGTGAAGGTGGGTGCCCCATTTTGTCCAAGTCTTAGGCAGAGCACTGTAGACTCAGACTTACTGGATCACCGCCATCTTGGATCTCCCCTGACAGAGTCCATTACTTAAAGGACTTTCAGTTGTTGTATTCATGATCACAATGTCTGTGTTTTCACACGTGCCTCTGGACTCATCAGTGGCAAATTCCCCTCTATTTCTGCAAAGCTGTACTGACCTGTTTTATTGTTCTTACAGGTAGTTCATGAATTAATTGTATTTTGCCAAAGCAAAATCAGACAGAAATCTCACTGGTGCCTTAGGTGGAATCAGCAACTTACACATATGAGAGAATATAATACAATACAGCAACTTAAATGCTAGGACTGATTCAGAGAACAGTAAACTTTGTACAAGCTGTTCAAATTCAAAAGATATTCTTCCATGAAAAAAACATTCCATCAAAAATCTATCAAACCTAACTTCCCCTCATAAGTATGTAGCAGGTTAACTTTCTTGTAAACTCCACCCAAGAACCTAATGGAAAATACAATTTTTTTTACCATCAAAGTAATGGACATCAATGTGGCAAAATGCTTTTGATTTTACTTGTGGTAGAATATGAAAATACTAAGGCAATACCTTGTTTCTTCTTTATGAAGGATGTAACTGATTATATGGCTCGGACTCCAACTACATGGGAGAGTGATTATACATCAACAATTTACGTTTAAGTTTCTGTTCTTTTTCAACATATTCACTAGCATTTTAATGTTTCCGTTCTCCATCCTTCTGCTTTCATTGTTATGTTCTAATAGGCCAGTAGGTGAAGGGAAGATTGAAGATCATTATTTCACTTTTACAAGTATTTATTTACAGAAGTACATGTTTGACACATGCATATCCTTACTCATTATCCACAACTGGATGATATGGTAGTTCAGTGGTTAGCTCTACTATGTCACAATTCCAGGGACCTGGGGTTGATTCCAGCCTCAGGTGACTGTCTGCTGTTTGAGTTTGCATGTTCTCTCTGTATCTGTGTGGGTTTTGTCCAGTGCTCCAATTTTCTCCTACAGTCCAAAGATATGCAGGTTGGGTGGACTGGCCGTGCTACATTGCCTACAGTGTCCAGGGATGTGCAGGCTAAGTGGATTAACCATGTGAAATGAAGAGTTATTGGCATAGTGTAAGGATATGGGTGGGATGCTTTGTGAAGGTTCGGTGTGGACTCAGTAGGCCGAATGGCCTGCTTCCACACTGTAGGGGTTCTATGAATTTCAATCTGTGCCTATTTCTAAGTGCACAAGTGAATTCCAAATGAATGTCTGTCACCAGTGTGCAATTAAACACATGTAATAAACAAGTAGTGTCAGAATCACTGGACTTAAAGGTTATTGCTCAATGGTAAATAGTGCATTTATATGCTTTTGTGCAGCTTTTTGAATTTCATCATCAAAATAGAACAGTTGAGAATGCACTTCTCCAGCCTCCCTTATGCAGCAGATGTACTTCCTAGCTTAGCCCTCTACAGATCATGCAGTTGTAACCTGATACTCCTGCTTATGATCAGCATTTGAGTTTGTTTGAGTTAAAAGTTATTTTAATATTTTTTTGAAAAACATTTTACAATCGATGTTAATTCACACATTGACTGCACTATAAGTATACCTGGCACGTGGCAGGTGTTGGCTGTCCCAATTGTTGGGCAACTTAATTGTACGGCATATGTAGATTATATCATGCAAATACCACCTACTGACTGACTCTGGCTAACTTACTGACTGCTGAAGGCTTGTTGTGTTATCAAAAACTGAAATTGTTGGAAAAACTCAGCGGGTCTGGCAGTATCTGTGGAGAGAAAGCAGAGTTAAGGGAACTGGAGTGAGTTGCCTGATTGACCAAGTTAACAGCCTCAGCCATGGAGCCCTGGCTAACAGGTAAAAACGGTGTTTGTCAGAGATCCTGACACTGTATGAGGCAGGACTATAATCAGGAATGGTTCATGTATAAATAAAGAGTGACTTGATAACACAATACCAACCTCTATGGAGTTATTTAAGGAATGTTCTGAAGAAAGGTCATTGGACCCAAAACGTTACCTGTGCTTTCTCTCCATAGATGCTGCCAGACCTGCTGAACTTTCCAGTAATTCCTGTTTTTACTTCTGATTTCCAGCATTGGCTGCTCTTTGTTTTATTTTTGTTTATTGTGGTAAGGTATAACTTGTGGTGTACCTTACTGCTGTTTCAAATATTCAGTAGCTTTGTACCCAATAGGTTCATGTTGTGATACACACTGAACGTGCCTGGTGTTGTGCAGGCTGGTTGGGAATTCATTTCATAATCCTCATACCAGTAATTAGCTAACACCATTTAAAATCAATCTGATTGTCACAGCTTCTTTGCATGGCCCTGTTACTTTGTCCAGGTCAATATGTTGAGCTTTGAAGGGATTTGTATTGACCTGCTGCCATTGACTTGCCAGAAGATTAATGGAAACCTCAAATGCCCTGCATAAACATGGTTTCTGCTAAATTTCCATCGAAGCAATGAACACTGCCCAAGATAATTCCCAGGTATTTTCTTCCAGAAATGTTTTTCTACTTTCCCCTTAAAAGGTATAATACTCTCTGGCAAATCATTCCATGTCTCAGATACTATCTGAGTAAAGAAAGATTTTCTGACTTTTATATCCACTCTCCTAGTTACAATTCTAACTTAATCAATCCTGATTTCAAACCAAAGCAGGTAGCCTTCCTTGTTCCCTCAATCAAAATTTTTTCCTGCCCTGATTTGGAGATGCCGGTGTTGGACTGGGGTGTACAAAGTTAAAAATCACACAACACCAGGTTATAGTCCAACAGGTTTAATTGGAAGCACACTAGCTTTCGGAGCGACGATCCTTCATCAGGATTGTGTTGTGTGATTTTTAACTTTTCCTGCCCAAGTGGATATCCAGAATCTACTACCAATATCCCAAGGCTCTCCTCATAACTGGAAATTTCCAATCAATTTCATCCAGGTGAATATAACCTGATTGTTCTCCAGTTTTAGGGCCCATTCATTCAAAGAGTGATTACAGCGACACTCAGCATCCAAACTATTACCTAGTACCGCAGATACTTGTGTAATAAGCAAAATCTTTGCTACTTTTTCAGGTTAAACTTATGGCAACAACTATTACATGGATACTACATTTGAGTGGCTGAAATTCATGCCGTTAGTGAGGACTTCAGATACTGGAGACCAGAGTCGAGAGTGTGGTGATGGAAAAGCACAGCAAGTCAGGCAGCATGTGAAGAGCAGGAGAATGAACCTCGAAAGAGTTCAAAAAAGATTTACAAGAATGTTGCCAGGGTTGAAGGGTATGAGCTATGGGGAGAGGCTGAATAGGCTGGGGCTGTTTTCCTTGGAGCATCGGAGGCTGAGGGGTGACCTTCATAGAGGTTTACAAAATCATTAGGGGCCTAGACAGGGTAAATAGACAAGGTATTTTCCCTGGTGTGGGGGTGTCCAGAATTAGAGGGCATAGGTTTAAGGTGAGAAGGGAAAGATTTCAAAGGGACCTGAGGGGCAACCTTTTCACGCAGAGGGTGATGTGTGTATGGAACGAGCTTCCAGAGGAAGTGGTGGAGGCTGGTACAATTACAACATTTAAAAGGCATCTAGATGAGTACATGAATAGGAAGGGTTTAGAGGAATATGGGCCAAGTGGCGGAAAATGGGATTAGGTTAATTTAGGACATCTTGTTGGCATGGATGAGTTAGATCAAAGGATCATTTTCCATGCTGTACATCTCTATGACTCTATGACTGTGAACCTTTTTTATTGCATTCTCTAATCTAATTTCATACTAATTCGTATTAAATATAATCTAAGTTAGGCAGTTGTTTCCATCTGCAGTGTCTATGCCTAATAGTTTAAAGATCAACATCATGCCCTTTTTCCACTGTCTGTCTTTAACCAGCCCAGTTCCTGACTTTTTCCCTCAATCCTGACCTAGGAAATATCGTGTAATCAGGAGTACCCAAAGCATAAATCAATATTTTTAACTTTATTCTTTGATTTGTCATAGAGCTCGATCGATGGCATCTTGCAGTGGGCTTTGCAAAACATTCCCCGGCCCATGTCTGAGAGCCCTGGCCTTAATCATTAATGGAGGTCTTCTTCTGTGGAGAAGCTGATCTAATCTGAATAGAAAGGTGCGCTGTGCAAAATCCTGCAGGTTTAGGGTTAACAGTGGGGGAGCAGCAACTGGTGACTAGATGTAGGTTCTTCAAAGTCATTGTATGCTCCTCCCAAAATCTTGAACACCAAAGACAACTGAAGAGGTTAATCCTGAAGGAGCAAAAGATAGTCGGGCCAAATGGTGGAAAGATAGCCACTTACTTTGATTTCTTCCTAAAAACAATTCATTGTGAACGTGTCACTGGGTAACAGTGATCATAATAGGATTGAATTTTACATTCAGTTTGAGGAAGAGAGAATGAATCCAATACTGGCATTTTAACCACAAATGAGGGAAACCATGAGGACACAAAAGCAGAGCTACCTAAACTAACTTGAAAATTAGGTTAAGGGTATGATCAGTAGAGATACTTAAGGGTATCTCAGAATACACAGCATAGTTACATTCCAATGAGAAAAATGGGGGGATGTACTATCCAAGGTTAACAAAAACAATTAAAGACAGAATTAAACTCAAAAAGGGCATCTAATTGCTCAAAGATAAATGACAGGCACAAATAATTGGATATAAAATAAAATAAAATCAAAAAATTATTAGAAAATTCATGAGGAAGGAAAAACTAGGCTGTGAGAAAACGTTATCTGGAAATATTTTATAAAAACAGGTAGTAAGAATTTCTATAGACATTTTAAAAAGAGTGAATAAACTGAATGTGAACCCTCTAGAAAGTGATTCTGGGTATTTGATAAATGAAAATAGGGAGGTGGTAGGTACAGTTGATAGAAATTTTGCACTTGTGTTCATGTCGAGGATAGAAGTAACATCTCAGAAATAGCTGTCAAACAGCAAATGTAAAGAAGGGTCAATAAAATTACTATCATCCAGAAGGTGTAGTGAGTAAGTTGTGGTTAACACGTCAACGGGGCCTTGTGGATTTCATCTTATGAACTTTAAAGAAGTGGCTAATGAGAAATTTGATGCATTGCTTTTAATTTTCCAAAATTCCTGGATCTGGAAAAGGTTCCTTTCATTGGGAAAGAGAAAAGGGAAAGAGACAGAATGCATAATCTACAGGCCAGTTAGCTTGACGTCTGTCATAGGGAAGATGTTAGAAGCTTTTACTAAAGATATGACAGCAGGGCGCTTAGAAAAATTCAAAGTACTCAGGCTTACATAAACTAGTTTTGTGCAAAGGAATATCATGTGTAACTAATTTATTGGTGTTTTTGAGGACTTAACATGTGCTTGGATGAAGGGAAAGATGGACTTTAATTAAATTTCCAGAAGGCATTTCAGATGAGGCCATTGCAAACCTTGTTTCAGAAAATAAAAACTCATGGTATGGGAATAATGTAATGGCATGAATAGAAGATTAGCTAATAAACAGGGATAGGGAATACACATAAACAGGTCATTTTCTGGTTGCCAAGATTAGATTACTTACAGTGTGGAAACAGGCCTTTCGGACCAACAAGTCCACACTGACCCTCCGAAGAGCAACCCATCCAGACCTATTCCCCTACATTTACCCCTTCACCTAACGCTATGGGCAATTTAGCATGGACAATTCACCTAACCTGCACATTTTTGGACTGTGGAAGGAAACCGGAACACCCGGAGGAAACCCACGCAGACATAGGGAGAATGTGCAAACTCCACACAGACAGTTGCCTGAGGCAGGAATTGAACCCGGGTCTCTGGCGCTGTGAGACCACCATGCCGCCCATAATGTGATTAGTGATGTTACAGGGGTCAGTGCTGGTGCCTCAACATTTTACAATTTATAGAAATGACTTGGATGACCCTGATCCCAAGGTTGCTAGAATTACTGAGGAAACAAAAATATGTAGTAAACTAAGCTGTGAAGAAGACGTGAGGAAGCTACAAAGCAATATAGATAAGTTAAGTCAGTGGGCAAAGATCTGTCAACTGGACAATATGTGCAGGAATGTAAAATTTCCCATTTTGGCAGGAAAAATAAAAAAGATGTAGGATCTAAAAGGTGAAATATTGTAAAGCTCTGACATGCAGGGAAAGCTGGATGCCCTGGTTATGAATTGCAAAAGGTAAGAGTGCAGGTAGAACAATTAATTAGGAAAGCTAATAAAATGTTATTGTTTATTGTGAGGGCACTTGAATACAAAAGTAGGGAGGTTATGTCTTTGTTATACAGGGCACTGGAGAAACCATCTCTGGAATACTTTATACAGTATTGGTTTCCTTATTTAAGGAAGCATTGGAAACAGCTCAGAGACATGCCTGGAATGTTCAGGAATCTTATGAGGAAAAGTTATGATGAAGACATATATAATGTTAATTAGGCCACAGCCGGAGCACTGTGTGCAGTTCCGGTCATCACACTATAGGAAGAATGTGATTGCACTGGAGATGGTGCAGAGGTGTTTCACCAAGATATTCTCTGGCTTGAAATTATTCAGCTATGAAGAGAGGCTAGATAATCCAGTTATCCTTAGAACAGTGAAGGTTGAGGGGAATTTGATTAAAGTGTACAAAGTTATGAGGGGCAGGAGGCTGGAAGAACACAGTGAGCAGACAGCATCAGGAAATGGAGAAGTCGACGATTGGGTGTAACCCTTCTATATAGGACTGGCGGGGTGGGTGTGGGGGGAACTGCAGATAAACGGGGTGGCAGGGGTTGGGTGGTGATGTGGGGATAGGTGAAGACATATTGGTCAATGGGAGGAATGGATCCAATTAGTGGCAGGAAGCAGTGGAAGGGATGGGGAGAGGCTGGGAATGGAGTTGGGAGAGATTATTTGAAATTGAAGAACTTAGTGGTGAGTCCTCCAGGCTATAGGTTGCCCAGGTGGAAGATGAGGTGTTGTTCCTCCAATTTGCGTTGTGGTTGGTTTTGGCAAAGGAGGAGGCCAAGGATGGTCATGTCGGAAAGGGAGTGGTTGGGGGAATTGAAATGGGTGCTGACTGGGAGGTCCAGTCAGCCCCTGCTGCGATGCTCAGTGAACCGTTCCCTAAGTTTACGTTCGGTCTCTCCAATCTAGAGAAGACCACATCGGGAGCGCCTAATGCTGTAAACTAGGTTGGGAGAGAGGCAGGTGAACCTATGTCTCAGGAGGAAGAACAGTTTGGGGCCCTGGATGGAAGTGAGGGGGTGGTGTACTGGCAGGTTTTGCATCTTTTTCGGTTGCAGGGGAAGGTACCTGGGGGTTCAGGGGGGTTGGTGGACAACTTATGACTGTTAAAGGGAACAGTCCTTGTCAAGAGGGGTGGGGAGGGAAAGATGTTCTTGGTGGTTGGGTCTAGTTGGAGTTGGCACAAGTGTTTAAGGAAATTATGAGGGAGCATAGGTAGGCTACGTCTGGAAAACTACCGATTTATAGTAGAGTAGTCGGTTTAATTTCATAGTTTGCTTATAATATTTCAGTTTCTATTATAATTCCACATTGATATCTAAATTATTTCTTTGATTGTATTGAAATGTTTAAGTTATATCTGAAAAATTCAGTATACAGATACTTCACTTCTAGGTTTTCTGCCTATTAGCATATCTAATATGATTGGTTACTTACCCTGTTTGATGATATCACTGCTGCTAAATATCTGCAGATCCTTTTGACCTGACATCCAAATCAGAACAACATTGGAAAAAGGAAAATTCACATAGTAAGGATTGCTTTGCTTTGTGGGCAGTTTTGTTTTAGATCAGGGATGTGTTGTGTTGATGAATCACAGATTGCAAAATCTGGGCCCATACAATTTCCAGATTCAGGCTGACAGGAGAATTGGAAATGTTTGCTTAATAACCTTGAATGAATTGGTGTGATGTTACATTGTCAACTACTTTGATGTGTGAGATTCAAAACTGAGACATCAAATTGATTTCACACAAAACCCTTACAGCCAAAGACAAATAATTTAATCTAATGATTGTGGGCAAGAGTTGAAAGGACACTGTTTGACCTAATGTCTCACCCAGTCCCAAAGTGTGAGAGCACTGGGTCTGACATATCAATAGTTTCACAAAGTCCATTTGATCATTCTTACCTCTTATTCTGATTGTAAATTGGAAAAGTCATGTTCTAATTTCTACTTTCTTTTCTGACATAGCTACACCTGTACTGAAGAGGAGCGAACAGAACTTTATTTTGCTGTTGGGAAAATGCAACTGATGTTCAATGACAAGCTCAAGGATTGTATTTTATTTTGCATCATTTTCTATTCTGCACATAACCATTCAAAGGGAAGCTGCTTTGGATTGAATTATGTAGAGTATATGTAGCTGGTATTATTTTTGACTTTAAGCTTTCAGTTACTTGGTCAACAGCGCTTTGAGAACAAGTAGATGTTGCTGAGAGTTATGTCATGATTGTTTGCTACAACACATTGTTATCTGCTCCTCTTTGCTCAGTGTCTTAACCCATTATTACAAGAAAAATAGTACAGAAATCTTGTTTTCATCCTATTGATGTTGTTAACATCAGAGTAACAAAACATCCCATGAGACTTCACAGTGAAAGCAAGGGACAGACACTGCAGGGTGAATTTCATGATCATATACTGTTGAACCAAGGATCCAACCTCCAGGCACTACATGAACCATCTTATTACCCTGGTCTAGGTGGGAGAGGTAACTAATACCTGTGATGTGAAAGTAGTGGGTTTCAAGGCATTTTAAAAATAGAGAGTGAAGAGAAGAAGTACCTAAAGAGAGTAGAACCAATGTGGCCCAGGGCTCTAGTGAACAAAAGGGTAATGGATCCTTGAGGGTGGATCTAATGTAAGTGCGTGGGAAAAAGTTTAGAGTTAAAGATGTTTCCAGAGATAGGGATACATCCTATTTAAATTTGAATAGCAGCAGCCAGTGTAAGCCAGTAATGAAGATTCTGAAGGTGGGACAGGTGGAGCAAATGTAGTAGACGATGAGAACGAATGGATAAAGTAAGACTTTGTGCAAATTGTAATGTTTGGAAGCATAGATAATTGGTTGTAACTTGAGGTAAGGCTGCCTTCTCCTCTCTTTCCTCAACATTGATGACATAGGTGACAACCTTTCCAAAAATCATTGCTGTTCTATCTTCCATAAAAACAAGCTTTTTCAATTAATCCTTCTTAATCTCTCCCTTTCTGGCTCAGTATCTGAACTAACTCCACAGAGGCCAGTATCCCCTCACCAAGTCACCCATTATTTACATATGAATCATACTCGACTATAGTATTGCCCCATATAGAGTCAGACAACAGAGTGTCAGTCTCTTTAGGTTAGATTAGATTCCCTACAGTATGAAAACAGGCCCTTCGGTCCAACAAGTCCACACCACCCCTCCGAAGAGCAACCCATCCAGACTCATTCCCCTAACCTATAATTACCCCTTGACTAATGCACCTAACACTATGGGCAATTTAGCATGGCCATTTCATCTGACCTGCATATCTTTGGATTGTGGGAGAAAACCGAAGCACCTGGAGGAAACCCAAGCAGACAAGGGGAGAATGTGCAAACTCCACACAGACAGTCACCCAGATCCCTGCCTCTGTGAGGCAGCAGTGCTAACCACTGACCATCGTGCCGCCCATATCCTTTTTATCTGTAAGCCAGGGCTCCCTTTTTGAACCAGATTTACAGCCCCATTCAGGCAACTCATCTTCTCTGAGGTCCAGCTGGCTGAACTCATTTCGGTACAGTATCTATTATCTTTATGCTTATGGGTGGAAGTCTTGGGACACTATATCCATACCAGTTGCTGCAGTTGTTCTGGTATAACCAATGATGTAGGGTTGAGTGTGTGGCACTGGAAAAGCACAGCAGGTCAGGCAGCATCCGAGGAGCCGGGGAATCGATGCTTTGGGCATATGCCCTTCATCAGGAATCATGGAGGGCATGATGAAGGGAATATGCTCGAAACATTGATTCTCCTGCTGCCCTGATGCTGCCTGACCTGCTGTGCTTTTCCAGCGTCACACTCTCGACTTTGATCTCCAGCATCTGCAGTCCTCACTTTCTCCATGTGTGATGTAGGGGAGGAGAAGGGAGAAGAAGTTGATTGAGATCCTTGCATAGATTTGAGTCAAAAAAGAATGGCTTTCTGAACAAGTAATTAATTTTTTGTCACACATGATGAAGAGGAGATTATATTGTGTTGAAAGGTAGCTTTGACAGACTGTTAGGGAGAAAGTTCCAATAACTCAGCAAGAATTATTCTCATTGACAACATTTTTGCCTTGTACTTTGTATTACATTTGTCATATATACATGAGTATATTTTGGTTATTTGTTTGTAATTGGCGGCCATGATTAGTTTTGCCCAGAGCAACTGAGACTTGGAGATCCTACTTAAGGTCAACTGAAGGTATCTATTCTCTGGCTACAAGTGTTTTTCCATTGAAATAAAGGGGAAGGGAAAAATAACAGATTAGTTTATTATAAATTAATTTCATCTTTTAAAAATTAGTTTTCTGAGTAGTTTACAATCTTAGGTTTTTGGTTCACTTTTGGCTCTTGGCTTGAACTTCAGGGAGCCATAATGAGATCTGTTCTGGGGTAATCACCAGACTGAGAGAGAAAGAGAGAGAAAGAGAGATTGAATAATCATTTTGATGCTGACAAGGTCTTCAGTAGAGTTTGTTGTGATCGGGCTCATAGGTGGCAGCAAAAAGGTTGGGATTTTAAAAGTGCAGTTGTAAGTGAACTGTGAGAGAGCTTTTTCCAGGAATAGGCAAAAACAGAAATGAATTTGAGAGAGGACGTGGGATGTGGTTGGAGGCCAGAACTAGAACGTGATCAGAGATGGCACTGGCTGTGATTGACATGATGAGATTAGGGAGATCACATGAGATGGTAATGACAAGGGGGTGGCCTATGTATGGCTTTGAGAGCCTACGTGACAGGAGGGATTGAGGGTGGATGAGGAGGCAGTGAGCACAGAGGAGTGATTATGTGATGAATTGCAATGAAAGTTGAATTCATCAAGATGAAAAGTTGTTCAACGAGGAAAGTAGGGAATATGCATTGGTGAGAAAAGCTTTATGACTCTTGGTGCGTGGAAGAGAACAAGGATTTGAACTGAATGGTGAAAAGAAAGGAATAAAGTGAGGTGTTCAAAGGAAAAGAAAGTGTAGAGGAGTAATGGCACAAACCAAGGGGTGGTTTGGTGATATGAGCCAAAGGCTGGACAAGGCGAGTGATAGAATATATAGCTAGTGAGGGCAGAATTAATTTAGGAAGAAGGTGCAATCCTCCTGCCATTAAGTTTACATTATGACCATTATATCAATGCGCACTAAATTAATACATAGCAAACAATGTTCCCTCTAAGCTCCAAGGGCTCTCAGATGGTGATTGGCATGCATTTCTCTTGATTCCACGTCCTCAAAAAGTAGCATTTTCTCATATGCAGCGGTGAGCTTCAACTCCGAATACATTCTCCTCTTTTTAAAGCAGTAATCATCTTTTCCTTACTTTCTGGACACCATCTGAAAACAAAAAGATATTCTTACAGTTAGGCTTGGAAAATACTTTGAAGAACTTCAACAGTGATGTCCTGGAGGCTGAGTTGACAACAACAACCATCACCATCTTCCTTTGTGCTTGATATGACTCTAACCAAGATAGAGCTCTCTCCTGATTCTCATTGACTTCAGTTTTGCTAATTATTGCAAAGATGATTGAAACAGCTGATTGCATTATGACTACTGTGAAGTTTCTGATGATTTTACAGATGATTTTACTGAAATTTGGAATGACAGTGTCGCTGATCATAGCAGTGATACTTTTGTGATATTGCTGATTTATATTGTGATGTTTCTAATGATTACAGTGATGATTTTACTGGTTTGTTTGGCAGTGGTGATTTTCTTGATAATTACAATGTTGACTAATGATTGCGGTGCTCTTCCTCACCAACAGTGTAAAGAAACTGTAGTTATGTGCACGGGGTCCACTTGAGATCAGAATTAACAACACACCATTGGGAGGAGCTAGAACATTCTGGTACCTAGGATTTATGGTGAGAGATATGATTGTCTAGTTGAAGAGCTCGGCACACACATTTAAATGCAACTACTGACAAACAAAAGTGACATACAAATTGACCCTCAGGACCAAGACGCTTATACAGCAATGAAGCCTTATTCACAATTTAGATTTGTGACAGATGAATGGTCCAAATGCATTGCAGATTTACTGATGAGACAAATATAAATGGAAGAACAAGTTGTGACTAGGTTACAAAGACTCTGCAAAGCGATATAGCAGGGTGATTGATTTAGGAAAATGGAGTATAATGTTGAAAAATGTGACTTTTAGAAATGTGGATTATATAAATGGAGAGATTGCAGGATGGTCTCACTGAAAGGATCTTAGTGTCTTTGTACAGTGTTCACAAAAGGTTATTATGCAGTTACAGCAAGTGATAAAGAAGGGAAATGGAATGTTGGCCTTTAATGCAGGGAGTTATGTGTTCTAATCGGGAAATCTCCCTACAACGGGCAAGATTGGAGGAACGTGTGGCTGAGACTGCACTGAAAATACTGTGTACAGTTATGGTATCCTCACTTAAGATGGGATAAACTTGCATTAGGAGCAGTACAGAACAGGTTCACTAAACTGATTCCTGAGATAAAACAGTTGTCTAATGAAAAAACATTGAGCAACTTGGGTCTATGTTCATTGGAGTTTGTAAGAATGGCAGGTGATCATATTGTAATATACAACATACTTTATGGGCTTGAATATTTCTCCTTCGGGAAAATTTGGACTGGGAAGCATAAGTTTAAAAATAAGACATCTTCAATTTAAGACAGAGATGAAGGTGAATTTCTTTTTTCATTGAACCCTTAGTCTTTGGAAATTTCTTCCACAGAGAGCCTTGGAGGCTGGGCCCTTTAAGATCATCAATGCTGATTTAGATTTTTTCATTTACAAACAAGTCAAGGGTTGTGAGGAACAGGCAGAAAATGGAATTAAGGCCATAAGCAAATCAACTATGAGCTTCTTCAATGTTGCAGAAAGGTTGATGTGCTAAATGACTTCTTTTCTTTGATTTTTTTTAACTGATGTGGTCATTACAGGTTTGGCTAGCATTATAATTGCCCTGGAGGAGTTGGTGGTGAGCTGCCTTCTTGAACCACTGCAGTCTTTGGAGTGTAGGAATATTCAAATGATATTAGGGAGGGAGGATTTCACACAGCAACAGTGATGGAACAGCAAGTTAGAATGTGGTGAAGCTTGGACAGGAAATTTCAGGTGATGGTATTCCAGCGTATCTGCTGCTCTTGTCCTTCAAGGTGTTAAAATTCACAGGTTTAGCTGGTTCTTTTGAAGGAATCTTGTTGAGTTTTTGTGTTTTCTAGCTTACACATTGCTGCCACTTTCCATCGATGGTAAAGGGAATGAATATTCAAGACGTTAGATGATGTGCTAATCAATGGGCTGCTTTAACCAAAGCAAGTTACCGGATAGCGGATGCTGGAAATCAGAAACAAACACAGAGAATGCTCAAGAAACTCAGCAGGTCTGCGGAGAGATAAACAGAATTAACAAATTGAGTCCAGTGTGATTCTTCTTTCGGGAATCTTGTCCTGATGGTGTGTCAAGTTTCTTAAGTGTTATTGAAGCTGCATCAATCCAGGAAAGTGAAGAGTATTTCACCACACTCCTGACCTGTGCCTAATAGGTGGACATGCATTAGAGAGACAGGAGACGAGTTATTCTCCATACAATTCTTGGACTTCGACCTGTTTTTGTAGTCGCAGTAGGTATGATTCTCCAATTCAGTTTCTGATCAACATGAACATCTATGACATTGTTAAAAATCACCCAATACCAGGTTATAGTCCAACAGGTTTAATTGGAAGCACACTAGCTTTCAGAGCGTCGCTCCGAAAGCTAGTGTGCTTCCAATTAAACCTGTTGGACTATAACCTGGTGTTGTGTGATTTTTTAACTTTGTACACCCCAGTCCAACACTGGCATCTCCAAATCATCAGATCTATGACATTAATAGTGAAGGATTCAGCGATGTGAATGACATTAAATGACAAGATGCAATGCTTAGATTCCCTCCTATCAGTGATGGTCAATGCAACACACTACTCTTGACCTTATAACATAGAACAGTACAGCATATTACAGGTCCTTCGGCCATTGATGTTGTGCTGGCCTTTTAGCTGCTCTAAGATCAGATTAACCTGCATAACCTTCAGTGCACTAACTTCTATATGCTTATCCAAGATTCACGTAAATGTCCCTAATGTATTTGAGTCTATGGCCACTACTGACAGTGCATTCCACTCACCCACTACTCTCTGAGTGAAGAACCTATTTCTGACATCTTCCCTAAACCTTTCTCCAATTACTTTAAACATTGTGCCCCTTCATGATGGACATTTCCGCCATGGGAATAAGTCTCGGCCTATCCATTATATCTATGCCTCTCAACATCTTGTACACCTCTATCAAGTCACCTCTCACTTTTCTTCACTCCAATGAGAAAAGCTCTAGCTCCCTCAACCTTTCTTCATAAGTCATGTCCTCCAGTCTAGGCAGCATCCTGGTAAATTTTCTCTGCACCCTCTCTAAAGCTTCCACATCTTTGCTATAATGAGGTGACCAGAACTGAAGACAATATTCCAAGTATGGTCTAACCAGGACTCGATAGAACTGTAACTTAGCCTCGCAGCTCATAAACTCAATGCCCTGGCTAATGAAAGCCAACACACCATACGCTTTCTTAACAACCCTATCAACATGGGTGGCAACTTTGAAGGAACTATGCACATGGACCCCAAGATGCCTCTGTTCCATCACACTGCCAAGAATCCTGCCTTTAATACTGTATTATGCATTCAAATTGGATCACTTATCAGCCCAGTTCTGCATTCTGTCAATGTCTCATTGCAACCTACAACAGCCCTCCACACTATCCACAATTCCACCAACTTTTATGTCATTGGCAAACTTACAAAACCTTCCACTTCCACTTTCTCATCCAAGTCATTTATAAAAATCACAAAGTGCAGAGTTCCCAGAATCAATCCCTCCGGATCACCATTGGTCACCAAGCTCCAGGCTGAATATTTTCCATCTACCACCACCCTGTCTTCTATGGGCCAGCCAATTCTGTCTCCAGACAGACATGTTTCCCTATATCCCATATCTCTTTATTTTCTGAATGAGCCTACCACAGGGAACCTTACCGAATGTCTTGCTAAAATCCATATACACCACATCCACTACTCCACCTTCATCAATATGTTTTGTCACATCCTCAAAGAATTCAATAAGGTTTGTGAAGCATGTCCCCTCACAAAACCATCCTGTCTCTCAGAATCCTCTCCAATACTTTGCCCACCACTGACGTAAGACCAACTGGTCTGTAATTCCCAGGATTATCCTTCTTCCCTTTCTTGAACAAGAGAATAACATTTGTCAACCTCTAATCATCTGGCACTACTGCAGTGGACAGTGAGGACACAAAGATCATCACAAAGGCACAGCAATATAGAACATAGAACATAGAACATAGAAGAATACAGCGCAGTACAGGCCCTTCAGCCCTCGATGTTGCGCCGATCAAAGCCCACCTAACCTACACTAACCCACTATCCTCCATATACCTATCCAATGCCCGCTTAAATACCCATAAAGAGGGAGAGTCCACTACTGCTACTGGCAGGGCATTCCATGAACTTACGACTCGCTGAGTGAAGAACCTACCCCTAACATCAGTCCTATATCTACCCCCCCTTAATTTAAAGCTATGCCCCCTTGTAATAGCTGACTCCATACATGGAAAAAGGTTCTCACTGTCAACCCTATCTAACCCCCTAATCATCTTGTACACCTCTATCAAATCACCCCTAAACCTTCTTTTCTCCAATGAAAACAACCCCAAGTGCCTCAGCCTTTCCTCATAGGATTTTCCTACCATACCAGGCAACATCCTGGTAAACTTCCTCTGCACCCGTTCCAGTGCCTCCACATCCTTCCTATAGTATGGCGACCAAAACTGCACACAATATTCCAGATGCGGCCGCACCAGAGTCTTATACAACTGCAGCATGACCTCAGGACTCCGGAACGCAATTCCTCTACCAATAAAAGCCAGTACGCCATATGCCTTCTTCACTGCACTATTTACCTGGGTGGCAACTTTCAGAGATCTGTGTACATGGACACCAAGATCCCTCTGCTCTTCCACACTACCAAGTAGTCTACCATTAGCCCAGTAATCCATCTTTTTATTCCTCTTACCAAAGTGAATCACTTCACACTTAGCTACATTGAACTCCATTTGCCACCTTTCTGCCCAGCTCTGCAGCTTCTCTATATCCCGCTGTAACCTGCCATATCCTTCCTCACTGTCTACAACTCCTCCGACTTTCGTATCATCCGCAAACTTGCTCACCCAACCTTCTAACCCTTCCTCCAGGTCATTTATAAAAATGACAAACAGCAATGGTCCCAAAACAGATCCTTGCGGAACACCGCTAGTGACGGCCCTCCAAGATGAACCTTTGCCATCAACTACTACCCTCTGTCTTCTTCCAGAGAGCCAATTCCTAATCCAAACCTCCAACTCACCCTCAATGCCATATCTCTGTATTTTCTGCAGTAGCCTACCATGGGGGACCTTATCAAACGCCTTACTAAAATCCATATATACCACATCTACCGCTTTCCCCTCATCTACCTCCTTAGTCACCTTCTCAAAGAATTCAATAAGGTTTGTGAGGCACGACCTGCCCTTCACAAAACCATGCTGACTATCCTTGATCACATCATTCTTATCCAGCTGTGCATAAATCCTATCCCTTACAATTCTCTCTAAGACTTTGCCCACAACAGAAGTGAGACTGACTGGCCTATAGTTACTAGGATTATCCCTACTCCCCTTCTTGAACAAGGGAACCACATTTGCTAGCCTCCAGTCCTCTGGCACTACTCCTGTCGACAAAGAGGACACAAAAATCAAGGCCAATGGCTCTGCAATCTCCTCCCTTGCTTCCCAGAGAATCCTAGGATAAATGCCATCAGGCCCAGGGGACTTATCTATTTTCACCCTTGCCAGAATTTCCAACACCTCTTCTCTACATATCTCAAAGCCATCCATTCTACTTATTCGTGCCTCAGTATTCATATCGACAACAATGTCCTGTTCCTGAGTGAATACTGACGAAAAGTATTCATTCAGCGCCTCCCCAATCTCTTCAGCCTCCACACGCAACTTCCCATTACTATCCTTGATTGGACCTATTCCTTCCCTAGTCATTCTTTTATTCCTAACATACCTATAGAAAGCCTTAGGGTTTTCCCTAATCCTACCAACTAAGGACCTTTCATGTCCCCTCCTTGCTGCTCTTAGCTCTCTCTTCAGGTCCTTCCGGGCTACCTTATAACTCTCAATTGCCCCTATTGAACCTTCACGCCTCATCTTTACAAAGGCCGCCCTCTTCCATTTAACAAGGGATTCCAACTCCTTATTAAACCACGGCTCCCTCACACGACCCTTTCCTCCCTGCCTGATAGGTACGTACTTATCAAGGACACTCAATAGTTGCTCCTTGAACAAGTTCCACATATCAATTACGCTCTTGCCTTGGAATCTACTTTTCCAATCCACACATCCTAAGTCATGCCTCAACGCATCATAATTTCCCTGCCCCCAGCTATGACTCTTGCCCTGTAGTACACACTTATCCCTCTCCATCACTAGAGTAAAAATCACCGAATTGTGGTCACTGTCCCCAAAGTGCTCACCTACCTCTAGTTCTAATCCCTGGCCTGGTTCGTTACCCAGAACCAAATCCAGTATGGCCTCACCTCTTGTTGGCTTATCTACATATTGTGTCAGGAAACTCTCCTGCACACATTGCACAAACACTGACCCATCTAACCTTCCCTTACTTCCTGTATTAACCTTGGGTACATCCCATCTCACCCAGGGGATTGGTCTATCCCTATGTTTCTCAAAATTTTCAGCACACCCTTCTTTCTAACATCAACCTGTTCTAGCATATCAATTTGTTTCACGCTGTCCTCAGAAATGTCAAGATCCCTCTCAGTAGTGAATACTGAAGCAAAGTATTCCTTAAGGACCTCCCCTATCTCCTTTGACCCCCGGTGCAAGCTCCTTCCACTATCCCTGATTGGCTCTACCCTCACTCTGCCCATCCTCTTATTCCTCACATAAATGTAGAAAGCCTTACGGTTTCCCTTAATCCTACTTGTTAATGATTTTTCATGCCCCCTTCTAGCTCTCCTAAGTCCATTCTTCAGTTCCTTCCTAGCTACCTTGTAACCCTCCAAAGCCCTGTCTGTTCCTTGCCTTCTCAACCTTAGTTAAGCTTCCTTCTTCCTCTTGACTAAGTGTTCCACATCCCTTGTCACCCAAGATTCTTTCAATCTACCATCCCTTCCTTGCCTGAGTGGGACAAACCTATCCAGCACTATCAGCAGGTGCTTCCTAAACAACCTTCACATTTCTGTTGTGCATTTTCCTAAGAACATCTGTTCCCCAATTTAGGCACCCCGCTTCCTGCCTAATAGCATTGTAATTCCCCCTCCCCCAATTAAATACTTTCCCATACTATCTACTCCTATCCCTGTCCATGAGTATAGCAAAGGTCATAGAGTTGTGATCACTATCACCAAAATGCTGTCCCACCGAGAGATCTGACACTTGGTATGGTTCGTTGTCAAGCACTAAATCCATTATGGCTCTCCTCTAGTCAGCCTATCTATATTTTGCGTCAGGAACCCTTCCTGGACACACCTGACAAAAGCTGCTCCATTCAAACTATTTGAACTAACTAGGTTCCAATCAATATTAGGGAAGTTAAAGTCACGCATGACAACAGCCCTGTTACTTCTATCCATTTCCAAAATCTGCTCCTCAGGTCTCTATTGCTACTGGGGGGCCAGTAGAAAACTCCCAATAAAGTGACTGCTCCTTTCCTGTTTCTGAATTTCACCCATACTGACTCTGTAGATAAATTCTCCTTGATGATCTCTCTTTCTACAGCTGTGATACTATCCCTGATTAGCAATGTCACTCCCCCACCTCTTTCACCTCCTACTCCTATTCCTTTTGAAACATCTAAATTCTGGAACATCCAATAACCATTCATGCCCCTGTGATATCCAAGTCTCCGTAATGGCCACAACATCACAGTTCCAAGTACTAATCCATGCTCTTGAGTTCATCACCCTTATTTCTGATACTTCTTGCATCAAAATGGACACACTTCAACCTATCACACTGGCTGCACCTTTGTCCTATCAAGTGTCTATCCCTCCTCTCAGACTCTCTGCATGCTGTATCTGGCTGTTCACTACCTACTCCATCATCTGATCTGTAATTCAGGTGCCCACCCAACTGCCAATCTAGTTTAAACCCTCTTGAAGAGGTCTAGTAAATCTCCCTCTTATGATGGAGAGAATGTTATCAATGGTGAAGATGGTTGGGCACTAACTTTAGCCTCTAGAGGTAAGGAGAAGTCAGTTGTCTTATCTAGATAATCAAAGTTGCAAATGACGCAGTCCTTTCTAGGGAAAACATGCTAAGCATGAGAGCAATATCCAAACAAAGAAAGTTTTGCTTGTTCAAGCAAGTGCCCAAGAAGCACGGTGTAAGAGATGATCCCTGCCAACAAAGTGTCAGCAGAGACCATCCTGTACTACTCACAAGAGAACAACTTCATACGTGGCCCTTGTGCAAGACTTAACTCTTTCCAAAGTAGCTTTTTTCATCAGCCTGCAAAACAATTGCGGCAGAAGCTCTCATCTGACTTCTTTCAAATTCTGTGGCTGCATTCACATCACCTCTTGCAAGTGGGTACCTGGAACTCATTAGCTAAAACGGTGATGGAAGTGGGAACCCTTAAGACACTTAAGAAGTATTTAGATGAACACTGAAACATTATAGGATAGGAGTATATAGGCCAGGTGCTGGAAAATGTGATTGGAATAAATCGATGCTTGAAGTCCAGTGCAGACACTACGCACTGAAGGGTAAAAGCAAAAGACTATGTATACTGGAAGTCTGTACCAAACACAGTGAATTCCAGAGAAATTCAGCAGGTCTGGCGGCATTTGCGGAGAGAAATAGAGTTAACTTTATAAGTCTATTACGACTTCTTCAGAATTTAAGAGCTTGAAGGGCCTCTTTCTGTGCTCTATGACTCTATGCTGACTACCAGTGATGATATTACTGATGGCGATCATATTTTTAAATGCTTGCTGTCCAGGATTAGCTTTGAACCTGATGTCTCCATGCATGCACCTGGATAACACAAAAAGGTGGAAAGGCAAGTGCTAAGGAAGACACTGAGGATTCTGAGGAAGTGCCACCAGACCCAAAATGTTGATTCTGATGTCTCTGCAAAGTTGCTGTCATACCCGCTGAGCTTTTCCAGCAACTTCTGTGTTTGTTTGTGAGTTATATCATCTGCACATATTTTGGTTTTTACTTAGATGTGGAAACGTAGTTTCCTTATGTAGGAGAGTCGAGCAGCAGGCAGCATCTCAGACTATGAGGTAGCACAATGAAGACAGAGATATGGAGGAATTTCTTTTCTCAGAGTTGTAAACCTGTGGAATTCATTACCATTGAGGGCAGTTTTGACTGGGTCGTTATTTATACACAAGAGTAGGATTGACAGATTTTTTTAAAATGGACGGAATCAAGGGCAAAAGGGAAAATGGTGCTGAGGATTATCAGACTAGCCATGATCTCACTGAATGATGGAGCAGACTCGATGGGCTGAATGGCCTAATTTCTTCTCCTATGTCTAATGGCTGAATAGCCATAAAAGCAGGGATGAACAGCTGAGGCTCTGGTCAGTTCACTTTTGAAGTACTGGCCCTGGAGCGTGTTCAGAGGAGGTACACAAGAATAGTCCCAGGAATGAAAAGATTAACATATGAGGAACGTTTGAGGACTCTGAGTCTATACTCGATGGAGTTTAGAAGGATGAGGGGGGGGGGGAGATCTAATTGAAACTCACAGAATACTGAATGGTCTGGACAGAGGAAAAGTTGAGAAGATGTTTCCACTGGTAGGAGAGACTAAGACTTCGTGTAAAGGGAACATCTTCTAGAAGGGAGATAAGGAGAAACTTCTTCAGCCAGAGAGTGGTTAATCTATGGGATTCATTTCCACCAGAAAGCGGGAGAATGGGGTTAAAATGCCTATCAGCCATGACTGAACGGCGGATGGAGTCGATGGGCTGAATGGCCTGTGTTTGGAATCTCTCCTCTAACCGCCGGGCCGATCACGTGCTCCGTGACCTCCGGCCGGCCGGGTGGGCATGCGCAGTAATGCTGGATCTGTAGGCCCGAGCGCCGCTTCTAGTTTGGGGAGAGACGCCGGGCGGAAGGTACGCGCGGTCGGGGCTGAGCCGACGCGGGCTGTCGTTTGCCCGCGGCCATGGATTTGGAGGATGATTTTTACCCGGACGGAGACGGTAAGGAACAGGATGGGGGTGGTGGTGTGTTGGTCCGCTGGGACCTGATCTCGGGCCTGGGCGGCTGGTGAGCGCGGAGCCCCGACTGAGCAGGCCCTTCGATCCCCGCCTTGGAATCAGTCTGCTGGGCGGTTCTGCGTCGCTCCCTAAACCAGTCACTTCAATTTATCAACGACACTCTGCGTTTATAGAGCGCCTCGAATGTACCAGAACTCTCCAAGGCGCTTCTATCAAAGTCAAACCGACAGCAACATATGAAGACGAATGGGGTTAAAAGGCGAGTGAGAGGAGTAGGGCAGAGGTGAATCTTAGGAGGGAAATTCCTTGACTTGGTGTCAAGGGAGTGAAGGCACGCAGTTAATAGCAGAGGCTGACAGATGACTCAGAGGATCAACTACTCGTTGGCCAGTTATCAGGCTCAAGAGATCCAGAGTCCTGTTTAACGTTGCTGAAACTGGAAATCCCACCCCTGGTTCCGTGGGAAACAAAAATGCTGCTATTCAACTAACCAAAACCCACATGGCCTTCCAGCAAGCAACTTTGTTTTAAGTCAAGAATCACACAACACCAGGTTATAGTCCAACAGGTTTAATTGGAAGCACACACTAGCTTTCGGAGCGACGCTCCTTCATCAGGTGATTGTGGAGAGCTCGATCGTAACACAGAATTTATAGCAAAAATTTACAGTGTGATGTAACTGAAATTATACATTGAAAAATTGATTGTCTGTTAAGCCTTTCATCTGTTAGAATACAGTGATAGTTTCACTTCTTTCATGTGTAAATCACAAAACCCTTTTTTTAAAGTTGCATTCTCGGGTTAGCTGTTAACAATGTTGATAGCTAGACAATATGTTGAAGATGTTAGCCCCCTGTGTTCTCTGTCTATGACCTGATGTTTAGATTGATTCTAATCTAAAAAGTGAGATAACAGAGTTTTACATAAATTCATGCAGTTTGTGGTTTTTGAGCAAAGTGCAATGTAACTCTGCAAGTACAAAAAATTCACCACACAAAATATGTGTGCATGTGGGTCTTTGTCTGTGTGTGTGTGTATGTCTGTCTGGGGTGGAGGTTGTGAGTGTGAGAAAGTGTGTGTGTAGTGAGTGCAGAGTGTCTTAAGTCTGTGAGGGGATGCATGTATGGGGGTGTGTGTGGGTGTCTGTGTGTACCTGTGTCTGTGTCCGTGTGTGTATGTGTGCGTGTGTGTAGGAATATCTGTGTGTGTGTGTGTGTGTGTCATGCAATGGTGATCACCTGTAATGTGACATGAACCCAAGGTCTCGGTTGAGGCCCTCCCTATGGGTACCGAACTTAGCTATCAGCCTCTGCTCGGCCACTTTCCTCTGCTGCCTGTCCCAAAGTCCACCTTGGAGGATGGTCACCCGAAGGTCCGAGGCTTTTAAGTCACATGCTTGTGCATTCAAGCCCTGCTCCACAGACTGGAGCCATCCAGATTGACATTTCAGTGCAGTGTTAACGAGTCTTGAACTGTCAAGATTTGGAGGTGCCAGTGTTGAACTGGGGTGTACAAAGTTAAAAATCACACAACGCCAGATTATAGTCCAACAAGTTTATTTGGAAGCCCAAGCTTTCAGAGTGCTGTTCCTTCATCAGGGCAACCACTTGATGAAGGAGCAGCAGTCTGAAAGCTTGTGCTTCCAAATAAACTTGTTGGACTATAACCTGGTGTTGTGTGATTTTTAAGTTGAACTGTCAAAAATGATGTCTTTTTGAATGACTTGTTAAATGGCCCTATCTCCCTTCTCACGTGGAGGGCAACAATAACACAAAGATAAAATAATGTCTACAGAAAATCTGATATAAAAATGAGATGCTGGAGACACTCGGAAGGTCAGGCAGCATTACTGGAGAGAGAAAAACACATTACCATTTTAGACCTTCCGTTAGAACTGTGAGATCTTTGAAGTGTTATTTGGCATTTGTAAAGCTAATGTAAGGTCTGTAATAGGATGACCGGTGGAACGACCAAGTGACAAAAGGGATGATGGTGTAAGACAAAAATGGATAATCATGAAACAGGTTTGGAGATGGGCCAGGGGAGTGCAAAACAAAAAGACATCGACAGAAGTCATGGTGGGAAGGAAAGCATGAATATCTGCCAAAGTGCACGTGGTGTGTGAATGGGAGTGTGACAGATAAATCTCAGCTGTGCATTGCATCATACCAACTGTAAGGAATCTATACCCTAAATCCAAACAGCAACCTCGCACCTTCTTTATTCTCAGTGGCTCTGGTCTTCCGTTGTCTATATCTTCTCTCTGCAAAGAAAAATGTGATTAATGCGTTTTAAGAGTAGCGTGTACATCAATGGACTGTGGATCTAAACTTCCATCAAAGTTATTTCCAACAATGTTAGCTAAGGACAGAAATGTTCAACATTTCAAGTAGGAAGCAACTGGTCCTTCTTGTCATGCTTGTGCACCAAATGGAATTGTTAAGCAAAAAGATTATCCAGTCTGCAAGGGAATTCCCTTGTGTTGCTTCATGAACATCAACACAGTGCGTACCAAGTTAGAATATATACAAGACCAAGGATTATGTCTCTAGCACTATACAGTGGCTACAATCATAGTATATGGATATTGGTGACGAAGCCAGTGTTTGTAGTGCTTGAGAAGGTGGTAGTGAACTGCTGTAGTCCACTAACGAATGAGTTTGGTACATTCAAAGTCTGTTTGGTCGGGAATTCCAGCATTTTGACGCAATGGAACTGAGTAACAGTGATATGGTTACAAGTCAAGGTGGTTGTGGGTTGGTGGCAAACTTGCATATGATGCTGCTCCCACGCATCTGCTACCCTTGTTCTTCAAGGTGGTAGGGGTTGTATGTTTGGAAGGTGTTGTCGAAACAGTCTTTGGTAAATTAAGGCAGTGTATTTTGTAAATAGCAGACGTGACGTTAGTGAATTTTGAAGGTGGTGGCTGGACATCAATCAAGCTGACTGTTTTTATGTTGGAGAAAGTGAGGACTGCAGATGCTGGTGATAAAACAGTCAAAAAGTGTGGTGTTGCAAAAGCAAAGCTGGTCAGGCAGCTTCCGTGCAGCAGGATAATTGACGTTTCAAGCATAAGCTCTTCGTCAGGAATGTTCCTGATGAAGAGCTTATGCTTGAAAAGTCGACTCCTGTTCCTTGGGTGCTATCCAACCAGTACGCTTTTCCAGCGCCACACTTTTGGACTGCTTTATCTTGGATGGTGTCGAGCTTCTTGAATGATGTTTGAAATGCATCCATCCAGTCAATTGGAGAGCATTCCATCAAATTCCTGATTTGCTCCTTGTAGATGAGGGACAAGCTCTTCAGGAGTTTCTTCTTGCAGAATTCGCAATCTTAGGTCTGCTCTTGTAGCATAATATTAATATTGCTGATTTAGTTTTGTTCAGTGGTAACCCTTAGGATGTTAAGAGTGGGGGTTTCAGCAATGCTAATGCCATTGAATATCAAGAAGAGATAGTTAGATTCTGTCTTTTTGGAAAAACTTTGTACCTGGAACTTATTACATGAATATTGTTTAGTTCTCGTGTTATATGGGATGGTGCCAGAAGCAGAGGAATAGTTTTTCGATATAATAGGTTTATAGATGATAATATTAGAGATGTGGGCCATAGTGTTGCAAAAGAAATGGTCAACACCAATTTAAAAGTAATTAATAATGTGGCATTATTCAAAGATGTACTGTGGAGTTTTCTCCTGTCCAATATTTAACCCGTTGACCATCATTTATCTTGTTTATGGGAGTTTGTTCAATGCAAATTGGTTGCATCTACATAGAGGTGTGTCAGCACTTCAAAAGGACTTCATTGTTCTCACCCTCACGCCTCGCATGAGGCATGATGATCCTCGCATTAAACTTACCACCATTAATGAATGAACAGACTATGGTCCTTTGGACTTGTGATGGATTTCACTTTTATCATCTAAGATATTTTGGGATGTCCTGGGATTGTGATAAACAAATAGATAAACTATTGCTTTTTAAATAAGATTCCTGCTTCTGTTCTGTTGCAGACTTTCCTACCCTTTGACCATTAATTTTCAGGCTTAAGCAAAAATAGTTTCTCCTCCCGCAAAAAGTCTACCCTTCTGATTCTTTTGCTGAACTTTGTTTATTGTCTGTTATCAGCATTGCTTTAAAGTCCTGCAAATGTACCCAGTTCAGGATTATTTTGTCTGTCAACATTGGGTTATGGTCTTCTTACACTACATCATTTTAATCTTTGTGACAGCTCAACTCCAAGGAAAGCCCTCCAGTGCATATCATAGAGTCATAGACATGTGCAGCATGGAAACAGACCCTTCGGTTCAACCCGTCCATGCCGATCAGATATCCCAACCCAATCTAGTCCCACCTGCCAGCACCCAGCCCATATCCCTCCAAACCCTTCCTATTCATATACCCATCCAAATGCCTCTTAAATATTGCCATTGTACCAGCCTCCACCATGTCCTCTGGTAGCTCATTCCATACACCTACCACCCTCTGCGTGAAAAAGTTGCCCCTTGGGTCTCTTTTATATCTTTCCCCTCTCACCCTAAACCTATGCCCTCTAGTTCTGGACTCCCCAACCCCAGGGAAAAGACTTTGTCTATTTATCCTATCCATGCCCCTCATAATTTTGTAAACCTCAAAAAGGTCACCCCTCAGCGTCCGACGCTCCAGGGAAAACAGCCCCAGCCTATAAAGCCTCTCCCTGTAACTCAGGTCCCCAACCCTAGCAACATCCTTGTAAATCTTTTCTGAACCCTTTCAAGTTTCACAACATCTTTCCGATAGGAAGGAGACCAGAATTGCACGCAATATTTCAACAGTGGCCTAACCAATGTCCTGTACAGCCGCAACATGACCTCCCAACTCCTGTACTCAATACTCTGACCAATAAAGGAGAACATACCAAACGCCTTCTTCACTATCCTATCTACCTGCGACTCCACTTTCAAGGAGCTATGAACCTGCACGCCAAGGTCTCTTTGTGTAGCAACACTCTCTAGGGCCTTACCATTAAGTGTATAAGTTCTGCTAAGATTTGCTTTCCCAAAATGCAGCACCTCGCATTTACCTGAATTAAACTCCATCTGCCACTTCTCAGCCCATTGGCACATCTGGTCAAGATCCTGTTGTAATCTGAGGTAACCCTCTTCACTGTCCACTATAACTCCAATTTTGGTGTCATTTGCAAACTTACTAACTCCAGTAAGTTTGGACTGGAGTACAAGAGGTGCTCACATCCAAATCATTGACAAAAAGTAGAGGGCCCGGCACCGATCCTTGTGGCACTCCACTGGTCACAGGCCGCCAGTCTGAAAAACAACCCTCCACCACCACCCTCTGTCTTCTACCTTTGAGCCAGTTCTGTATCCAAATGGCTAGTTCTCCCTGTATTCCATGAGATCTAACCTTGCTAATCAGTCTCCCATGGGGAACTTTGTCGAACGCCTTACTGAAGTCCATATAGATGACATCTACTGCTCTGCCCTCATCAATCTTCTTTGTTACTTCTTCAGAAAACTCAATCAAGTTTGTGAGACATGATTTCCCACGCACAAAGCCATGTTGACTATCCCGAATCAGTCCTTGCCTTTCCAAATACATGTACATCCTGTCCCTCAGGATTCCCTCCAACAACTTGCCCACCACCGAGGTCAGGCTCAGTGGTCTGTAGTTTCCTGGCTTGTCTTTACCGCCCTTAAACAGTGGCACCACGTTTGCCAACCTCCAGTCTTCCGGCACCTCACCTGTGACTATCGATGAGACAAATATCTCAGCAAGCGGCCCAGCAATCACTTTTCTAGCTTCCCACAGAGTTCTCGGGTACACCTGATCAGGTCCTGGGGATTTATCCACCTTTAACCGTTTCAAGACATTCAGCACTTCCTCCTCTGTAATCTGGACATTTTGCCAGGTGTCACCATCTATCTCCCTACAGTCTATATCTTCCTTATCCTTTTCCACAGTAAATACTGATACAAAATATTCATTTAGTATCTCCCCCATTTTCTGTGGCTCCACACAAAGGCCGCCTTGCTGATCTTTGAGGGACCCTATTCTCTCCCTAGTTACCCTTTTGTCCTTAATATATTTGTAAAAACTCCTTGGATTCTCCTTAATTCTATTTGCCAAAGCTGTCTCATGTCCCCGTTTTGTCCTCCGATTTCCCTTTTAAGTATACCCCTACTTTCTTTATACTCTTCTAAGGATTCACTCGATCTATATGCTTCTTTCTTTTTCTTAACCAAACCCTCAATTTCTTTAGTCATCCAGCATTCCCTATACCTACCAGCCTTCCCTTTCACCCTGACAGGAATATACTTTCTCTGAATTCTTGTTATCTCATTTCTGAAGGCTTCCCATTTTCCAGCCGTATAATGTAATTTCATTCCTGACCATCTTATAGATTGTTCCAGTCAGGAAGGCATTTGCGTTATGGAAATCTCCAGATCTGAGCATCGTCATTATTGGATTCCCAGAACTTTTGGACCAAGTTGATTAAAATTGCTTTCATCAAGATATGAAAATTGTCTGAAGGATTTATAAGGGAGAAAAAGCAAACTTCTAGTATTGTAATCAATGGTTTATTAAATAGTCTGAAATGAAATTTGATTCAGCTAACCTGGCATTTTTTACATGCTTGTAATTAGAGCATAGTTTATAATGGAAAGAGTCGCTCTCGGTTGGCTAATAGTGCCAGGCTGTTCATTGAGGATAACTACACAGACTTGAATAAATAACAGTGAAGGCAACCAGATCACAAGATAAAACTTTTATAAAATGCAGCAATTTCTGGTTAATGAAATTAAAGCTACCTTTTAGTTAAGTCAGAAATTTTTTTCACATGCCAAGGAAGGGCATTTTATAACTGCGGGTCTGACCTGAGTAGAAACAATAGAGGCCCGAGGTGTTATTGATCAGGTTTTTAAGAAGGCTTTTGAAGGTGGAGAATTTAGAAAGGGGAGATTATACAACTGATTATCAAGAGTTTAAGCCTCACTAAAGTGGACATTGAAGCCTTAACGTACCACATTGTGTGGTATGTGAGAAACTGAAAAGGTTCATAATATTTCATGACGATTTGTTTACATGGAGCTTTGTGTAGGCATTCAGAAAATGATACTCTATGCTGTAATCATGTTTTGGTGGCATGAGGCCAATTTTATGTAGATGTTGATCTTTGTGACAACGATCAATTTGGTTGGCTGTAATAAGCAATAATGTAGGCCTCACACTGAGTGTTTGCTGCTCATTTGCTTGTGTGCAGCTATGAATAGGTAATTCATTGTTACTAGTTTCCTAGCCTGTAAGCCCCTTTTTAATAACTTAATTCAGCACTTGTTTTTCCTTGTAGTGATCACATCCTCCACTTGTGTTTCTTCTGTATTTCTGTGAAAACACACTTGTGAATTCTGCTCAAATTATCCTTGCACTCTTATTATTCCTCTCACAGCATCTCGCATCATTTCTTAAACTTCATTTTTTCTTTGACAATCTTTTGCATTTATCTGTTTTGAGAGAATGATGTTGTTGCTGCTTAAGAATCAGATCCATTTTGAGCTGGAGGAGTAGGTTTGATATTGTATGGTATGATTTTATACTGTTGTATGATTAGCTGCTCAGTCTCATCATTATTCTCCACTAAATTATTCCTTTATGGAAAAAAAAACAAAGAACTGTGAAGGCTGAAAATCAGTAAAGAAAACTGAAATTGCTAGAAAACCTGACAATGCTTGGCAGCATCTGTGGAGAGAAAGCAGGGTGAATGTTTCAGGTCCCGTGACCCTCCTTCAGCACTGATCATGGCTTGGAGAAGGTTGGTATGTACGCTGAAGATGGGGTGGGAAGGGGGAGAAGTAAATTCTAAATGGAGATGGAACCCAGAGAGAGAGAAAAACACTTGGGTAGACAAAGGAATGGATAATGCCTCAGAAAATCAATAGCTGCTACTGCTTGTGGTCTGCTGTGTGGGAGTTGGGGTAAGGACATTAGGGAAGGTACCAAGGCCCTAAAATTGTTGAACTCTATTGACTGCTGAAGGCTGCAGGGTTCCCAAATGGAAAATGAAATGTTGTTTTTCCAGCTTGCACTGAGCTTAGCAAGCCTGAGACAGAGATATTGGCCAGCAAACATGGTGAAAGGTTGAAGTGGCAGGCAGCAGGAAGTTTAGAGTCATTTTAGCAGATAGAATGCAGGTGTTCTGAGAAATGGTTACCCAGTCTGTGTTTTGTTTCCCAATGTAGAGGAGAGCAAATTGTGAGCAGCGAATATGATCGAGTGAAGTGCAGGTGAATCACTGCTTCACCTAGAAGATGTCTGGTGCCTTGGATAGTGAGGATGCAATCAGGCAGACATTTCACCTTTTGCAATTATGTGGGAAGGTGTCATGGGGCTGGCAGGAGATGCTGTGAATGGGTAATAAATGGACCAAGATGTTTTGAAGGGGCGGTCCCTGTGGAAGGCTGATAGGGGATGAAGGGGGATATAGGTCTAGAGCTGCCATCCCATTGGAGGTGATGGAGGTGGCGACTAATGATCCTTTGGATGTAGATACTGGTGGAATAGTAAGTGAGAACCCTATCGCTGTTGTGAAAAGGAAGAGAAGGGGTGAGGGCTGAAGTGCAGGAGATGGGTTGGACATGACTGAGGGCCCTGTCAACCACGATGGTGGGGAATCCTTGGTTGAAGAAGGACATTTTAGAGGCCCCATTGTCAAACTGGCATCATTGGAGCAGATATGATGGAGACTGAGAAACTGGGAGAATGGAATAGAATCTTTACAAGAAGCTGGGTGTGAGGATATATAGTCAAAGTGAATGTGGGAGTTGGTGGGTTTGTAGTGGATATTGATGGCCAGCCTATTCCCAGAAATGGAAGCAGAGATGCTGAGGAAAGGAAGGGAGGAGTCCGAGATGGACTATGTGCAGGTGAGAGCAGGGTGGAAATTGGAAGCAAAATTGGTGAAAATTTTCCAAATTTGGATGCGAGAGAGGAAAGCACCACCGATGATATCATTAATGTATCAGAGAAAGATTTATGGTGAGGGACGCGTTGGATTGGAAAAAGGAATATTCCACATACCCCACAAAGAGACATAATGAGGCTCTTCTTGGTACCAATGGCCACCACTTTGTCCTGAAGAAAGTAAAAGGAGTTAGAGGAGAAATTGTTCAAAGTGAGGACGAGCTCAGCCAGGTGGTGGATGGGAATGTTTCGGACCTTTACCAGGAAGAAGTGGAGAGCCCAGAGACCATCCTGATGAGAGATGGGTGTGTGAGGGGATTGCGTGTCCGTAGTGAAGAGGCGGCTGGAGCCCACGAACTGGAAATCCTGCAACTGATCTGAAACATCAGAAGAATCACAGATGTAAGTGGAAAGGGATTGGACAAGAGGTGAAAAAGTCCAATGTCTTGCCAAAATTTGTTAGATTTTGAAAGCAGGTTATGACCAATGCATGTATTAGCTCAGCAGCCATTTTGTTTTAAGACGGTAGGATGCAGGCCATCTTGTCATGGGGACTTCTCAGCTTTTAGGTGTGATGGTTTTCAGAACTTATTTTTCCCTGTTGCTTGTGATCGTTTTAACTATCTCCTTCTTTTTCATCTCTGTTTTTGTCTCTCTTGGAGAAATTTCTGCATCCTCTACGGTGAAGGCAAATACAAAATACCTGTTGAACGTCACCACCAGTTCCTTCAAGAACAGAAATTGTTGGCAAAATTCAATAGGTCAGACAACATCTGTGGGAAGAAGACAGAGTTAATGTTTTGAATCCAGTGACTCTTCTTCAGAACTGATAGCAGCTAGTAAAAGCTGGTATTTATGGTGAAGATGAGGTTGGAGGGAGGGGTGATGGAGGCAGAGGTGAGCAGATAGGTAGAGACAGAGCCGAGAGAGAGAAATGTGGAAGAGATGGGTAAGCAATTGGATTATGAATGGCATGCCAGGACAGAAGAGAAGCTGAATAAGTGATAACCACAGTTGAGACTAGCAGAGAATGGGTAGTCTGTGCTGAAAGCAGGCCATGTAATGTGTCAACAGGTCTGAGAGTGGGTAAAAATGGTTGGTTGTGCTTAAAAAAACCATGTCATAAAGGGACTGAGAATGATGGATAAATAGCATAGGAGGATGGAATCGGGCTCTAAAGTTATTGAACTCAGTGTTGAATCCCAAGTTGCAGACCTGCCACAGAAATGTTGTGGTAAAAGATGTGTGTGTTGAAGTAGCAGGTGACTGGAGGTTGTGGGTCATCTTTACAGACAGAATGTAAGTGTTCTGCAAGGCAATCATCCATTCTATGTTTCATCTCCCCTAGTTTGGAGGAGACCACACTGTGAACAGCAAATACAGTAGACTAGAAGTGTGAAGTACAGATAAATTGCTGCTTCACCTGGAGCCTTGTTTTCTGATTTCATTTTCCAAGCCTGTGCTCTAGAAGGCCAAGCTTTAATTGCTCTTTTCCTGTTTGCTTACTTGTATGAATTCTCACTGTCTGTTGTATTACTAACTGGCATTCACTTATACTCTGCTCTGTCTCTATTAGCTTTTCAGTTCATCTTTTCTTATTGTTAAACATCTGGTTAGGGTAGCACTAGGAGCCAGTTTTGTTTTTGTCTTAGAGTGATGGGAAGACTGGGATTGGGAGGCTGCACGGAAAATGGGATGAGAAAGAGGGAGGCTTCTTTTTGCACTGCACTGTATAGAGGTGGTATTAATTGGAAACTCAGCTGAACACAGTATTTTCCATAGTAAAATTCAATTTGTATTTTAAAATTCTGCATCACAACTGCTCACGATTTAATAAGCAAGAGACATAGCACGATTTAAAGGTATGTTCTCAACAGTAAATTTGGCATGACTTGGTTATTCAATTTATTATCAATGTGCTCAATTGTATACAATGATGTAAAATATTTATTCATCGAGTGAAAATCCTTCCCCTCGTCACATAGTCACTTAAGTATAGTGAAGGTCTCCTCTCATGATTGGGATATCGTCTAACATAAGGAGTGGTCTCATCTAACTCACATTATTCATCTGATATGCTACTGTGAATATCAGGTTTAATGCTTCTGACCGGAGTTTTCAGTGCTTTGAAGAACGACATGTTTCCGTGTGATTGGTGAATCACACTTAACAGTGATCTTTGATTCTTTTCTATTGGACCTAATAAAATGGTCGAATGTCATAATGAGTTTGCTTTCCAACATGGTCATCACATTTTACAAACAATGTCTCCTGCCTTTCTTAGTGTAGCTCTGAATGTCATATTTCACTTTATATTTACTTGCATTGATTCTTCTGTTCCTAATCGCATTTGCTTATATGTGATCATTAGATCTGTGGGTAGCTCAGGAAGATGTGTGTACACAAGATGTGCAAATATGAGTTTAGCCAGAGGCTTTTGAATAATTGGCTGAGGAGATGCTGTATATTTGCAAAGAAAATACAGCCCTTGCTTCTATAACTTCACCTACAGTGTACGTTTCACTTTCTTTCCTTCGAAACCCATCCAGATGCCTTTTAAATGCTGTATTGATAATGTGGCCAAAATGGTTTAATATGAACTGGCAAATCATTCCTCCATATGCCGATGGTAGATATTAAGATCAGGAGCGTGGCCAGCTGTGTGACAGAAAATAAATTGGAGATTTACCCTGACTACCCAGAGCTTCAGGCTTCAATACGCATGTGAAAGTGTATGCATTAAAAAGCAACCCAGATTCTGTTTTGGCCAGTTGGCTGCATTTTCTTTCCACAGCCTCCTGGGGAAGGGAATTTCAAAGATTCACTACCCTCTGAATGAGGAAAATCCTCATAGAATCATTGTAGAATCCGTGGTGTATGGAAGCAAGCCGTTTGGCAAATTGAGTCCACACTGCCCTTCTGAAGGACATACCACCCCATCCCATCCACTCCCAGTAGCCCTATATTTCACATGGCTACTCCACTTAGCTTGCACATCTTGGGCACTATAGGTAATTAGCATGGCCAAGCCACCTAATTTGAACGTCTTTGGACTGGGAGGAAGCTGGAGTACCCGGAGGAAAACCACGCAGCTATGAGGCAAATATGCAAACGTCGCAAAGACAGTTACCCAAAACTGGAATCGAACCCAGGTGCCTGGCACCGTGAGGCAACAGTGGTAACCACTGAGCCACTGTGCTGCCCTCAGCATTAAGCTGACTTGCCACTATCCTGAGGTTATACCCTGGCTAACCAGTTGAGAATGATCAGTTTATTCTTATTGTCTGCTATCTTATTAACCAATTCAAATACATCATATCCACTGGTTTAACTTTATGTGTGCTATGATTAACAGCCTGAAAAGACTCAGAGTTTGTCGAACATTATTTTCCTTTTGTAACCCACCTTGACAGTGCCTGACATTGTCATTCATTTAGAAATGTTCAGTTGTCACACCTTTTATAATGGATTCTAGCATTTTCCCTACTGTGTAAGCCGAGCCAACAAGTCTTTCAATCGCTGTTCTTCCTCTTCTTCTTTTCTTAAATTGTGAGGTTACGTTAGCTACCTTCTAGACAGCAGAAACCTTTCCAAAATCTGTAGAATCAAACAAAATAATCACAATGTATTCACTGTCTCTATCGCTACTTAGTTCAATACTGAGGTTAAGCTCATCTGGTCCAAGAGATGTGCTACCTCTTACTAATATTAATTCCTATAATCCTTCAGTTACAGAAGTTCCTTGGTCACCCAGGATTTCTGGGAGATATTCTCTACCTTATTCCATAAAGACAAGTGCAGAGTAACTGTTTTAGTTTCTCTGCCATTTCCTTTGGTTTCCAGTATTGTTTAACTTGCCCCACAATTATCTTTGCCCAAACAACAAAGGTTTTTATAATCCCCCCTAATGTTTCTCACTAACTTGCATTCATATTGTCTTTCTCCTTCCCTTATCAGCTTCTTGGCCCTTTTTGTTGAGTCCTACATTGCTCCCAATGCTTAGACTTGCCACTTATTCTGGCATTCTTAGAAGCCACTTCTTCTGACGCAATGCAATTGTTAACTTGTTTCATTGACCATAGTTAAGTTACCTCACTCTTTTGAGTGTTTTGTGTCTTATAGAGATGTTTATCTGTTGTAGTATTTCTTTAAATACTTGTGATTGCCTGTTTATCATTAAATCTTTTTGTGGATTTTCCCAACCGACCATACTTAAATTGCCCTTTTGCTTCTTTTGCTCAAATTTCAGATCCTAGTTTCAAAATGAACTGCATTGTAATTCAACTTTGTAAAATTCTGGCACCATATGATTACTATTTCTCAAAGGCTCCTTTACAGCAATTATTAATTCACTCTTTTTCATTACACTACACCTCATTCAAGGTAGCCCAATTTCTAGTTGACTCCTCAACTTGCTATTATAGAATGCCAACTCATAAATACTCCAGGAATTCATCCTACACAGCATGTGGTGCTGACTTAGTTAATCCAGTCAACATACAAGTTGCTCATAATTACTGTATTACCCATATTTGTCTGGACTGCATGCAAAACAATTTCTTTTCATTGTATCTCAGTACATGTGACAATAACAAATCAAATTAAATCAAAAATATGCACCTCTCGTTTCATGATTTGTAGCATGTCGAATGTTTGTACTACAGTTTGATGTGCTGCAAAAATCTCTAACCAATGTTTGTTTCACTTTACTGTTTTGGAGATCCACTCAAACTAATTCTACATTTTGATCTGCCAATTGAAAATCTTTTCTTTCTAATCTATAATGTCATCCCATTATTAGGAATGCTACCCCACCTACTTTCTTCTTGTCTATCCCTCCTAAATGCAGAATAACTTTTTGATATTTAGTTCCCTTGTAAGCCCAGCTTTGTAATGGTATTTAAATCATATCCATTTACCTCAATATATGCACTTAAGTCATCACAAATGTCCTGGATATCAAGCTACTCTGAATTGCCAGTAGTAAGTATAGCTCTCCTATGATGAAATTGAAACAGTATGTATTACTTCCAGTGTGGTCTCAGCAATGCCCTATATAATTGTAATGTGGAGGTGCCAGTGTTGGACTGAGGTGGACAAAGTTAAAAATCACACAACACCAGGTTATAGACCAAAAGGTTTATTTGGAAGTACTAGTTTTTGGAGTGCTGCTCCTTCATCAGGTAGCTGTGGAGGCTGCTATTGATGTTGTATCAAGACTTCCCTGCTTTTATGTTTTCCAAACCCTTGCAGTAAAGGCCAACATTCTATTTGCTTTCCTCATCATTTGTTGTTTCTGCATGCTAACTTGTTGTGGTGCATGCATGAAGACACCGTGATTCCCCTGCCCTCCAATACTGTGATGTCTTTTTCCATTTAAGTACTTATGTATTCTTCCTGCCAAAGTGGGTAACTTCACATTTTCCACGTCATGCTCCAACTGCCAAACTTTACTCGCTTCGGTTAACTTAGCCACATGCCTTTTGAAGACTTTTTGTGTCTTCCTCAGATCTTTCATTCCTCCTTATCTTTGTACCTTAGGAAATTTGTCTACAATTGCACAGTATTTTCAGCCAAGCCATGAATATATTGATCTCAAGATGAGGGGTTTGTCGTATGAAGAGAGATTGAACAGTTTTGACTTATGCTGTCTGGAATCCAGAAGAATGGGGGGAGATCAAATTGAGGTATTCTGAAATGAAAAAGATATGGATAAAATAGACATGGACTGGATGCTTCCTCTTGTGGGGCATTCTAGGATGAGGGGTTATAATCTTAGAATAAGAGTAACAAATTTAAAACAGAGTTAAGGAGAAACTACCTCTCCCAGAGGGTTGTGAATCTGTGGAATAAGCTACCCCAAAGTGTGGTGGATGCTGGGACAGTGAGTAAATTTGCGGAGGAGTTAGACCGATTTTTAATTGGAAATGTGTTGAAGGGATATTGAGAGAAGTAGGGAAGTGAGGAGCATATAAGCCATCATCAAATGGCAGAGCAGACTCGATGGACCAAATAGCCTAATTCTGCTCCTATATCTTATGGACTTACGACCTTATTAATATATATAGTAAATCTCTCCAACCCCAGTCCAGTGTGCTTAAGGAGCGCACATTTCTGGGTTTTGGAATTTTCTGGATTGCGGAATAGCTAACTACAATTGAAATTCTATCTTAAATAACCAACTTGCCAACTTCCGTTAAACATCTTGTTTTTCTCTCTCCTTCCTGCAGACTTCAAACTAAAATAGCCAAAAGCTATCACTCTTTATTTTCAGAAGCTGTAATTCCTTTCCATTCTAAAGCTCTAATTTACCCTTTGTAAGCCTAATAGAATGTAGTAAAAGAACAAACAAACTTTTAGATTAGGATATTTTAAATTACATCACAGCCAGCAAAATATATTTTTGTGTGTAGTCACCTGCCAAAATACTGTGATGGTGGCATGTATTTGCAGCAGTGACATGGCACTGAGTGTTGATTTACTTCAAATAGATGATGGTGGAGCAACGCCAGTACAGGATGAACATAATTCAGACTCTGATGATCAGGAGGATATGACTGAACACCGTGCTGCATCTGAAGCCAGCAGTGTGGGTCATCACTCTGAGGTAAGTGACTCATTTTATCATCCTGGTCCTCCTTCCATAGAATTGACCCCGTAGTCAGCCAGTCAAGACGAATAGCTGTAGACTTCAATGTGTCTGAAACACATGATTTTACCATATGTCATGGTTGGACATGTGTGCCTCTGTTCTGTAGACATAATGAACTACAAATTGTTCTGCTATAACAAGTATTTTAGATTAGATTAGATTACTTACAGTGTGGAAACAGGCCCTTTGGCCCAACAAGTCCACACCGACCCGCCAAAGCGCAACCCACCCATACCCCTACATTTACCCCTTCACCTAACACTATGGGCAATTTAGCATAGCCAGTTCACCTGAACTGCACATTTTTGGACTGTGGGAGGAAACCCAAGCAGACACAGGGAGAATGTGCAAACTCCACACGGTCAGTCGTCTGAGGCGGGAATTGAACCCGGGTCTCTGGTGCTGTGAGGCAGCAGTGCTAACCACTGTGCCGCCCAATTTTGTTAACGCAAATTCGCTATAATGCGATTGCTAAACTGGGGACACTGTGTTTCTAAAGCATGAAGTTCTGAACATGTTGACTGTAATGCAGTTACATTTCCAATACTTTAAGTGTTTTTTTTAAAGCTTGATTTTTCTGTAAGGTGGGGTTGCAGCAGAATGCAACCATCGTGGATTCTACTGGACAGCAACAATAGCCTCAGTTTCATTTCCCTGCATTTACCTTTTAGTAACAAATACAAGGTGTTCCTGAATTGTTTTCTGCACACTGTTCAATTTTAAGCTGAGATTTCAATCTAACCCTCCTTCATCACAAGGGTCACCTATTACCACCTCCATAATCTTACCTCAATCTCTGTACTACTCCATCGTCTGTAAGCTCAGGAGTTTTCAAAAAAAAAAGCTACCTATATCTGATCCCAGACCAAGTTTTTGTGTCTCTTCTGCTTGTTGACCTACTTTGGTTTGTGGACCACAATACAGCTAATTTAAAATTCTCATCCAAAATTTTAAAACATCATAGTCCACTCCCTTTCTGTCCATGACCAGTTTTTGTTCACTGATTCTGGGACTGATTCTGTTTATCCCTGTCCTACCCAGTTTCAACCTACAACTGGCTGTTTCACCTTCAGGTGCCATACTCTGAAATATTCTCCTGAAGGCCTTCTCCGTCCTTTTCCTCCCATGCTAAACTTTTGTTCAACCTTCCAAATACTCCCATTTCTGGATCTCTCTCTGTTTTTTGCCTAATTCTACCCTGTTGAAGTATTTGAGATATTTTGTGTTTAAAAGGCACATTTTTGTGGACATTGCTGTTCACCTAGAACCTGGAATGCATCTACTTTGTTCCTAAAACTACAATTATTAACTTCAGCTCGTGTTAAGTCCTGCAACCTAGGAGGTTGAAATGACAAACCACATGTGCCAGCATGGAAACGATCACTTACATTGGAAGGTAAAGTTATCTCGATGACATTCTGGGCAAGGCTCCAGCTGATATAATATTGAGGCATAAAGAGATTTATTCTTATGTTATTTTCCATCTCCGTGTGGCTACCTCTGCAGCCTGTCCAATGTTTTCCCATTTCCACTTGTAATTCCTGGCCTTTGTAATGTTTTTTAACCCAGGTTGTATCACATGGTCACTGATAGAATTTAATCACTTCATTCCAAATATCTGGAATTTCATCCCTAAATGTGACTCATTCTTCAATACTCTTCCCATCATTCAAAACTTCTAATAATTTTCAAGCTATTCTTTATTATTCACCTTTTACTGACTTATAGTTTTGTTTCTCAATTTCTCTTACTGGATATAACTTCACTGTTTAAAAGAAGTTCATTTTGGAAAAAAAAGTAAATTATCAAAGCTCAGTCTCTGAAACTTTTCATATTGCTTCTGTTTCAGGATGAAAGCCATAAAGAAGATCAGAGTGACGCGGAAGACGTTGATCGCCTCAGCCGGCCGCAAAGCAGGGAGGATAACCATGTTAGCAGTGATTCAGAGGGTGAAGAACCCAAGAAAGCTCACAGCATTGAGCAATCAGATGATGAAGCAGGTAGTGATAAGGAGAATCACTCCATAAACGAAGACAGTGGTGGAGAGTTAGAAGGGAGCCACGAAAGAATGAATGACACGGACAGTGAAAAGGATGTGAGAGTATCACCAGAGCATAATGAGAGCCGAGGAGTCAGTGATGATGATGGCCCTGCACCTCACAGGGCATCCAACAGCGATGATGAGCAGGATGAGGAAGAAGCGGAGGAAACTGGTATGTACTGATTTAAAGGAAATCTGCCTGCTGTCAAAAGTTCTTAGAAATAAAGAGGATTAGAAAGTGACTTCTGTATTCCATGTGTTCTGGTTCAAGTGTCAAATGAATATCACATTCCACGGTTACTTTCATGTGTTCCCCAATGCAGTTTCCTCTGCACACTAATCCAACTCTCTTGACCAAGTCAGTCCTGTTCCATATGTCCATTTCATACTCTAACCAATTATAAAGGTAAAATGCTGTGGATGATAGAAATCTGAAATGAACCCAGAAAAGGCTGGATGGCTCAATAGATCAGGCAGGATCTGTGGCGAGAGAATCAAAGTTAACATCTCCGGTTGATGACATTGACATTGATTGATTGGCCTTGTTCAAACTCACAATATTAGTGCAATTATGAATGCAACAATCAGTGTGATACTTATTGACACTATAATCCACAGTTAGTGAGTAAATCCTGCCAGGGACTTTACATCAGTACAGAAATTGCTAGAACAATTCAACAGCTCAGAAGAAGGGTCACTGGACCCCAAACATTAATTCTGCTTTCTCTGCACGGATGCTACCAGACCTGTGTTATTCCAACAATTCTGTTTGTTTTTGTTTCTGATTTCCAGCATCTGCAGTTCTTTGGCTTTTTACTTGACATTAGAAATTGTTTAATTTTAAACTTGTTTGATTTGCCAAGTTCAGATTTAAACTTACACCTCTATCGAGTGAACTGTGGCCATGTTTTAAGAATTAAATGACTCAGTTTTCTGCATCAAGGAACTATTCATGAGTAGTTGATGAGCCCACTCTGGTTTTGTATCTGTGATGAATGCTGGGGGAATAAATATTTAAGATTACAATGGGGAATAGCTCTTAGTAAACATTCAACAATGTTAAAACCCGTGATAAAATCAAAGATCCATTATCCTTCAGGTATCTCAGACATTTTCTGCCCTCTAGAACTTATGACAAGCATATTGAGAAGCCATTTTTGCAAGATATAATTCTGTTATTGCTTGATTTATAATTTCCAGCAAAAATCACAGAATGGAGATGTGGATTGAGAAACCTTGCAGAACTTTTTCATCCCCTCTCAAATTGATTGCAATGGCCAACTATCTTTCCAGTCAAGATTCACTAACCAAGCACAAAACCACCAGTGAACACCTGATGGATCTAGGCAGTTGTTGACTAAGTTATGTCTCTAATTACATAGGCATCATTGAAGCTTCAGCTGAAAGAATTGATATGAGAATAAGATATTGGGGGAGGGTCTGTGTGAATGCGTCTTTCAGAGAATATCCATAGACATGATGGACTGATGGATGGTCTCCTTCTATACTATCAGATTTCATGAATGACATTTAATGTCCTTTTGTGAAGTTCCTAACACCTAGATACTCTATTTCAGTGAAGAGGAAGAAACCAGTTCTGTCTGATAGTGAAGATGAAAAAGAAGAACAGAATAAATGTGAGTATTCAACAGTGAATCAAATTAGCTTCAATGAGTTTGTGTGATGCAAGGTTGGTAATGCAGGAAATATAGGCTGGCTCCCATTGTCCCAAAAATATTTGCCTTTCAAATGGAGATCTCTGCTAATGAATACATTGTCAACTGGATTCATCCAAACCCTTGCTTCGATCTGTATTCATTGCCCTGTTCAGATGTGCCAGTTTTCAGCTGAGAAATCATTATTCCTGAAAGTGATACTAATTGGCTTCCAACTTCATTTTTAGATTGGATCAGAAGGTGCAATTGGAACCAGTGATATCTACATCTGAGGGTGAATAAGCTGCCCTTCCATTCTTGAGATGCTGTATTTTTAGAATAGTAGTGGGAGCAGTTATGTGGTTGTGTTGTTTCCATATCCTGCAATCAATGAACCTGATTCAACACACAGGTTAAATGTGTTCTCTTTCTTTGTCGCAGCAGCTAAGAAAAGTCGCTTGATGTCAGACAGTGAGGACTCAGACAGTGACTTTTCTCCCACTAAGAAAAAGCTCGGTGTTTCAGGTGGGGAGGAATCGGACAGCGATGCTAGTGATTTAAAGAGAAAACGAGCTACCTCGGGTGGCGAAGATTCAGACAATGAACCTGACGTTGCTATAGCAAAGCGCATTGTTTCAGACGATGAATCGGACGATGATGCCGATGTGTCGCGAACCAAGCGAGCAGTCTCTGATGTTGATGACTCAGACAGTGACTCCAACGCCCGTGCAAAAAAGCAGATTGTTTCTGATGCTGAGGATTCTGATAATAACACAAATATTAGGAAAAATCAGACCTTCTCCAATGATGACGATTCAGAGAGCGACACTATACCTAAGAAAAAACGTGTTGTATCAGAGGATGAGGACTCCAACTCGGGCAGTGATGCCCCTGCTAAGAAAAAGCATATTCTTTCTGCTGGCGAAGAATCTGACAGCGATGCAGAACCAGAAAAACGAGAATCTAATGGCGTTTTAACAGACAGTGATGAAGATGAGGAGAATAAGGAACCCTCTCAAAAAGCTGAATCTGGTCTCTTTGGCAGTGACAGCGACTCTGAGGATGAGTAAGTGAAAAATGCTTCTAAAGACAATGATCTGAGTATTGTAGATTCAAGGCTACATTTCCCTGCTGATTCACCCCAGTTATTTCATAATCTCATTAAAACCAAGTGGGCAAATGGAAGCTTCATAATATGTTCCGTAAATGATGGAGAATTCTGTCTTCAGTCCTCCAGAACATAGACTATATAACACTAGGCTGAAGTGGTGGTAAGCATCATCACGTTACAGATCAATCCCAGTATGCCACCAGGGTATGGTAGGAGAGCTGTCACTTTATAACCTGGGCTAATTTCCTGTCTTATTACAGACCTGGCACTGGAGATTTGAGAAATTTAGTAAAGTAAAAAGTTTACAACTGAGAAGGAGAACATTTGGTTCATCATGTCTGTGCTAGCCAAAACAAACAATGTCCAATTAGTCCCACTTCAAGCTCTTAATCTGTGGTCCTACAGCGCTTATTTAACATTGACCAGCGATCCTACCACTGCCACCATTTCAGATTGTGTTCTCCACACCCTTAACTTCCCAGACGGAAAGATTTCTCCTCAATTTCTCTAATACAAGGTAATTGAAATCTATTGCCATTCTTTGCTCAAGGAAATAAGTTATTCCTATCCACTCAATTAAGGTTCCTCATAATTTTGTATCTCTTCTATTCCAAATAGCCCCAGCCTATTCAATTTTTCTCCAAAGTTGGAATTCTCCATTCTTGGCAGCATCTTTACATAGTACTGGGCGCAAACATATATTTTCTGGAATGTAGTAACCAGACCTACATGGAGTACTTGTCTTAGTGACCCCTGTCCTCTGTACTTTCTTCCTCAGCTAACAAAGAAAAATGTCCAATGTGGTCTGTTAACCACTTTCTCAACCTTGCTATGTTCAAGGATCTTATGGACATGCACTCCAAAATTTCCACCCTTCTACGCTTAGTATCTCAGTATTTATGATGTGCTAATTTTATTCTGTTAGAACCAAACAGCAAGGAAGTGAATCACATTTGAGTGTTCAATTTATAGCATTTTTTAATTGAAGAAAACCATTGACCTCTAAACGGTAATAGTGCATGATTTGAAACCCTCTGTTTTGGGCATGTGGTGCAGATCTTTTATAGTTCCAACTTTAACTAAATACCAATTAGCTGTTACAAACTTCTAGGTATCTGTTATTCTATTTATAAGCCATCTTATCCATTACATAGATTTGGAAGCATAGCTCACTCCTTAGCTATAAGTTAGTATTGCAAGTTAGTTCTTTTACTGTGTATTTTTGAAACCAAGTCCTCATCCAAACAGGAAAGCTGGCAGATCATTTCTTTTGCAATTATCTCGTACCTCCATTCACTTTTTTTGGGTCCATACTATATATATGTTCAGTTGGACTTGATGTCGGGAGCTATGTTTGTTGATTTCTGCATTCCAAGAATATTTTTCAGACTTCTGCCTTGAAGAAATATGTTATACCTTGCTATCGTTTGCAAATTTTTAATTCCCTCTTTTAGATGTTCCTCTAGTTTTGTTGCTTCACTTCTATTTCTGATCACAATTCTTGGCTTTCATTCACTGTAGTTTAGCTTTCTTTAGTCAGTAACCTGTCCATTGCTGAACTTTGAAGTGTTAGTTGCTCTATTCCTCATTGTTGCCTGTTCAGTTATTTATGGTAGTTGAATTATGGTCAAAGACCATATGGTGAATATTCCTACCTTAACCAAAAGTGCACAATTAAACTGTATTTGTCCAGAGGAAGTGTAGTTGTCTCTGATCTGTTCAATTTTCACAAACATTTGGCTGGTCTTCTCGAAATTATGTTTTTATTCAGCATTTTTAAAATTTTAATTAGTTTATGTCTAGTCATTAGGTAAATTTGTTAGCTTAGTAAAATGCTACTTAAAACATTGCTTGCTCTATTTGTGGGAATGGCCAAATATCACCAGATGGGAAAGTTAACTCACTAATAATGGTAAATTAAAGTTGAGCATTTGATATGTTCTTTACGCAGATGTACTAGTCATGAAAGTTAGTTGCTTTCACTGTGCGTTAGACATGAGGACTAAATTGCTTTGATTATAGAAGAAAGCCTAAGGTGTAGTCATTTGCAATGGACTGTTGGAGTAGAGAGCAAAAATTTGATTGTTATTACGTATGAATCAGTATCTAAAAGAAAAGGAAAATTAAAAAGTATGGAAAAGCTCACAGAATGAGATCAGTGTAGGTGGTTCATGCAGAGAAATACTGGTGATAAATTAATGGGCCAAATAGGTTGTTTCTATAATGTAATTGTTTGTGATTCTGTAATTTATGGGTGGGGAACTTTGAGCACAAATTTACCGGAGTTCTTTCTGAAAATGATACAACTTGCTGCTAAGATAAAGGTCTTCAAACCATTTGATATCATACTGTGATTAAGCCCCAAGATTGGGAGGTGTTAAAGTGGAGGCAAGTGATCAGACAAGTTGGAAATGAGCTAAACCAGAGAAAGCTAAGGATAATTGTGAATTGAGACATACTGACAAACTCACCCATAGGGCATCACACGGGCCAATGATACAGTCAGTATTGTTTACAGTGCCCATAGATGATTTAGAACTGGATGACATAAACTCAGGAGTGGCCTGAAAAATGAGGGACAAGTTGAAACAAACACAAGAAATCTGGACAGATGGGCTGAAGTCAAAAAGAGCAAAGAAATAAATTATGGGGATGCAAACTAGATGGACTAAACGTGTAGCCAAAGACATTTCAAGTTGGAACTCATTATTAGAACAAACATTGGGCATCTGCATCTTTTACAGCACATTAAACTGAATTGCTCTCAACCATGGAATATAATACAGGAGAGAAATCTGTGGCAGTGGTCAATAGCCCACTAACAACAGTGCATGGCACCATTATGATATCTTAAACAGATCTTGAAATATATGACCAAAAGACTAGAGCATAAATGAAAAATAATGTGGTGGACTTTGAAATTGCTGTCCAAGTATCAGACTACTGTTGTAGGTTGACTGCGCATTAAAGGATCAGCCAGTTCCTTAATCTAGTGAATTTAATAACTGTTCAATATTTCCAGTTTATACAATTGCAAGGAATTTACACTGGTAACTGTGTAACTCACTGATACAATCTCATTGTGGATACGCAATGCAAATCTGGTAACTGAGTTTTAAGGTATGACAGCTGTAAGGAGAGAATGAAAATCATGGTGAAAAGCCAGCGACTAGTGTACAAGGATGCACAGGTTTTATTACACCTTCCCTTTTTCCATTCTGTCACTCTGCAGGAAATCTGCCTTCCTGCTTTTGTTGTGAACTTGGATAGCTTCACATTTATCCACATTATACTTTATTTTATGGATAAACTGCATTTAACTATTTGGCTGATGACCATGAGGCAGGTAGTAGGACCATCAGACATAACAGCGAAAGCCTCATTTGTTTATTCAGCCAACAGCTGGAGCTCCAGAGGCAACACTCATCTTCCTCTCATCTCCACAGTGACATTGGCTTTCAAAAATCTTGCACTTCAGATGGCAGCCTCGAGAGACTCAGCCTGAGAAAATAGTCATGCACAATCAAATTTCATGAGAAGGCATGGAACAGATGTTAGGACTCTGATTGACAAATGCAAAGGGCCTAATTGAAGTTTCATGCTCAATATTCCTGATACCAATAGACGAATCCGAGCCAGTATGGTGCACTTTCATTGTGGATGAGTACGCATGTGTTGCCCTATACGAACTTTCAGGCACCCATTGTACACCTGTAAAAGAAACCTAGCTGGATCTAATTTCTAAGCAATGAAATGGACAGGAAGATAATCATATTTAATGTGGAAACATTTACAAGATAACTGAATAAGTGTTTGAGTAATATAAATAATTTTGCATTTAAATAGTATTATTTAGATACTCAGGATATCTCAGAAGTACTTCAAAGTTATAGCTGGTGATCCCGTACATATTTCCACAGATTTTAAGTTTTTACTGAATTGTAAAATGCAATTTGAGATTGGCTTCATCTACATGAACTGTAAGTTCAATTACTACAAGTTGATTGAAGATGAACGAAAGTAAATCTGTTGATGTCAGTCATTAATGCTGTTCACTTGGCTGTTGCTTTATGTACTGCTTGAGTAGGTTCAATGTTCCTGCATTTCCACAGCATACATTATTTACTCAAAATTACTTTTTGCAATGTTTCCAGCACTATTATTTGATTGAGTATTAATATGGAAGTGAAAACCTACCTACAAATAATGAACTTAGGTTTTTATAACATTCAGAAATAGATTCTTCTGTAATGCAGTCATTGTTTTGTGGACAACCAATTTAGACACACAACACGGTTCTTGATACTTCTGCAGATCATCAGTTAATCTCTGGTAAATGGATAAATAGTGACAGATTCATCAGGATTTATCCCTCTTCAAATGATGCCATAAGATATTTAATGTTTGCTTGAGATGTCATACCATGCCTCAGTTTAAAATTTCATCCAAAAGCAGCAGCTAAATTCAATAAATACGGAGTGAGAGCTATCAGCTTAGATTCTGTGCTTCTACTGGGGTGAAAGGCTTGAAACCATATGGTTCAAGGGAATGAAAATGCTGAGTGAAGCTGATACCAAGATCACTTATGGATCTTTATTTCTGGTGGCAGTATGATGGACAGCCAATCTGTTGTCCTGCGTCTGCCTTTGCTAAATTCGTGGTTCTGATTTTCCTGTATAATGTATAATTTGATATGGGCAGGCATTAAAATGTTTCCATCCAGTGGTGCAAATATATGGCCATACCAGCTGTTCTAGATTCTCCTGTGCAGATTAATTCCAGGGCATCCATCCTCCAGTAATTATTTTCAGTGGCAAGTAGCTTGCAAATGTGCAGTGATCTGACAGATCATTGAGAAGCATTGGAGATGGTCTGTGAGAAATGTCCCTCAACATAGATAGCACTTCCTTTTGGTGGGACTAATGTCTGAGTAACCTGGTAACCTTTTCCTCTGCTTCCTCTAAACAGGACTGGTGTTGGAAACTTGATAGCTGACATTTTTGGTGAATCGGATGATGAAGGGGAAGAGTTTACAGTACGTATAGTTGATTTCTAAATACTGTGATTCACCTGATTTATTCTTGCAAGCAAAAACTTGCTGTTGGAATAATCAGCCCTACCAAAAAATGTTTGTTTGGTTCTTCAATAAAGTTGTTGTTGTTCTGAATGTGAAAACTTAGAAAGTTGATAGGCAAAAGGCTTTAGGAAGACTTCCTATACAAATTAATCCTGTCATTCTTTTATTTGCAAAGTTATCAGCTCCATAGTTTTGTATGATATTTTCAATCTGACATATTGTCTGTCCTTGTAAACCAAATTGCCCCTAATTTACATTAGGAAGATTAAACATCTTCCAGATGCTAGTGGTTAGGTTGTTGTATTCTTTTGCTAGTTCCAGCAGCCAGGTATTGCTGCACAATTTGCCCTTGACGGAGGACAGCAGGGAATTTGTACAATACTGGTAGCTGAATGCCTGTGCAGTGTTCATGATTAGGCACTGCTGGCATAGTTTGTCAGGAATTTAGGGGCTACTGTGCAGTTGGTAGGCATTGGTGGTCATGCTTTCAACCTGTCATTGTTTTGTATTGAGTCCTTTTCCTATTATTAGTTACTATTATCTCAGGTTCCAACCACCTTCATGTCTGTCTAAATGAGACTTAATACAGTTCCATTGGATCCTTACAACCCAGAAAAAAAAACTGGCCTTTCAAGTCTGTGAATCGCAGAACCATTTATACTTGAATAAACTCCTCAATTGTTTTGGCATCTTTATATTCTGAGCTAGTGAATATATAATCTCAACCCTATCTATTAAACTGTGGTCAAGAGATTTGTACAGAGTAAGCACTCACAACAGAAAAGGGTCAGGAATAACCTAACATCTAGTAACATGTTTTAGTGGAGTTGATTGAGAAACAGATAATTGCTAGTATATTAGGACAATCTATGAGGTTCAAGTCTTGACAGAAAGACAGCACCTTTTGTAATGATGTAGAACCATACATCAAAGATGTTTCAGAAATAACAGCCAGACTACTGAGACCCCTCGGAATCCTAGTAGCACACAAACCCACCAACACTCTCAAACAAAAACTAACAAACTTAAGACCCAGTACAACCTATGGACAAAACCAACATCATCTACAAAATTCCATGCAAGGACTGCCACAAACACTACGTCGGACAAACAGGAAGAAAGTAAGCCACCAGGATACACGAACACCAGCTAGCCACAAAAAGACACGACCCTCTCTCCCTCATAGCCCTACACACGGATGAAAAAAACCACCATTTCGACTGGGACAACACATCTATCCTGGGACAGGCTAAGCAAAGACATGCCAGAGAATTCCTAGAGGCCTAGTACTCCAACCACAATGCCATAAACAAACACATAGATCTAGATACCATCTAACTAGATGCCTCAGAAAACGAACAGGAAATGACATCACCACAAACCCCAGGAACCCCATCCAGGAGAAAGATATAAATAGAAAGCAGGAGACAACAGCTTCGCTTCACTTAGAGATCGCCACTAATGATGTTACCTAGCCAGGTAATGAAACATCTGGATATGAAACCTACAGCTCAACGAGCAAACCTACACCCTAAACCTCAACCTGAGCTACAAACCTTGCAAACACTATCTCAGTACTGCAGTAAAGTGTCAAATTTGATTTAAACACCAAATACCATTCCAGTAGGTGAGTCTTTGTTCCTTTACAGCCTGAAGTAAAAACTGGAGTTAAATCTGACAACAGTTTCCATGTACGTGCTGGCCTTGTCATTACCCCCATTCTGCAAGTCCCCAGCTTCAGCTAGTACACTTGGAATCATACCTGTGTAAAGCTGGGATTCAGAGGCAAGGACAGAGTATTTGGCCTGCCTTTGGGAAGCTGCAAGTAACTGGCTCAGAGTAGTGCTAACAGATTTGGTAACTGGTGTATATACCATTTTATAATTGGTTAAAACTAAAGCCAGGGAGAATTGAGATTATAGATTCATTGGCTCAGAATATAGATGATGCCAAAATAATTGAGGTGTTTACTAAGGTAAAAAGGTCCTGTATTATCAGGTTAATCCAAACAATATTATACCCTGTCCTGTATTCCCTGATGGATGCTTACATAACTGAGTGCCATGCTTGTGACTTCTGAAATTGTGCACAAATACGTTTGCCACTATCTCGGGTTATTCATTTTGTTCAGTAAAAGAAAGGAAGGATTTGAATTTATATGGTGCCTTTCACAACCTCAGAGTATCCCAAAGAACTTTGAAGCCAATTAAGTAGTATTGAAGTGGAGGCACTGATGTAGTGTAAGAATTATAGAACTGATTTGTGTGATGCCAGAACATGCAAGCCATATAATGTATGCAAGTAAAGCTGCAGGCAGAAGAAATTTGAATAATCTGTGTTACTGAGAGTAAAACCTGGAAACCCACCCAGTATTGGATTGAAAAATCCAGTCTCGGGATTAAAAAGGCTCTGAAAATGCTGTATAGATTTTGTGGGATAATGTGGGTAATTAAGCTTTTGAGGGAAAAGAAACCATTACATGTGATTCGTTAGTTACAGTTGAATGGATCAAAATGGAGCCATACAGTTTGGTCTGGAGAACAGCTGGAAGAGGAACTGCAGACAGTTAACCATGGAGTGAGATGGTTTACCATTGTCACAGACACACAGTCAACTTTTGATAAAACTGTTTTGTTTCTGTGAAGTGTGGAAAGCTGTTGGAAAGATTCAGACAGGAAATTCAAGGAAAGATGAGCATGCATTTCAGAGTTTGCAACTTGTTTGGTATTTTGGAATGAAAAGTAGATTGCAAGGATAAAAGGGTTAAGCATTGTTTTTTTTGAGGAGAGAAGTAGTGATTGCAGATTAGAAGGCATGTACATAAGTCATGACGCTTGGCAGAACAAGTAGAGAGAGCTGATTTTAAAGCACCAATTTTCTAGGTTTCATCAAAAAGGGTGCAGAGTACAAGAACAGGGAGGTTCTGATAAAGTTTTAGAGGACATTGACTGGAGTTCAACTGGAATATTGTGTATAGGTAAGGGTGCCACACTTTGCACTTTTTCCAGTGCATTCCTAGACTTCGCAGAGTGGGTTTGAGGGAATGGTTGCAGGAATGAGACACTTCAGTATGAGGATAATTTATGGCTGTTTTCCTTGGAGATGAAAAGGCTCCAAGGAGATTTGATAGTAGTTTTCAAAGTCATCAGAGTTCAGGACAGAGTATTTAGGGAGAAACTGTTCCTGCTCATGAACAGATTGAGAACTAGGTGGCACAGTTTTAAAGTGCTTTGCAAAAGAAGCAAATATGAGAAAAGACTTTTATATTCAGTAAGTGGTTAAAATTTGCATTGCGCTGCCTGGAGCTATGATGGAGGCAAAGTCAATTTAGGCATTCCAGAGACATTTGGACGATTATTTAAATCAAAACCTTATTTCTTAGAGAAATTTCTTACTTGGATCCGGCTATTTTGGATCTAGTAATGAGTAATAAGGTATGATTAATAAATGATCTCGACGTTAAAGATCCTTGCAGAGATAGTGATCACAACATAGGGTTTGAATTTCAGTTTGAGGGTGAGCCACTTGGGTCTCAAACTTAAATAGGGTCGATTTACAGAAGAATGAAGCAAGAATTGGCTAAAACAGGCTGGGAAAATAGACGAAAGGTAAAGTCAGTGGATGAACAATGGCATATGTTAAAGCGCATATTTGATAACGCTCAGCAACAAATTATTCTGGTCAAAAAAGAATTAATGAGAAGGATGAAGCACCTGTGCTTAACAAAGGTAGTTGTGAAGAGTATCAGGTAAAAATTAACACATACAAAGTGGTGAAAATTAATGGTGGGCCAGAAGATTGTGGGTTTTTTTTTAGAAGCTAGCAGTGGATTACTAAAAAGCTAATAAAGAGGAAGAAAATTGATAATGAAAGTAAATTAGCAAAAAATATAGGAACTTTATAAGCTGCTTTGGGTAAATATAAAGCGAATCGCTAAAGTCGGTGTTAGATTCATGGAAGGTGCAACTGGACGAATTAATAAAGGGAATAGGGAAATGGTAGACAATTAAGCCAACAATTTGCAAGAGTCATTAAGGTGGAGGGCACTACAAACATCCCAAAGGAAATAGTAACTGAAGGTGCTAATTGGAGGGCACATCTTGAAACAGTCTCCACCATGTGGGACAAAGCATTTGATATGCTAGTGAGACTTAAGGCCTGTATCCAAGGATTTTAAAGGAAGTAGCTGCAAAGACAGTGGAGGCATGATTGATCTAAATTTTCTGGAGCTCCCTGGATTCCAAAAGGGTTTTAAGAGATTGGAAACCTGCTAATGTGACACCTCTGTTCAAGAAGGGAGGGATACAGAAAACAAGAAACTATTGACCAGTTAGCCTGACATCCGTCACAGGGAAACTGCTAGAGTCCATTATTAAGGAAGAAATAGCAGGACCGCTTTTTCAGAAAAGGTTTAACATAAGCAAACACTGTCAATATTGTTTTTGGAAAGGAAATCATTTTTGACAACTTTGCCAGCATTCTTTGAGGGTATAAAATGCAGGATTAATTATGGAGAACTGGTAGATGTTGTGTATTTGGAACTCCAGAAGGCATTTGATAAAGTGCCATACAAATGGTTTTTACACAAGAAAGCCTTGTAACTAAATCTTGGCACCGGATTTGACAGGTCTTGTGACCTATGTCATAAAGATGAAAAAATAAATATAATGAAACCATTTACTGGCTCCTTTTGCAAGTTTAGCATCAGCACAGTGGGCTAAATGAAATGCTATGTTGTAAACCCTACGGCCTGGAGATGTTTAATGAAACAGCGTAAAGGTAACTACTGAATGTAACCCATGCTTTATCTGACTTGGAAATGCCTACTGGGTGGTGCAGAGAGAGCTTTTACTCAGCAATAAAGCATTGACCGGGGAGTTTTGATATTAACATTATGTATCTGAAATTAAACATAAACCATTCTCTGGGTAAATTAACTATCAGCAATTAAAACAAATCGATATAATCTGAAAACTGAACCCTTCGGACTGTCCTGCCTTACTTTGTGCTGGAGTGTATTGCGAACCATACTTCATTCCTTTTTTTTACTTCCAGTAGTTTTCTTTCTATCTGCTGCCAAATGTGTTATTCAGTATCCAACCAATGAGACTTGCAGTTCTGAGAAAATCAGATGTTGGTTTAGTGACTGTGCATGTTGCAGTTTACTACAACAGATTTCTCTAATGGATTTTCAAAAGCCAGGTTATGAATTCTATCTTTATTCTTGATTCGGAGATGCCGGTGTTGGACTGAGGTGTACAAAGTTAAAAATCACACAACACCAGGTTATAGTCCAACAGGTTTAATTGGAAGCACACTAGCTTTCGGAGTGACGCTCCTTGACAATCACCTGATGAAGGAGCATCGCTCCGAAAGCTAGTATGCTTCCAATTAAACCTGTTGGACTATAACCTGGTGTTGTGTGATTTTTATCTTTATCCTTGGCAGCTTTCAACCTATTGGTGGATGACTGCAAAGTGATAACTTCACTGCTCTAAAAGCTTCATAATACCTCACAGTAACTCTCTTGGGTGTGCAAGGCCTTTAGTGTAAAATGCATTTATTGGAAGGGTACTTTGATTAAAGCATGCTCTTTCCAGCTATTGTCTTTCAGGCTGTGCTGTTAGAGTGTGGTCTGTATCCCTAAACAATATCTTCTTTCCTTAGGGCTTTAACCAAGAGGACCTTGATGGTGAAAAGGCTGCTCTTGAGACAGAGAGAAAGAAAATGGTTGCTGAAGAGTCTGATTCTGACAATGAAGTTCGAGGGAAAGGACGAGAGTAAGTAAAAGTTCAATTAGTACAGCATAAATATGATCTGCATCTCGTACTGTGGATGCTGGGCTGTAATTCTGGAACCCTGTCTGAAGGAGCATTAGTGTTCTAGCATTTTAAAGTTTTTTTTAATCTTTCTGCTGGTAGAAGGTATCCCAGAAATGAAACTTAGCTTTAGAAATCCCAGGGGGAGTTCAGAGCACAGCCTTTCAGAAAGTGGTGAATTGACAATAAATTCAATGGAGAAGCCCAGTCTGTAACTTGCACTATTGCACATGGAGCAATGACTATGCCTTGCCGGAGAAAGAGCCACAGCTTCAATGGCTTAATCATTTTGTCTGGGAAATATGATATAAAGCAGTAGTATTGCAGTCCACTGTCTTGAGAAGGTCAACAGAGTCAGGAAGGATTTAGGCCCCTTTGTGTATTACTAGACCAGTCATGTATGTCTTCAAAATAAAAGTTGACAAATGTAGGAATTCCACTTTGTTTTCCCAGCGCTGACTGGAATAAAATCCTGAGTATATTCATGAGTTTCCATCTATTGCAGCTCTGATTTTGTGTCTGATTTTGAGATGATGCTGCAGAAGAAGAAAGATCAGAATCGAAAGCGGCGGCGAAATCGGGATGGTGGCACTTTCATTAGTGATGCAGATGATGTAGTTAGCGCCATGATCACCAAAATGAATGAAGCTGCAGAGGTGAGTAACAACAGTGCTTCTTCAGACTTTACTGAGAGTGGGACCACAGAGACTTTGGGGGTCAGTCAAAGGGATTTTGGGAAACGCATTCAGCCTGACGCTGCAGTAATGAGGCAAGACAGTGGAGCTAAGTCCAAAATGGTTGGGCACTGACTGTGATCTGACAATAATTCTATTCTGAAGGTTTTGGCTGAGTAAAGGGAAGTAAGGGAATTGGGACTGGGAATAGTTAAGTCAACAGATGAACATGCAGTGAAACCTATAAATTAGAGGTACCTAAGACACTTAAAATTGTAGTATCTTACAGCATGAAAGAGGGTCCTTCAGTAAATATTTCTGTGCATGTTCTTTCACAGAATTTGCAGTTTGGTCCCATGTTTCATCTTTTCCCTATAAGCTTGCAAATTGGTCCCCTTCAAATATATATCCAGATATCTTTAACAATTTATATGGAATTTTCTTTGACTTTTAAGTAGTGAATTCTAGATCATAATTGTCCATTTGAATGTACTTTTCCTCACTTTCTGTCTAGTTCTTTTACAGATTTTAAATCTAAGATCTCTGATTATCAACTTAATTTCAAGAGGAATCAGTTACTTCCAACTTACTATCTCAGAGTTCCTCATAACTTTGAACATCTTTATTCAAACTCCTGTTAACCTACTTTTGCTTCTCAATTTTCTTCATTTAATTGAACACTCTCATTCCTGTATTATTCAAGTAAACTGCCTCTGACACCATTCCTTAAATATATTATCCAGAATTGTGCACAATACTAGCTGAAGCTTAAGTAGTAACTCTTAAGTGTGTGCATGATAGTCAATAGCATAATTTATAAAACCAAATAGTCCCTATGCTTTTTTAATCATCTCAATTTGCCTTGCCACCTGCAAAGAGTTGTGAAAGCACAAGTCCCTCTGCTCTTCTACATCTCTCACAAAGCTAATATGTAAACTATTCTGCATCTTCATATTTTTCCTCTTAACGAGCATCATTTCATTCTTTCTGCATTAAATTGCTTCTGGTAAATGGCTGCCTACTTCACCAGTCCCTTGATATCCTTCTGAAGTCTGTTATTATCCCACTTTTTATTATGTTGGCAAGTTTGTATAATTAAAACTTCAAATTTAATTGTGGTTACTTAGTAATGAAACAAATAAAGCAATGGTTCTAATCCATGCAGAAATCTTATTGCTTACTTCTTCTCAGTCACAATTGCGTCATCTGTCCTTTTTCCATAGGTTTTTAAAAACTGGTCTGTACATGTGCACTAAAATGGAAGAACCAATGTTTGGCTCAAGCTGTTGCCTCTGCTTTTGCCATCAACTTGAGTTGTGCTGAAACCTGGAGACCCACCTGTCATGTTTAGAATGTATTCTATCTTCTGTTTATTGGAATCCTCCATTTGTTATTGTTTAGGGATTCTTTTCCACCAGGGGATCTTAATACCTGCCACATTTGACAAGCTGTAATAGCCGGGAGTGCCTAAAATTTCCCAGCTGAATTTGAAGGGGATTTTCTGACAGACTCACGTGGTCTTTTTTGTGTGTGGCTTGCAATTGACCTGTTGTGATTACGCACCTCTGGAGCAGGTGGGACTCACCCAAGCCTCCTGGTCCAGAGATGGGGACACAACTACTGCAAAATAAAAGGCCTTTAAACCTGTGATTGAGTCAGGACCTTTAGATCTTCAGTCTAACACTCTCCCAACTGTGCTATTTTGGCCAAACACACATTTTTTACAATATCGAGCCAATCAGTTCATCATTCTCCCATTCTGCGTGTTAGATGAGATTCAAACCCAGAACATTCCTGAGGTCTTTGAATTAAAAGTCTAATGATAATGCCACTCACTAGGCCATCACTTGGTAGGAATTAGTGATAATAATGTCAAAATAATTTCTGCCATGTACTTGACCTATTAGAGAGAAATGAACTGGGTAATTCAATGCATGACTGAGTAGATGATTTAAGTGGGAGTCATTCAGATGCTTGATTCATTGTTAAAATTTTCAGGGAAACTCTTTCAAAGGCATTCAAAATTTAACAAAGCGCAATTAGCACGATAGGTTAAATAAAGCTGGGGTAAGGTTTCATCTGAAAGAGTGACAGAATGCAAGGATAATAAAAAGCATACAGAAGGAGAAAGGGTCAGAAAAGCAAGAGAATACACACTGAAGAAATAGCATGAGGAGAAGATCAGAGTATATGAATGTATAACAGGGTGGAAAGAATGTGAGAATAGATGATTGAAAAGGAGAGATGCCTTAAGCGCGGGGTCTAGTCACCCAGAAAATATGTATTTATTTAATGTGGATGGACACCTAGTTTTGGTTTTGACAGCCTCCATCTTCTGGGTGTCTTGGTGATGTCAGTAGAAAATCGACTCAGTAGTATTAAGTACCTTTTGATAATTTACTTTCTGCAGGAAGACAGACAGCTCAATGGACAGAAGAAGCCCGCCTTGAAGAAGCTTACGCTTCTCCCCACCGTTGTCATGCATTTGAAAAAGTAAGGGATGATTTACTCCTATTCCTGCTTTAGTGTTCAGTATCATATAGAACTAAGTTTCCATTTATGATCCTGTAAGTAGGACATCCATTGCTAACAGAATTATACCATACGTAAGGAATATCGAACTTCAGCTTTGATATCCTGTGCAGTTGAATTGACCACGTGAGTTCACTGACCTTGTACATCTGAACATGTCACTTGGTTTGAAGATCAGAGGGTCTCTGAAGCCCATGAAGATTAGCACAATCAAGAGCTAGCACTTCAAGCAGAAAATAGTCTTTCCAGATGACAACTTGAAACCAGTAACTTTCAATAAAGCAAAGAATTGTGGATGCTGAAGATCTGAAACAAAAGCAGAAATTGTCAGAGAAGCTCAGCAGCTCTGGCAGCATCTGTGGATAGAAGGTGGAACTAATGTTTCGAGTCCAGTCACTCCTCTTCACAACTGGTCATAGATAGGAAAAAGTATGCTGATGATGGAGGTGGGGAAAAGGGGTGAGAGATATTTGGAGACCGAGTCCAGAGTCTTATGGCACAGAAGTATGGTCTTTGGCGCATCATGTACATGCTGGCCAAACACTGAATTGCACTAATACCATTTACCTGCACTTGGTCCATAGCCGGCAATGGCTAACTATTCTAAGTGCTCATGCAGTTGTTGTGAGAGTACTTGCTTCCACCACACTCTCAGGCAGCATGTTTCATATTTCTACCATCCTCTGCAAGAGAGCAAAATAAAGTTAGGCAGACAAAGACGTGGGTGTTAGTAAGCTCGGAAAGATGAAAAGGTGGAAACAGGTTGCTGTTCTGAAAGCAGCCTATGTTCCTAGGGGGTGGGCGTGAGTAACGAATATGGAAGGTGGTGTTCGCGTTCTAAAATTATTGAACTCGATATTGAGTCATTAAGGCTGCACAGTCCACAAGCAGAAAATAAATTACTGTTCTTCCAGCTTGTGTTGAACTTCGCTGCAGCACTGCAGCCAGCCCAAGACAAAAATGTTGACAACTAGAAGCTCCGGGTCATTTTTATGGACAGATTGTAGGTGCTTATCAAAGTGCTCACCAAGTTTTGCATCCCAAATGTAGAGGAGACCATGTTGTGAGCATGAATCCAGTAGACTAGATTGAGTGAAGTGCAGGTATGTTTCTGGGGCCTTAAGATAGTGAGGATAGGAGAGATAAATGGGCAGATGTTGCACCTTCTACAATTACATTGTAGGTGGCATGGAGGAGGAATAGGTCTGAGTGTCCTGGAGGAAACGGCCTCTGCAAAATGCTGGGAAGGGAGTGGTGATGTCCCACTGGAGTTTGTGGAAATAGCAGCTTATGATCCATTCCTTTGTCTGCCTAACTTTCTTTGTTTCTCTCCAGGCTCAGTCTCCATCTATCCACTCACTCCTTATCCCTGCACCCCTTTCATCAGCATAACTGCTGCCTTTTCCTAGCCACTATCAGTCTTACCAGAAAGGTCACTGGACTCGCAACATTAGATTAGATTAATTTAGATTACTTACAGTGTGGAAACAGGCCCTTTGGCACAACAAGTCCAAGCCGAAGCGCAACCCACCCAGACCCATTCCCCTACATTTCCCCCTTCACCTAACACTACGAGCTATTTAGCATGGCCACTTCACCTAACCTACACATTTTTGGATTGTGGGAGGAAATCCACGCAGACACGGGGAGAATGTGCAAACTCCACACAGAGAGTCACCTGAGGCGGGAATTGAACCCGGGTCTCTGGCGCTGTGAGGCAGCAGTGCTAACCACTGTGCCACCATGCTTTCTGTCCACAGATGCTGCCAGACTTGCTGAGTTTTTCCTGTAATTTCTGTTTTTGTTTTAGTGACTTTCATTAGTGAATTATTTACTAATGCAAGATGTTGAGCCTGTCCGACAAAAGAATTCAAAGTATAAATGGTTCCAATCATTGCAGATTGGAATTAATATTTTCAGTCCTAATGCTATGTGCACTGCTGGTTATCTTCTATAGAGACAAGCTTTCTAACACCTGCATTCCAATGTAAAATAATAACATAAGCAAAAAATTTTTGGTAATAATAAAAGATTGTAAAACCCAACCTGCAGATGTTTTTTTTTAGCAAGACCTTTAGATGCCTCTCAGGTACTGCAACAATCTATATTTTGTGTGCACACATTCTAACTTGAGATTTTGGTGCAAAACACAATCTGTGTGCCTGATGCTGATGAGATGGACTTATTGCCCAACTTTGGTTGCTGTGCAGAGCTGAAGGTAGGCCTTACCCCAAGACTATTGGTTACTGCTGCAAGAGGTAGGAATTCCAGACAGTGACTGTTTTCCTATTATTTTAAATACTAGCACTTATTAGGCTATGGAAAAATAAGATCAAAAAGGCAACAATATCCAAGATGGTGTGTGACCAAAAAAAGCTAACTGTTTTATGTGAATTGTTAAAACAGTAACAGGTTTAATGTCACATGTGCGAAAGAAAACTCTCAAACAATTACTTAGGTCACCAGAACACCAGAAATAGATTTAGTAATCTTCATATTGACAAGAATCTGTAATGATACATCTCTTCAATAGAAATCTTTGAGGAATATTGCAATTAAGTGGCTTATTTCTGTTTCCTCTTGGTAATGCACTTCTGCAGACAGGATTTAAAGGAAACATTTATTGACAGTGGAGTAATGTCTGCTATCAAGGAATGGCTCACTCCATTACCTGATAAGAGTCTGCCACATCTGAAGATTCGTGAGGAACTGCTGAAGATTCTGCAGGAGGTGAGTGAGGGTTCATAGCTGTGTACCTGAATAGCATAACTTTGTCACTATCTGCTTGTCAGCTTCAAATCCCTGTTTTTATTTTTAAGTAACCTTTCTAACCCCTGTTCACACCCCTCCTCTTAGTATGGATTTCTTCCCACTTATATTTGGCAAGAATGACAGTTGTCTGTTGGTGTCTTGGCACGAGAGCATTCCTCACAAATAACGTAGGATGACTTCTCCAGAATTACTTCAGACACAAGCTTTGCTATTTAATTTGTGCAGTTAAATTTGATCATGACTATTTAGCACAGTAGCAAGGCCAACATGTGTTGCCTATCCTTTGGCAATATTGTGGTGAGCCTTGAAGACGTCAATCCATATTTTCTAGGTATGTTCTGGTACTGTTAGGAAAGATGGTTGAGAATTTGACCCACTGAGAATAAAGAAACAGCCATACTTTTTCAGTCTGGCTTAAGGGGAACTTCCAGGTAGTGTTTTCATGGGTTTGCTGTCCTTGCTTTTCTGGATGATGGAGTTCATAGATTTGGGAGGTGCTATTGAGCACTAAACCAGCTGCTGTGTTGCATCTTGTAGGTGGTATATGCTGCAGCCATGGTGTGCTAATGATAGATGGGTAAAAACAATGACTGCAGATGCTGGAAATCAAATTTTGGATTAGTGGTGCTGGAAGAGCACAGCAGTTCAGGCAGCATCCAAGGAGCAGCAAAATCGACGTTTTGGGCAAAAGCCCTTCATCAGGAATAAAGGCAGAGAGCCTGAAGCATGGAGAGATAAGCTACAGGAGGGTGGGGGTGGGGAGAAAGTAGCAGAGAGTACATTAGGTGAGTGGGGGAGGGGATGAAGGTGATCGGTCAGGGAGGAGGGTGGAAAAGAAGATAGGCAGGTAAGACAAGTCATGGGGACAGTGCTGAGCTGGAAGTTTGGAACTAAGGTGAGGTGGGGGAAGGGGAAATGAGGAAGCTGTTGAAGTCCACATTGATGCCCTGGGGTTGAAGTGTTCCGAGGCGGAAGATGAGGCGTTCTTCCTCCAGGCATCTGGTGGTGAGGGAGCGGTGGTGAAGGAGGCCCAGGACCTCCATGTCCTCGCCAGAGTGGGAGGCAGAGTTGAAATGTTGGGCCACAGGGCGGTGTGGTTGGTTGATACGGGTGTCCCGGAGATGTTCCCTAAAGCGCTCTGCTAGACACCTGGAGATGTTCCCTAAAGCGCTCTGGAGGAAGAACGCCTCATCTTCTGCCTCGGAACACTTCAACCCAGTGCATCAATGTGGACTTCAACAGTTTCCTCATTTCCCCTTCCCCCACTTCACTCTAGTTCCAAACTTCCAGTTCAGCACTGTCCCCATGACTTGTCCTACCTGCCTACCTTCTTTTCCACCTATCCACTCCACCCTCTCCCCTAACCTATCACCTTCATCCCCTCCCCCACTCACCTATTGTACTCCATGCTACTTTCTCCCCAACCCCACCCTCCTCTAGCTTATCTCTCCACGCTTCAGGCTCTTTGCCTTTATTCCTGATGAAGGGCTTTTGCCTGAAACGTCGATTTTGCTGCTCCTTGGATGCTGCCTGAACTGCTGTGCTCTTCCAGCATCACTAATCCAAAATAATGATAGATGGGTGCCAGCTTCTCAAGTGATGGCAAGTGGGAAGTATTTCATCATATTCTTAATTTGTGCCTCCCTGATATGGAAAGGCCTGTAGGGAGAGAGGCTCATCCATTTTGTGGCCTGCTGTTGTAGTTTAAGGAACTTAAGAGAAACACAGGAAATAATAGAGATGTTAAGGCTAGTAAATCATCATCCCTAACTAATAGTTACAGAGCCTTGCTACACTGTTTCGGAGAGTAGTAAAACGTTATCCAGACAGCTGTGGGTTCAGAGTTAATATACATCAGTAAGAATTTCCTTCCTGAAGAGAATTGGAGAATCAGATGAATTTTTGTGTCTATTCAAAAATTCCATGGTCATGACTATTGATGAAGTTGTTTTTTTATTCCATGTGTTATATAAATACTTGCATTTAAATGCTCCAGAAGCCATGGTTGGATTTGAGCTGATGTCTCGGGTCAGTAGTCCAGACGTCTGGATTACAAATCATAGAGTCCTACAGCACAGGCCTTTTGGACCATGTCGACCAAAATGTCCATCCATGTTTATCTCATTTCTTTGCACTTAGCTCATAGCCTTCCAATCCTTTCCTATCCATGTATTTGTCCAAATGCCTTTTAAATGTTGTTAAAGTACCCGAGTCAACAGCTGCCCTAGTCCGCTGTCAGCTCATTCCATATGCATACCACCCTCTGTGTAAAAAGGTTACCCCTCTTGTTCCCTTTTACTGTCTCCCCTCTAACCTTAAACTGATGCCCTCTCCTCTGTGATTCCTCAAACCTGAGAAAAAGACTGAGTGCATTCACCCTATCCCTGTTTCCATGATTTTGTACATTTCTATAAGATCCCCCCCTCAATCTCCAACGCTATAAAGAAAAGAAATTCTAGCTTGTCCAACTTCTCCCTGTAACTCAGATCGTTTAGTCCTGGCAACTGCACTCTTTCCAGTAAAATAACATCCTACCTAGTTTAATAACATTCTTCCTATAGCAAGGTGGCCAAAACTGAACACAATACTCCACGTGCAACCTCACCAACATCCTGTACAACTAAGAGAGCAGAGAAAATTTACAGCCCGAGAGCAGAGAAAATTTACAGCCCAAGAACAGGCCCTTCAGCCCTCTAAGTCTGTGCCAATCCAAATCCACTGTCTAAACCTGTTGTCCAATTCCTAATGATCTGTAACCCTTGCTCCCCATCTACTCATGCATCTGTCCAGGCGCACATTAAATGAATCTACCGTGCCTGCCTCTGCTGGCAACACGGTCCAGGCACCTACCACCCTCTGTATAAAGTATTTTCCGTGTGTATCCCCTTTAAAATTTTCTCCTCTTATCTTGAACGCATGACCTCTCATTATTGAATCTCTCATTATTGAATCCCTCACCCTGGGAAAAAGCTTGTCTCTATCAACCCTGTCTATACTCTTCATGAATTTGTAGACCTCAATCTCCTTTTTTCTAATGAAAACAATCCTAACCTACTCAACCTCTCTTCATAGTTAGCACCTTCCATACCAGGCAACATCCTCATAAACCTTCTCTACACCCTCTCCAAAGCATACACATCCTTTTGGTAATGTGGCAACCAGAACAGTACACAGTATTCTAAATGCGGCTGAACAAAGTCCTGGACAATTTTAATGTGACCTGCCAGCTCTTGTACTCAATATCCCACTATAACATAACTTCCCAACTTCTATACTCAATACCTTGGCTGATGAAGGCCAGTGTGTCAAAAGTCTTCTTCACTGCTCTGTCTACCTGTGACTCTACTAGTGGCATAACCACAACACTATACCATTTTGTTCTCAAACCTCCCAGTGAGTACACCAAAGCCCCCATGCGGCTTTACTGTTCATTCTTGCCAAGTTATTAGCTGTGTTGCTATGCTGCCTTTCCTTGGAACCTTCAAATGTCACTGATTAATTTTACAGTTGCCCAGTGTGAGTCAGGAGACTCTGAAGCATAGTGGGATTGGACGTTGTGTGATGTACTTGTATAAACATCCAAAAGAGAACCGGAGCAACAAGGAACTGGCTGGAAAGCTAATCAGTATGTTCACTTTGACTGAATCTGTACTTTCCGCTTGAATTTCTTTTCCTTTGAATTTTAACTCTTGCTGGTTTCCACTCATGCCCTTGAACCCAATACTCTGGACATGACCACTTAACTTATGCGATTATGGAATCATTCCAGCAGATCCTGTCCCCATGAGAAATTCATGCACTGTATAGAGATAATTGAGAAAACACTGTGCATGTGTACATTTTCTATGCATATATTGAAGTGATGGAATTGCCATTTTGGATTTTCTGAGTGGAACAGATGTATTGGGATTGTCTAGTTGCTGAAACTGAAGGGATGCTATAATTCTGTTACTTTGAATGCCGACACCAGTGTTGGAACCCATGTATCACATAAAGGAAAGATCATTCTGAAGTAGCTTGCGGAGGTTGCTGACATGTACTCCTGATCATGTAGAGTATCACAGCAGAGCCTGCAATTCTCCTCATTGCGGCCATGTATATTGGTCAGCAGGCAACACAGGAAAAGAATCAAGAGCAAAGTCCTGGATAATTTCTTCATCCAGGATGGTAGCTTGGGCTTGCAGTGACAAAGTTAAACAACTTAAGTTGTTTGAGTAGATTGGGGGAGTTTGGTGAGGATGATAGTTTTGCCTATATATAGTAGTAGCAGGAGAAGCCTACTGAAAGATTGAGTTAAGTGTTGCAGGATATTTTGATTGACATAGTATTGTACTTTGTTTTTAATTCAGATGAATGGTCAAGACCAATCTTTGGCCTGACATCAAATTACAAAGGTATGACCCGGGAGGAACGAGAGCAAAGAGACCTTGACCAGATGCCAATGCGGCGGCGCCTGAGCAGGTACTTGACAACAGAAGCACAGTGTTAAAGGTGTAGTACTAGAAATCGGCTCAGAGAGTAGACCATACCCCTATCAACTCTAATCTTGTAATTTCTTTTTGACAATTTAAAGATCAAATGAATTTGAGAATTCCTCATTCTGTCTTCAGTCCTATCTTGGAAAATACTGAATTCAACCAAAATGATTATTTTTGAGACTGTACTTGTTAAATTGAAAATTTAACTAATTCACTTTTTGGGGAGGTTTCTTGGGGGAGAGAGAGAGAGGAAGGATTAGATTTCACGGTTTTGACCGGTTGAGAGAAGCAGGGCTGAAGTAAGTGTGCACTTACTCCCACCATCATCGTGTTAGTACGGTGAATCAAACATTCTGTCATCATTTAGCCCTGGGCTAAGGAGGCTTCAATTGGGCATCTGGCCAGAACAACGGGTCGAAGAGCAGTTATTCTGTGAACAGGAAGTAGGTTATAGCTATTGGTGTAAAAGTTCAATAGCCCCTCAATCTTTCCTTTGTTCTTGAGGCAGGCACAAAACAGTGAATAAATGAAGTCAAAACATACAGGCTCTACCAGGTGACTCTACTGTTATATGCAGCCATGACCACATTGCAAGTTAATCATCGCATTAACTTTGGCTCTTGTGCTGCTTTCTTGTACCTGTTGTAAAGCATTCCAAATTTTTTTCTCATCTGACACCCAGAAAATGGAATATATAGAAAAGAAATTGCATACAGTTGACTCTCAAGCAAAGCCCAATAATTGAATGAGCAAGCTATTTCAAAATGACCACTAGGCCTGCAATTTCCATGCCCACTGGTCGTCTTTAATATTGCAGAATGGTGTGATAACGTGATGTTGCCAACCCAATATCATCATGCTTAGTTGGTCTGGGGAACGCCCAATTTGTGGTCATAAAGTTCAGTCTCAGAAGTCTTGCCTGGAGATTAAACTACTTTGCAAAACTGATTTTCAGTCTGAACAAATGCATAAAGTGATTGGTGAATTCAGCAGATTCAAAGGGATGATGCATCATTTGAAGTACAGATAATAGGACAGTTGATAGTGTTATGGCCTACAGTTCGTGATGTTGGTTTTCCAGTTTTTCTTGTTGGTGTGTGTTATTTAAGCTAAAGGTCATTCACATGCTAGCGGGTATTACTTTATTCGGGTGGCGCACCTTTAAAATAGTGTGTGTATTACACATCAGTGAGTGACTTCAATTCACTTGTGTGATCTACATTCTGATGCACTGATTCCATTGCATGGTCTGTTAAGGCACATCATGTGAACTGATGTTTTACTGGATGTAATCAGTGTAAAGGGATCTAAACTTGGTTCTTAAAACATACTAATAAGAGAATTTTCAAGGGTCATATTTTTGCTATTGTCAAAGATCAGTACATGCCTGATTATTGAACTGTATTGAATATTGATATATTTCACATCTACTTCCCTTACATAGTAAGTAAACTCAACATTCCCGTTAAATTTATAATGCACCTAACTCCAGGCTGGGGACGACATTGACAAAACTAGTACAATGTTCAGTGGTCTGGTAGCGAATATTACAAGAGAGACTTTTTCCAAGCTGTATTGCAAACATTTGCTGTAACATTGCTAAATGGTTATCAGTATTCAAAGCTTAAAAATTTACAAATCACCGAATAACAGATGGAGAGCCCATCTCAGACTTATGCTGGGTTTGCACAGTGGCCATGGCTCAGACTGAGTGGGGTTCACATTATGGTGAATTGCCTTTAATTGTTGGCTTATTATATAATCTGTTTCTCACTTGTTCAGGATTAACATAGAAATGGGAAATACTACTATCACCTTGAGGAAAAATTATCCTCAACAGTTGGTTGAATCGCCTTTCCCATTCTGCAACGACTGTTGTTTCCTACTCATCGGCTGCATTTCTCTCACAACGGAGAAACATTTCATTGGCCATCTCTATGAGTTAGTCACTGTAAGTCCCTGCCTTCAATCATTGAAAGTATAGATGGCAGAAACATGGCCATCTATAAAGCTTTAGCAGCTGTTTCATGAATGCTAAAACGTATTGCAGCTATAGAAGCTGAAGCAGGTCATTTGGTGCTAGCTAATTGCTAGAACAGTCTGAAGCTCAACCCACTGTCTCACTCCCCCTCTGTATATTGCCTTGAACAAATATTGAAAGATTATAATTGAGATCCGGTAAGTTCTAATAGGATGTTACAATTAAATGAATCAGATTATTCAGAACCTGGCTTAACATCAGTTCATATCAGAAGATGAATGTTGGTTTGACCTTCCTCTCTTTCAAGTGGGTTGGCTTGAAACCTGCCACATTGATTCAGTTTTCCTTTAGGATGTTCCAATAATAACACTGAATTGCAGAGAAAAGTTGGAATAAAGTTTTCATACTGGGAAAAAAAATTACCTGAATTCTTTAATCTGGCAATTTCATAAAGGCTGTGTGTTAGCTGTCAGTGATCCCTCCAATCAGGGACATATCCTTGCATGATCCTTCCCACTCCCCAGTGGAGACATATTGCCTGGTATTTCCCTCCTTCCTCCATGTCAGCAATCTTCTTAATATATGGAAGTTGAATGTCTTTCCAAGAATCGAGAAGGTTTTACACACTATATGTAACCCAGTATTTTCTGACGTTGCACTAAATCTGTTGAAAGTTCTACTGCAGGACAATGCAGCATTTTACCAGATTTTACCTTGGTAGGTTAAAAATCACTGTCTTGGTTATGGTTTCAGTTGAAATGCTGACATATCGGTGATTAGTCTGATTATCATATTTATTTTGTTACAAATATTCACATGCCTAGTCTAAACAGCTTTTTTGAATTTATTGTCAGGCCTGTCTCTATTAAATATACACTGTTAACTCTAAACTTTTTTTCACAAGTTAAGGGAAGCATGTTGCACAGGGGTACTGGTGTTGGGCAAATGTGAATGGGGAGCACAGTAATCTGTCTATATCATTGGAAAATGTGTGATCATTTTTCTCTTATTGATAGCATTACATTTTAAACGTCCAAAAGTTTTTGCCAATTTGTTTCCTGAGAGCATAACCCCACCAATTTGTTTGTTAAAATGGGTTGGAAGTTCCCATTCTCAAGCAGGCAAAAGAGATCTGAAGAGCCCATTAGTCCCACAGGAGTATTCGATGGGACGAGTCCAGACTTCAAAATGTACACACATCATTTCCACCCTTTTCCTTTTAATCAACCATGGCTCTCCTAGTTTTATCGAGTTTGTCACTTTGTGCACTCTGTTTCTGTCACTTGAGTTTCTGTTTTAGATTAATTTTTTTTCTCCACCAGGCTTTACATTGTCTTTATTATTCTGTATAAACGACCATGTTGCGGAGTTCCCATAACACCTACAATCTATTTGTCAGTTCGCAACATGGCTGTCCACAACAGCTGCCTTAAACTCTGCTTCATTCATTTATAAAGAGACCCTAGGGATGAAGACAGCGATGATAATGCAGCTGATGTCGTCTCTTCAGATCAAGGACGCGACTACAGGTTTTCGATTCAATGATTTTGTTTCTTTTTTTATATTAATTTTATCATTTATTTCAGTACTTAGCAGTAAAGCTTGATCAAAGTTTCTTGTACAACTATGTTTGAACCATTGTGGGGAGAAGCCTCCCTAGGCAGCCACGGGTTCAAGCTTCACTGGTCTTATATGAATGTTCAGTCTAAGTTCTTTCATTGACATTGGCCTGGCTTCAGGTCACTGTGAAATCAAGCTGCGTAAATTACTTTGAAACTGATGAAATGGTGAACTCTGCCTGGCCAGAAAAAATACTTCCTTGATTGTGGATTGAAAGCAAGTTGCTTGTTTGGGGATATCTTATCAATTCCCTAAAGTTGTTGTAACATCACTGAAGCCAAGCACCTGAATTGGAAGGGGACTAATATACTGGCAGGGAGATTTGCCAGAGCTGCTTGGGAGGACTTCAACTCGTAAGGTTGGGGGGGGGAAATTGGGAGGGAAGAGATCAATCTGAGACTGATACATTTGGGGAAAGGAGCGGGACAAACAGGCAGGAACAAAGCAGAGAACAAAGTAGGTCTGATAAATTAAACTACATTTATTTCAATGCAAGAGACCGAACAAGGAAGGCAGATGAACTCCGGGATGTGAGGAACTTGGGACTGGGATATCAAAGCAATTACAGAAACGTGGCTCAGGAATGGACAATACTGACAGCTTAATGCTCCAGGATATAAATGCTATAGGAAGGATAGAAAGGGACACGAGAGGAGGTGGAGTGGCGGTTTTGATAAGCATTTTTGCTATACTTGGGATATTCCTGGGAATGCATCCAGGGGAGTTATTTATTGAGAAATAAGAAAGGAATGATCAACTTATTGAGATTGTATTTTTACCCCCTTAATAGTAATCGGGAAGTTGAGAAACTTTGTATGGAGATTTCAGTTATCTGTAAGAGTAATGGAGTGATTGTGGTAGGGAATTTTAACTTTACAAATATAGAGTGGGACTACCATAGTATTAAGGGTTTAGATGGAAAGGAATTTAAGAGTGTACGAGAAACTTTTCTGATTCAGTCTGTGGCTATACCTATCAGAGAAGGTGCAAAGCTTGACCTACTCTTGGGAAATAATGCAGGGCAGGTGACTGAGGTGTCAGTGGGGGAGCACTTTGGGGCCAGTGACCCATAACTCTATTAGTTTTAAAATAGTGATGGAAAATGATAGACTGGATCTAAAAGTTGAAGTTCTAAATTTAAGGAAGGCCAATTTTGATAGTATTAGGCAAGAGTTTTCAAAAGCTGATTGGGGGTAGATGTTCACAGGTAAAAGGGACGGCTGGAAAATGGGAAGCCTTCAGAAATGAGATAACGAGAATCCAGAGACAGTATATTCCTGTTAGGGTGAAAGGAAAAGCTGATAGGTATAGGGAATGCTGGATGACTAGAGAAATTGAGGGTTTGGTTAAGAAAAAGATGGAAGCATATGTAAGGTATAGACAGGATAAATCGAGTGAATCCTTAGAGTATAAAGGCAGTAGGAGTATACTTAAGAGGGAAGTCAGGAGGGCAAAAAGAGGAGATGAGATAACTTTGGCAAATAGAGTTAAGGTGAATCCAAAGGGATTTTATAAATACACTAAGGACAAAAGGGTAACTAGTAAGAGAATAGGTCCCCTCAAAAATCAGCAAGGCAGCTGATATATGGAGCTGCAGGAGATGGGGGAGATACTCAACAAGTATTTTGCATCAGTGTTCGCTGTGGAGGAAGACATGGAAGATATAAAATGTGGGGAAATAGATGGTGACATCTTGAAAAATGTCCATATTACAGAGGAGGAGCTGCTGGAGGTCTTGAAAAGCATAAAAATGGGTAGGTCCCCAGGACCTGATCAGGTGTACCCTAAAACTCTGGGAAGGTAGGGAAGTGATTACTGGGCCCCTTACTGAGATATTTGTATCATTGATAGTCACAGATGAAGTGCCAGAAGACTGGAAGTTGGCTAACGTGATGCCACTGTTTAAAAAATGTGGTAAGGAAAAACCAAGGAACTAAAGACTGGTGAGCCTGACATTGGTGGTGGGCAAGTAGTTGGAGGAAATCCTGAGGGATGTGATTTACATGTACTTGGAAAGGCAAAGACTGATTATGGATAGTCAGCATGGCTTTGTGCATGGGCAGTCATGTCTCACAAACTTGATTGAGTTTTTTGAAAAAGTAACAAAGAGGATTGATGAGGGCAGAGCGGTGGACGTGATCAAAATGGACTTCAGTAAGGCGTTCGACAAGGATCCCTATGGAAGACTGGTTAGCAAGGTTGGATCTCATGGAATACAGGGAGAACGAACTATTTGGATACAGACCTGGCTCAAAGGTAAAAGACAGAGGGTGGTGATAGAGGACTGCTTTTCAGACTGGAGGCCAGTGACCAGTGGTGTGCCACAAGGATTGGTGTTGGGTCCACTACTAATATATATAAATGATTTGGCTGTGAAGCTAAGAGGTATAGTTAGTAAGTTTGCAGATGACATCAAAATTGGAATTGTGGTGGACAGCGAAGAAGATCTCACTTTCTCCGAGTTGATTTTAACCTTAACACGAAGCCGCTTCCAAGGTTGCCTACCTTGAAGAAGTTCTCCTTGTCTCACTACAAGGCATTCGATATATGGAGCTGCAGGAGATGGGGGAGATACTCAACAAGTATTTTGCATCAGTGTTCACTGTGGAGAAAGACATGGAAGATATAGACTGTGGGGAAATAGATGGTGACATCTTGAAAAATGTCCATATTACAGAGGAGGAGCTGCTGGATGTCTTGAAAAGCATAAAAATGGGTAAGTCCCCAGGACCTGTTCAGGTGTACCCTAAAACTCTGGGAAGGTAGGGATCTCCGGAAGTCTTTCTCACTGCACCCCCCCCCCCCCCCCCCTCCCCCCAGGTCATCCCCTCTACCCTGAGGTTCTTCAGCCATGTCCTGAAGCAGACTTGCTATCTCAGCCGCATCTCCTTCCTCAGTGACTGCCATATGGGACCGACTGATCACGTATGGACTCCGGACTACATTCAGACCGTCACAATTTGGGCCTGAACAGGACAACCAGTATCTACCAAAATCCAAAACCTGCAGAAATGGTTCTCCTTCCAGATCCTGCACTGCACACTCGCAGCCGTGTGCCACCACCTACTCTCCTTGTAATTAGCCCTGCCACAGCTCAGGGCCACAGTCTCCCAGACCTGCAAAGGACCTCTGCTGTTTTACATCCTCAGAAGAATTCATACACTCAACAAACGCTTTTTCTCCACCATATTGGACATAAAAGAACATAAGTTAAACAAACTTTCATGTGCTTAGTTCAATATTCAGCATTTCTCACCCATTCCAGAAGCTTCTCTTGGCCTCTGGAGCTGCTCAGATGCCAATAGCCATGCGGCTGCTCCAGCCACCATTATCGCGGTGAATGGTGATGTCACTTTCCTGCCCACAGTCTGCAGTCCTCACTTTCTCCCAGTGAAGAAGGTTACGTCAGAGTACAATTTGATCTTGAACAAATGGGCCGGTCGGCTAAGGAGTGGCAGAAGAGTTTAATTGAGATAAATGTGAGGTGCTGCATTTTGGAAAAGCAAATCAGAGCAGGACTGAAACACTTAGTGGTAAGGTCCTGGGGAGTGTTGCTGAACAAAGGGACCTTGGAGTGCAGTTTATAGTTTCTTGAAAGTGGAGTTGCAGGTAGATAGGATAGTGAAGAAAGCGTTTGGAATGCTTTCCTTCATTGCACAGAGCATTGAGTATAGGAGTTGAGGATTCATGTTGCAGCCATATAGGACATTGGTTAGACCATTTTTGGAATGGTCGCCTTCCTATCGGAAGGATGTTGTGAAACTTGAAAGGTTCAGAAAAGATTTACAAGGATGTTGCCAGGGTTAGAGGATCTGAGCTAAAGAGAGAGGCTGACTAGGCCGGGGCTGTTTTCCCTGGAGTGTCGGAGGCTGAGGGGTGACCTTATAGAGGTTTATAAAATCATGAGGGGCGTGGATAGGACAAATAGTCAAGGCGTTTTCCTTGGAGTGGGGGAATCCAGAACTAGAGGGCATAGGTTTAGGGTGAGAGGGGAAAGGTTTAAAAGGGACTTAAGGGGCAGCTTTTTCATGCAGAGGGTGATGCGTGTGGAATGAGCTACCAGAGGAAGTGGTGGAGGCTGAGACAATTATAATATTTAAAAGGCTTCTGGATGCTTATATGAATAAGAAGGGTTAAGAGGGATCTTGGCCACATGCTGGCTAGTGGGACTAGATAAGGTTAGGATGTTGTGGTTCTGTTCGCCGAGCGGGATTTTGTCTTGCAAACGTTTCGTCCCCTTTCTAGGTGACATCCTCAGTGCTTGGGAGCCTCCTGTGAAGCGCTCCTGTGCTGTTTCTTCCGGCATTTATAGTGGCCTGTCTCTGCCGCTACCAGTTGTCAGTTCAAGCTGTCCGCTGTAGTGGTCGGTATATTGGGTCCAGGTCGATGTTTTTGTAGATGTGTCGACCTGGACCTGGACCCAATATACCGGCCACTACAGCGGACAGCTCGAACTGACAACCGGAAGCGGCAGAGACAGGCCACTATAAATGCCGGAAGAAACATCACAGGAGCGCTTCACAGGAGGCTCCCAAGCACTGAGGATGTCACCTAGACAGGGGACGAAACGTTTGCAATACAAATTCCCAGCTCGGCGAACAGAACCACAACAACGAGCACCCGAGCTACAAACCTTCTCCCAAACTTTGAATAAGGTTAGGATATCTGGTCGGCATTGACTAATTGGACAAAAGGGTTTGTTTCTGTGCCGTACATCTCTGTGACTTAATAAAACCCTATTTTAGAAAGAAATGCTGTTGATTTGGGGAGTAAGATTGAAATTTAAAAAGGAACCACAAATGACTTTGTTTGACTGTGAAACAGTACATCTATGTACTTCACTGTTCAACATCATCTTATGGCTTTTAATTAGAAAATCCAAGGGCCCAATTTGAATTCTCTATTAAGACTAATTAATCTAAGAATAGGACAGGGGACATTTGTATCAATTACTGCGTAGCTGTGGGTGGAGAGCGCATTTGGTTGTTTGAAATCTCCACTCCAGCTATATATAAGACCTTTCTCCCCATTTCTTCACATTCATCGTGTACCATTGGCCACCAGGTGGATAGGTAGTCAGTTTTCTGAAGTGGCTGCCAATATGATATGGTGGCATGATGGCTCACTGGTTAGCAGTGCTGCCTCACAGCACCAGGGACTCTGGTTCAATTCCCACCTCGGATGACTGTCTGTGTGGAGTTTGCACATTCTCCCCGTGTCTGTGTGGGTTTCCTCTGGGTGCTCCAATTTCCTCCTACAATCCAAAGATGTGCAGGCAAGGTGAATTAGACTTGCTAAATTGCCCATTGTGTTAGGTGCATTAGTCAGGAGTAAATATAGGGTAGTGGAATTTGTCTGGGTGGTTTACTCTTCGGAGGGTTTGTGTGGACTTGTTGGGCTGAAGGGCCTGTTTCCATACTGTAGGGAATTAATCTAATCTAAGTATAAAAATTAAATGAATGAGGATTGAGCGACTTTCTCATGTGTTTCGCGTCTGTAAGTAACCCTCTTTAACCCTGAATTGTAGAGTCATCTTTTCAAGTCACATCATCTAGAATGCTACTCTATAGTAAGAAGGAGTTTCTGCATTTTCAATGTGCTAACTTAAAACGAACTTAAAAAGGTGTTGGTGCAAACTACTTGATGCTTCAAGCTTTCTGGAACATTCATCTTGGCTGATCTTCTACCTCAACTCTGTCTTCCTATACTATCCCCTTATCCTTTATCTTCCAAGAATCTATAAACTTCTGTGTTGAATGTATTCAACAACTGGTCATCCACAACTCTTTGAGGAGAGAATTGCAATGATTTCACAACCTTGGGATGAAGGTATTTCTCATCTCAATCCTCTTTGGCCAACCCTTTATTCTGTGGCATAGACTCCATTTCAGGTTTTTCAGGTTGTTACAAAGCATTCCGTGGAGCAATTGGAGCTGTTTTCTTAACCAACATTGCTCCTTCAGCCAATACCACCATGAGCAAGTTAACTAATCATCTGCTAATTTATGATGCACATTGCTGTGCACTTATTGCATTATGCTTCTAAAGTATTAACTTGGCCATAATGCACTTTGCAACATCCTACCGATGTCGCATGTACTGTGCAGATACAATTTTATTCTCTCTTCCTCTCCATGCTAGTTAAGTGACGCACAAATGTCAACTCCCAGTTAGCTGAAAAATAAATTGTGTGGAGATGCTTGGAACTCTGTCCTTTCTAAAAGGTAGCTGCAGTTTGTAATCAAATACATCAAGTAGGAAGCTCTATGTGTAGGAGGTCAAGCAATTGGAATAGAATTGCTAATTTTGAATAAGCAGAATATTTTATGGTGAAGAAAACATCAATTCAGAGATCAGAAAATAGAAGCCTACATTTTTTCCTTGGACAGTTATCATTTATCCAGAATTTGTAATAATGATACCTGAAAAGTAATACATTCTTGTATGTTACTCCTGACTGGTCCTTCTGCAGAAGATGGCTGAGTGCACTGTTTAGTTAAGTAACAAAGCTTGAATTCCTACACATTTAGAAAAGAGGAAAAGGGAGCTGCTATTTTGTGTTGTTTTCCCTTGATAAGCAATCTCCTGTCAGTGCCTTTATCTAAATGTGTCTCTTAAGTGTCTGTAAGTTGTTGGAGGAATGAAATAACACGGGTTTTGTTTTTCCTTAGTTCTGGTGGGCAAACTCCTCGCAGAGACCTGGAGAAGGTGTTAACAGGAGAGGAAAAGTAAGTGATAGGCAGATTGAGTGAAGGAGAAAACTGAAGAAATTATAATCACTGACAATTTAAATAATTGGATATAAAGCCAAGACTTTCTGAGACTGTATATTCATCACTCCTTTACAAATGTTCCTTTTTAAACAATGGGAAAGGAGAGGGCGGTGGGAGTTAGTTTATTTTGCAGTCTTCAGACACACAAATGATTGCGGCTTAATCTGCATATATTGGGTCTGATCTTCAAGCATTTTTTTCTTTGCATTTCAGAGCACTAAGGCCTGGTGACCCAGGATTCTGTGCACGAGCCAGAGTGCCATTACCATCAAACCGTGATTATGTTGTTAGACCAAAGTGGAATGTAGAGATTGAAGCAAGCAGGGTGAGTGATAAATGGTTTGCAGTTTGGTGAACTGTCTTCCAGAAAATGTCAATTCTGAAAGGAATAAACTTTGAAGCAATACAGTGAATCACAGTTACAATACTGCCTAAATAGTAAAAATATCAAAGGATTGTGGGAATAATGAGAGAAAATGACATCATGCATAAGTTCATCCCTGATTGAATTTAATGGTGGTGATGGGTCAACCTAATTCTGCTTCTATTTCCTATGACTAGCGTGGATTCATCTAAGTTTGATTTTCCCCCATCTCATCCATATTGAGTGAGGGGATGTTAAGCTCTGTTCGGTGTTTCACCATGTTCAAACTAGAGATGGGAGCTTGAGGAAACCGATTTTACTACTGGATAGCCTAGAGTTGGGTTGTCTGGGCCATAAGAGGAAGCGGGAAATGAGCTAACATTTTTATTTGACTCTTCTCAACTGGGGTTGAGCAAGGAAAAGGAGCACAGATGTTTCATAAATCCCTATGAAAGCAGTCTATTTTGGCCCATTGTGTCCACACTTAGCCTCTGAAGAGCATCCCACCCTGCCACACCACCTTCCCCCTCTACACAGAAAGTGGTAGGTGTTTAGAACTCTCTTTTACAAAAGGCAATGGATGCAGGTTGAGTTGTTCATTCTAAATCTAAGATATTTTTTTTGAAATGCAAAGGCATTAAGGGCTATAGGCCAAACATTTAGTCCACAGATCAGCCATGGTCTCATTGAATGATGGAATAGATTGAAGTGGCTGAATGGCTTGCTCCTGTTCTTATATTCCTAATAACCTCTGTTCTCCTAACCATAACCATGTCCTAGACATACCCATCAGACCCTGTTGCAAATGTGTTTCAAAGTAAGAGTGATGGTTTATCCACATTTGAATGTTACCACCCTTTCTTTCCTATTAGCCATCAAGGAAAGAGTTAAGCCGCTTGGAAAAACACAAGAGGTTGTTTGAAGAAAGGAGGAGGCTAAACAAGATGCAAAGGGCTGTCAAATTCAGCATTGAGGGGAATAGAATGCCACTGTAGATGGTCATCATGGAAGTTTTGACTGTATGGTATCTGTTAGGGATGTGTGGCTTGATATCTCTTCTTTGGCACATGCTGCTCTTGCATGATGTCACTAACAGTTGGCCCTGAATGGCAGCACATTGTGCTTCTCGCTTCATGATCTGTTCTGACTTTTTTTTTTGTCCCTTTTGCTGCCTAAACTTAAGTGGGTAGGCTTCTTGAAAAAGAAATCTACGTTAAAGCATTTATGTCTGTGCATAACTAACGGAGTTGATGTGGCTTTTTAAGTGTGTACTATGCAAGGTATGTTCATACTCTCTCCTTTGGTCATTTGGTGACATTGCTGTTTGTAAACACTAATCATGTAGTGGTAAATGTGAAACCTTTTCTTTTAATATTTTCGATTTCTGCTTTAGTCACAAGCAATATTTTATCCCTTTCATCCTTGGAACATCAATACCTGCATGTTCCCCTCCAAGCCACGCTCCATCCTGACTTGGATGTAAATCGTTCATTCCTACAGTGTCACTGGGTCAAAAACCTTGAACTTTTTCCCTAAAGGCATTGTGGGCCTACTTGCATCAGTGGACTGCAGCAATTCGAAAAAAACAGCTCCCTTTTGCCTTCTCAAGAAATGTTGAGACAGCCAGCAATACTAACATCCCACAAATGAATTTTTCGAAAATCTGCACAGTGTAATAAGGTTGCAAGAAGGCTCCTGTGTCTGAATACAAATGGGGCTGCTTCTTGTGATCTCCCCATTGTAGAACATAGAGCAGTACAGCACATGAGGAGGCCCTTCGGCCCACCATCTCTGTGCTAGTTGTGATTCCATTCCAAAATAATCCCACCTGCCTACACACGGTCATGTCCTAATTTGACCAATAATCAATTTGAATTAGATGCTGAATATGAGGAAAATCCGTTCCACTTTTAATTTTGTTATGTAGGAATTGGGTAAACGTAAACAGGTGCATCACCAAGTCAAGAATTGAAATCACTTGGACTTGCTGACCAGTAAGATGATACGCGTCCTGTCGAAAGATTGAGCATTTAGTTGTCAAGCTGAATAAAATTATTGGGTGTAAACTGTTCTCTGAGGACCAGTTTTGAACACACAAAGCCTTGACATCTTCCAATACTATCCTGTATGCACACAGTAACCTGTATGTATCATTGGTGGAGGACCTGAATATTCAAGCTGGTTGATGAGATGTCAAACAAGGTGCTTTTCCTTGGATTATATTGAGCTTTCTTGAGTGTTGTTGGTGCGAAAGTAATCCAGGAAGGTGAAAAGTATTCACACTCTTGACTTGAGAATTATGGAGGGTCAGAAGTTGAGATACTCACTGCAGAGGACCAAGTTCTGATCTTCTGTATCCAACCTATTTATGTGGTTGATTCAGTTCAATTTCTGATACAAGTTAACCCCCAGGTATTTATGGTACGGGATTCAGTGATGGAATGCCATTAAATGTGAAGTGGGAGTGGGCAGCTGCTAAGATTCTCTCTTGTGAGATGTGAAAATTGACTGGCACTTAGGTGACATGGATTACTTCAATATCTGAGAAGTTGTGAATGGTTCTGAACATTTTCCAAACATCTCCACCCATTATTGAAGCCGCTGTAAATGTTTAGGTCTGGTTCAGTACCCTGCGGAGTAAAGGGCTCTTGTAGCATGGTAATAATGTACCTGTCGCTGAGCCAAGAAATCCAGATTAAATACGCATTCTGAGAAGTAACAGTTTCTTGTGGTGCAGTGATAGTGTATCTACCTCTGGACCAAGAGTCCCAAGTTCAAGTTCTACTTGCTCCAGAGGTGTGTAATAACATCTGAATAGGTTGATTAGAAAATATTTACATGGAGGAGTAATATCCAGGGACTAACCTGATTGGCTTCCCAACAAGCTCAGCAACCTCCGTTTCTATTAGTTATGCATCCAGCAGTGGTCTTTTTCCCCCCAACTCCCGTTAAGTTCAATTTTATTCAACCCAAACTTTGTCAAACCCTGCATCGCAGTCTTCTGTTGAGTTCAGCTTTATTACTTTTTATTATTACTTCACAATTTTCTTCTCCATTTGACTCACAACTTTTTTTCTTAAGGACGATCACTTAGGCTGGCATTGGGTTCTGCAAGCATCAATCATCCTGTTACTTTCAGAATACTGGAAAGCTATTGAACTTGGAGAGGTGGGAAAATCACAACCAAATGAGTCTTCTCCTGATAGGGTGCTAGTATGCAGTTTATTGCAGGAATCACTACCTAACTACCAGGAGCTTTGACTGAGGTCCCATCTCTATACCTGTCAAGGAGCACTAAAGACAATTGTATTGCTGCCCAAGCTGAGATTTGTCAACTCGGTGCAGCTCACAGTTTGATCTGAGATATTTCCTGTTCTCTTCAGCTACACAGTAGATGATGCATTTAGTCCTTGATACAGCAGTGGAACTACTTGAGCTCTAACTGTCAGTTTATAACATCTGAGTTATCAAGATACATTTTAAAAATTTGGTGTACTATGCTTTACAGCAACGTAGGCTTCAGTGTCATCTGAACAAAATTCGTTTTCAAAAGTTAAAAGAAACAGGTTGTTTTAATTGCCATTTATAGAATAGAATCACTACAGTGTGGAAACAGGCCCTTCAGCCCAACAAGTCCACACCGTCCCTCCTAAGAATATCCACCCAAACCCATTCTATGATCCTATATTTATCCCTGACTAATTCACCTAACCTAAACATTCCTGAACACTATGGGCAATTTAGCATTACCAATTGACCTAAGCTGCACAACTTTGGATTGTGGGAGGAAACCGGAACACCCAGAGGAAACCTATGCAGGCAAGGGGAGAATATAAAAACTCCACACAGACAGTCCCCAAGGCTGGAATTGAACCTGGGTCTGTGTTGTTATGAGGCAGCAGTGCTAACCACTGAGCCACCATGCCATACCAGTGACCACCTCTCTATACCTGCTATTCATAGCACTCTCTGCCTCATGAGCAATCCACAGTTCCCCCACATGATCTTTCCATTTGGATTTTGGAAGATGAAAGAGCTCAATTCTAAGATGTATGTGTTCTGATTTATGTTAGATGTTGTTTGGAAAAAGATGATTCTAGTATCATCATATCTGAGAATGGCAGGATTATGGAGTAAGTTGCCTTCTTGAGCACTGAATGATCATTCACTGAATTCTTGTGAATGGCAACTAGACCATTTTTCTAAGTATGGCAAAAATCACATCTTCAAAAGAACCAGATTGAGCTTCTGGACTGGCTTTCGTTGCTATCTGAAGAGTCGTCAGTGAGACATTACCCAGATTTTATTCTCCCATATTGTTCTGGGATTTTACATTTTTTTTTCACCTCTTCTAGGAGATAGTAATTTTATTGGGATGAGGTGGAGAGACCATATATTGTGATAGGCAAAGGTTTACAATTGTGTATAATGGGCTGATCAGAGTTCTGTTTTGGCGAATCAGTTTTTAATGTCCCGTTTCAGTCATTTTGAAATGAGTCATTATTTCTGCGTCATGTTGACATTTTGGAAAATCCTCAAACATCAACTCATTTTGTAAGCGTGATGAAGTATTGTCTGAGCGTTTTTTGGCCCAAGAACATCAGTTGCATTACTGGAGAATAAAAGTTTTAACCTGCTCAGAAATATCATGGTGCAAAAGGAGGCCATTCAGCCCACTGTGCCCACACTCGTTAAATGAATATCATTACCTAGTGCCAATCTCCTGCTTTCCCCTCATAAACTTGCACATTAGTTTTGTCCAAATGATAATGCAATGCCCTCTACAATTAAGCCTTCCACCAAACTCCCAGGCAATGCAGTCCATACCTAACTATTCGTTGAATGAAAACATTTTTTCCTCTTCAGCTTTGCTCATTTTGCAGATCGCTTTAAACCTATTTCCTCTTGTTCTTATTCCTTTTACGAGTGGTAATAGTTTCTCCTTATATATCCTATTCATGATTTTGAAAACATCACCCTCATTCAAAATCAATGAGACATACACACATCAACAGAATAAATCCATTAAAATTAGATTATATAATAATTCTGCAAGTCAGTTAGGAATACAGGACAGAATTTGAACGGCTGTATGTTTGTACATGCAAAAAAATACTCAATTAATATTCATGTACTCCTCCAATGATGACAGCTATTATTGACTTTTGTGTTCTCATTCCTTTTATGCCAGGGATCAGTTAAGAAGACATTGAATCGTCTTGACAAACAAATGCGTCGATTTCAAGATATCAAGAAAATGACCAAGTCGTCGAGGGCAGTAAAGATCAGCATCGAAGGCAATCGCATGCCACTGTGATCATTATTTATCAATAACTCTACTTTGAGCTGGTGAATGTAGTGCAACCATGTACATACAAGATTGTGTACTTCTATCCATCCGGCCCAGTGGAATCAATATACCTCCTCTGTTTTCTTCTGTATTCAGGCATTTTTAGCAGTGGTTTGTTGGAAGTCTTGGGATGTTGAACTACAGCTAGCTGTAGCATCCGAGCCCTGGATAACATTACCTGTCCTGACTACAGTACATTTGGTGAGCCCTCTCTACACATCAAACGGATGAGTTTTACTTATCTGCATACTGCATGTATAGAGGTTGGATAGACATTTTATTTCTAAGCAAACTGGTGTCCAGTGTTGGAGGAAGATGGCCATCTGGCATGGAACCAAGTTGCTGCCCAATTAAGTGGAGTAGGTTGTGGGAGGCGCAGAAGAAAATGACTTGCATTAAATATAGACATGTGCTCTGTTTGGTTGTATTGTTTGAAATGTCTCTGGTCTCTACCAGACCAGCACACCTATCACATCGTTATGGTTGTTAAGTCTTTCAGTAAACTCTCATTAACTGGATGAGTCTGTAGGTTAATATCTTGGCTAAAGATTGAGCTGATCACTTTGGTCAGCCAAATTGTAATGAAATGCAATGTGATTGTAGGCACCTGCCACATTTTTTAAAACAAATAAACCCCTCTTTGTGAAGGTTTGTACTTGTCCTTAGTCATGCACTTCCTGCTCATTTCAGATTTTGAGTAAGCAACTTTCAAGGAAAGTCATTGTGTAGTCCAGAGGTTCTCAATTAGTTTGTGGTCTCATAGCTGTATGTGAGCTAATATTAAGGAGTTCACCAAAAGAAAACAAAATGTGGAAAGTAAATTTAATATGATAAAGCAACCAGAGACACAGTTGGGATCATCAAGGCAAGTTACTATCCAATATGAGGAAATCAAAGCTGAGGTCTCTCTGTATTTGCACAGATTGGCATGAGAAAGGAAGAAAAAGCAAGGGACATTTGTTTGGATTCACTGTGTGGACAGAGACCCTGGAAGGAGGGATATAACAAGGTAATAAGACTGTAAATCTTTGCCTGAGCCACACTGAACATTACTTCCACAGGTAGTTTGTTACTCAAAAATTCATTATGTGTTTCCATAGTGATCTGACTGTAACATTCTGCATTCATGCTTTCTTTACACTTCTGATTTTTCCTTAGTTGCATAACGTGTCTGACTTCAGTGTTCCCCAGCAGCACTCCTCCATCATCTTCCCCCTAAAGGGTTACTACTGCTGCACCACTAAGAATTAGAATTGTATTCAATGTTACATTTATACAGTGTATGCATTTTAAAGAAATGCTTGCTTGAAGGAGAAATCATTTCCAAATTGGAAGGATAGTTTTGAGAGATATTTTGGTCACTCAGTGTGATGAACAGAAAGAATCTGAGCTCACAGTGAACAGCCTTCAAAATGCAAATAAAACAAATACAGTAAAGTTCCTGTTATCCAGATTCCAAACATCCAGAATTCTCAGGCAACTGGCATCTGAGATTAAAGTCCTGAAGCTTGGAATCTAGATAATTGAGATTGTATTTGCACTAGTAATTGGAAGGGAATAATGGATCAGATGCTTCATTAAAACTAGTTCAAGATTTATCTCATAAAGTCAGAATAAGATCATAAGAAATAGGATCAAGAGTAGGCCATTTGGACATTCAAGCCTACTCCACCATTCAACAAGATTGTGACTGATCGGACATCACTCATGTCCACTTTCTTGCCATTTTCCCGAATGAACAAGAATCTGTCCATCTCAGCCTTAAATGTACTTAAAGGCTCTGCCCCTACTAGTCTCTGTGGTAAGGAGTTCTTCCTCAGTCTTAAATTGGTGCGCCTTTATTTAGAGACTACTTCCTCTGATCCTAGACTCTCCCATGAAGGGAAACATTTTCTCAGCATTTACCCAGTCAAATTCCTTAACAATCTTATATGTTTCAATGAGATCACCTCTCATTCATCTAAACTCCAGCGAGTGGAGTGACAACTTGTGCTCATAAAACGATCCATACATACCAGGGACCATTCTTGTGAACCTTCTCTGAACTGCCATAAATGAATTGATACCTTCCCTTAAGTAAGGGGATCAAAACTTCTCTCAGTACACCAGATGCGGTCTCAGTAGCATCTTGTGCAGTAAGACTTGCCACCTCATATTCCGACCCCCTTAAAATAAGGGCCAATATGCCATTTGCCTGACTGATTACCTGCTACCCTATGTGCTAGCTTTCTGTATATTGTGTAGAAGTATACACAATACTTTTTATCTCTCCACCCGTGAGGATCCCTACCTTATTCCTGATGAAGGGCTTTTGTCCGAAACGTCGATTTTCTTACTCCTCGGATGCTGCTTGACCTGATGTGCTTTTCCAGCACCACGTTTTCGGCTCTAATCTCCAGCATCTGCAGTCCTCACTTTTGCCAAGTACACACAATACTCAAATCCAGTTGTGTTGGCGCTTTCTTCAGTTCTCCATTTAAATGATATATTCATAACAGAATCACCTATCACAGCCAAGTATACTGGTATTTATAAGCGGTCCTGGCTGCTTGGTTTTAAAACGTACACTCTTCTTGTGCCAGTGACTAGTAAAGCTCTCCCAAAGCCACTAGTATTTCTCATGCAACCACCAGATTCAGCTAACCAGCAGCCCATTCCCCATGTGTGCCTGATACTGGGGTGATTACTGCAATAAATGTGTATGTTTAATTGCAATTTTATATCGGAAAACAACCGTGTTGTGTTACAGTTGGTTTGCGGAATATTTGTATCACAGAAAAGGAACCTCTCCCAAAAAGGTTGAGAATTCCAGATGTAAGCCATTTGCTTTTGGGAAGAAGAAACCAGGGATATTAATGCCCTCTGGTGGCTGCTTCTGTACAGTACTTCCAAAAACATTCAGAGGGTGTATAGGTTGGCAAGATAATTTCTATGTGAGACAAAGGTAAACTGATAGATATTGAGAGTTATAAACAGTGCCTTTCTTCATCTAATTTGCTTCTAAATAAAATTTGGGGTTTTGAAAGTAAGCGAATTGTTTGTCTCTCAGGGAAATGGATAGGGCAGGCCTTTTAGTACCTGCAGTGAACACATGAAAGTAGTGAAGCATTGGATGGAAAGTTCTGGGCGACATGATGTATAGTGAGATGAGTAGAAGGAACAGGATTGAACAGGCAGAGGTAAAGAATGTAATAGAAGGGTGAAGGTGGAGGCAATAGTGAGTCAGATGGGTATTACTGAACCACAATATCTTTAAGATTCTGAAATCCCTCCATATTAGCCACCACTCTCACCAGCTGAAATTGTCTCTTTTCTGCCTGTTTTTCTACTAAACTAAGATAGGCCAAGCATCACTCTGCACATGAAGTAATAAATGAGATACACAGGGAAGAAAGGTAAGTTGGAGTCCATATTTTCCAATTTTTCTGTGGTTTTCACCATAGATCCTTTGGCATGAATATCTGCATCAAATGTGTAGGCACTTTTTAATAGTGTTAATAAGTTCTATTTCTGATATTTAGATTTTTTTATACTGTTAGATTAGTGAAAGAAACATTTCTGTCCATTTCATATTGTCAGAAGTAAGGTTTCTGTATGTTCTGAGTTGATACTGTGTTGAATATGTCATATACCATTGCAACACCAGCACTCGCTTATTTCACCCCCATCTCGGGACCACCTGCACTACCAGGTCTTGGAAAAGAAACATCTCGAGGTAAGTTATTTATGATATTGTTCATAGGCAATGACATTTCGCCACCTTCTCAAGACATCTAAAATGGTAAGTTATATGCCAGCAATACCCACATCCTGAAATCTCAGAGATACCACAAATCTGTGAAATGGAAAATAATTTATTAAATGAGTACCCTATATTTTTCTACCCAGAACTGACTGCAGAATTAAGACTGCATGCATTTGCTTATTAATGGGTGTGGAATACATTCTTTCACATTTAATCTGACATTTTACCTCATGTTCCTAAAACTAAAGATGTTACCAAATTGGTGTAATTGGAGCTTGGCTGTTCGTTGTCCTATGTTCTGTGCACCAAAGTCTCGATGCATCCCTTTGTTTTCTGTATGTTTGTATTAAGATTAATTGTGTCTTGTTTTCTTGATCAGAAGTTTAAAATAAAAACTAGTTTTTCAAAATCAAATCTGCTTTTCACTGAATTTATCCTGATTTTCTGCCTTTTGCTTTTGAATAAATAAAACATGCCAAAAGCCAACTTTTATAAATTAGTAATCGGATTTATTAAAGGTCCTTAGAGATGTAGTTGGTCATCTTAAGTTTTGATTGCGGTAAGAGGAGGAAGAGGATCTACCTGTAGCTATTTGTAACTTGTTTCCTTTACTTTGGGGACTGTCTTACAAAGAGTTCCTCTTCAGAGGCAGTTGAACACTGACGAGCTAGCTAATTAACTAGGATTATATTCAAATTTCAGAAACAAATGTTTTTGTTTAACTGAAAAGTATGGACAAATCAATTTATTGTTTGTCATATTAGGAATGGTTAATAAAACTTGGCTTTGCCCAGAACATAGTATAACTGAGATGCTATTCCTTTAAAATTGTAGTGAGTTTTGAGCTCCTTAACCAGTGATTTCTGATGATCAGGTTAAAAGTTATGACCCCCTCTCAGTTCATTAGGCTTTCTCATACCACTGCATTGCTCTATGAATGTAAATAGCTAATGAAGCATGTTTAAAAGGGAGAAGATTTACAGAATGAGGTTCTGTAGGTGTCTGTGATGAATGGGCCTGAACATTTTACAACTTGTATCAATAACAATCAAGGATCGTGGTAACTAAGTTTACAGATGAAACAAAGTAGAAAGGTATATTGTGAAGAGGTCGTAGGGATAATTGAGTGGAATAAATTCGGGCAGATAGAGTATGATGTGGGAAAATGTGAAGTAATTCTCTTGTGTAGGAAGAATAATAAAGCAGAGTATTTAAATGGGAATACGTGCAGAAGGACCTAGGTGTTCTAATACAAGAATCGCAAAAAGTTAGTGTACATGCACAGAATGCTAAAAGGCTAATGTAATGCTATCCTTTAATAGGAAAGCAATTGAAAATAAAAGTAAGCATGTTCTACTTCAGTTGCATAGTGCATCGGTGAGACCACGCCTAATATTTTCGTGCAGATTTAGTCTCCTTGTTTGTGAAAGCACATAAATATTTTGGAGGCAGTTCAGAGAATGTTGAGTAGATTAATAGCTTAAATGAGTAGGCCGCCTCCTGAGGATTGATTTGACAAGCTAAGCTGGATATTGGTGAAGGTTAGAGCATGAGGGGTGACTTGTTAGATTAGATTACTTACAGTATGGAAACAGGCCCTTCGACCCAACAAGTCCACACCAACTCACCGAAGCACAACCCACCCAGACCCATTCCCCTAAATTTACCCCATCACCTAACACTACGGACAATTTAGCATGGCCAATTCACCTAACCTGTACATGTTTGGATTGTGGGAGGAAACCGGAGCACCTGCAGGAAACCCACGCAGACACGTGCAAACTCCACACAGTCACCTGAGGTGGGAATTAAACCTGGGTCTCTGACGCTGTGAGGCAGCAGTGCTAACCACCGTGCCACCATTTGAAGTGTATAAAATGGCCTTAACATGATCAATGTGGAAAGGATGTTTGCTAGTGTGAGTGAATCTGGAGCTAGGGGATACTGTTTAGGGGGGTTTGGTGTTTTAGGATAGAGATGTGGAGGAAATTTTCTCTGAGGGCACGTGACTTTGAAATTCTGCCTCAGAAGGCAATATTGTTGAGGTTCAGTTAGATTAGATTAAATTACTTCGTGTCGAAACAGAGCCTTCGGCCCAAAAAATCCACACCAACCCTCCAAAGAGCAACCCACCCAGACCCATTCCCCGACGTTTACCCTTTCACCTAACACTACGGGCAGTTTAGTGTGGCCAATTTACACATCTGCGGACTGTGGGAGGAAACAGGAGCACCCAGAGGAAACCCAGGCAGACACGGGGAGAATGTGCAAACTCCACACAGACAGTTGCCTGAGGTGGGAATTGAACGTGGGTCTCTGGTGCTGTGAGGCAGCAGTGCTTGCCACGGTGCTGCCCCTTTTTAAGTTTTAAGTTAGCATTAGATCAAGTCTTGTCAGGTAAAGGAATTGAAGATTTTTAGGGTAGATGGGAATGTGGAATTCAAAAGACTGAGTTCAGCCACAATCTTATTGAATAGCAGAGCAGGATGTAAGGTGCTAAATGGCCTGTTTTAGCTCTGAATTCTTATGTTTGTATTGCCCATTCTGTAAACCTGGTTTACAATTTATAATGAATTGCACCGTCAAGAATATTTATCCTCACTCACTCATTTACATCCTTCCATAAACTAGATTGAATTTGCACAAAGTATTGGAAATGTGCATGTTGTGAATCCTCTTTTCTGTTAGTTTCCTTAATCACTTAGTACAGGTGATTCAAACTCACACAGAGGATGCTCTTGGAACACATCCATTCCATCAGCTTGTCTTCTGTAGTTTAGGGAGGCTAAGGTTAGGATCTGAGGCCTAGTGGCCCTCAGGTTAAATCATTATCAGTCACTTCTCTCTAATGAGAGAGCAGCCCCAGTGATCTGGTAAGACTATGGTGAATTATACCATGAATGGATGAGCCTTGGGAAAAATTGATAGGCAGAGAGATCAGGGAGTGCAGGTCCATTGTACCCTGAAGGTTGCTGCACAGGTGGATAGAGTGGTCAAGAAGGCATATAGTATGCTTGCCTTCATTGGATGGGGTATTGAGTATAAGAGCTGGCAAGTCATGTTAAAATTGTACAAGACATTGGTTCGGCCGTATTTAGAATACTGTGTACAGTTCCAGTTGCCATGTTACCAAAAGGATGTGGACGCTTTGGAGAAGGTACGGAGAAGGTATACAAGGATGTTGCCTGGTATGGAAGGTGCTAGTTATGAAGAGAGGTTGAGTAGGTTGGTATATTTTCATTAGAAAAAAGGCGATTTAAGGGGGGGACCTGATTGAGGTTTACAAAATCATGAAGGGTGTAGACAGGGTGGCTAGAGACAAGCTTTTTCCCAGGTGAAGGATTCAATAATGAGAGGTCACGCTTTCAAGGTGAGAGGTGGAAAGTTTAAGGGGGATACACACGGCAAGTACTTCACACAGAGGGTGGTGGGCGTCTGGAACGTGTTGCCAGCAGAGGTGGTACGAGGCAGGCACGGTAGATTAATTTAAGATGCATCTGGACAGATGCATGAGTAGGTGGGGAGCAGAGGGAAATAGATGCTTAGGAATTGACCGACCGGTTTAGACAGTACATTTGGATCGGCTCAGGCTTGGAGGGCCGAAGGGCCTATTCATGGGCTGTAAATTTTCTTTGTTAACAACAACAGACATGGTCTGAAGATGATAGGTCACACTAATAGATAATTACAGTCGAGATAACAAAATAAAGGAAATTTAACCATCAGTATTTGCAGATCAGTTTATTTGTTCTCGATGTAAGTGTTAGATTATAAACTGAAGCTCTAAGTTAAAGCACACTGTACTGCCATGTTATATGTGGCAACACAAAATCATATTCCATGACATTACTAGGCTTTATCCTGCAGAGCCAGTGAAAGCTGCCCATCAATTCAATTCAGATTGCAATGTAAGGGGAGTTGTTCAAAGGCATGGTTGGTAACTTTGTTTATTGCCATAAGCTTCAGTTCTTTCCCATTTACATGAATGGCATTTGTTTCAATGTTAAAACACAAAGGATTTTTTCAACAGAAACGACCCAGTGAGTGAATTAAGCATGACCAGTATTGAATGCCAAAACAGAAATTTCTAAGTTTGAATAATACTGACTATAGCACATCCTCTAACCTGTACTAATCTTCCAACTAAAATTAAAATCATACTTTTGTGACCTACTGAAATGATTTTCCTATCACCCAGTACTTTTGCCATTGTTCACGATAATTGGTGATTGTTCAGAAATCAACATCCAAGTGGCTGTGTTGTGATATAGTTTCATTTATCCATGTCAAGTAACCAGGCACCCTTGTATACATGCCATATTTTCCTACTTTAGCACAGCCCTCACCCCAGCTAATTATGCCCATCAAATACCAAGTTTGTCGATATAAAACAGCATAAGGTCCCCCACTATCGCCTCGACAGGCATCCATATTGCTAGCTTTGTACCCAGCACAGAACATATTATCCGTGACTGTGAGATTGGTTGATTTTATGCAAACCTTCTGGTCAATGTATGGAAGTTGAACTCGCCTCAAGAATTGAGATGACCGGCTTCTTTCACTGGTCAAGCCCCAGCCACTCACTGTCCCCACTTGCCCATTCTGCAGGAGGAGCTGACCCAGGTTGTGGTTGGGTAAGCAAATTGGAGCAATGGAAAAACTAAAGTTCACAGGCTGACTCAAGTACAAAAGTGCAATGTCATTGTTGTACACTATTGGGTCATACTGAGGATGAATTAGAAGTTTCTTCAGTAAAACCTTCTGTTCCCAGATCTCTATTTTAAATTTGTCAAATTCACCTGGGGGAGAAAAAAAAAACAGTTTCAGAAGCTGCTTAACATCATTTAATTTATACAATTATGATCCAGAAAATGCTACCTCACATAGGTGGTAGATGTGCATTTAATTCCCATTTTGAAAAAGGAAATTAAGAACTTGAAAATACAGCAGGGTAATGGGATTAACAGTGAAGCTTGTTCAAAGAATTGGCATAGGCTCAATGGTGTCCTTTAATGTTCTATATTATCAAAAGTAGTTTTTAAATCATCTAAGTAAAATCAACCTTTTTTAAAATGTTACTGTTAAGTTTCTTTCTTAGTAAACAAGTTGAAGCTGTGAGTTAGCAGCTGAACTGTACGATCACAGAAGTTTCTTCAATTGTTCTGTGTTGAGTTAGCTGAAAGTGAAAGGCGTTTAAACCTTTTTTAAAAAGGTACAAAGTTAAACATCACACAACACCAGGTTATAGTCCAATAGGTGTAATTGGAAGCACTAGCTTTCGGAGCATCGCTCCTTCATCAGGTGGTTGTGGAGGACACAATTGTAAGACACAGAATTTATAACAAAAGTTTACAGTGTGATGTAACTGAAATTATACATTGAAAAATACATTGATTGTTTGTTAAGTCTCTCATTTGTTAGAATGACCATGTTAGTTTCGCTTCTTTCATATTTAAATCACTTTTTAAAAAGTTACATTCGCACGTTAACTTTAGATAATATGTTGAAGGTGTTAGCCCCCTGTGTGCTGTTGATTGTGCCATAATGTTTAGACTGATTCTAATCTGAAAGATGAGTTAACAGATTCTCACATAGGTTCATGCAGTTTTTGAGCAAAGTACAATGTCCACACTCTTGACACATCTTGCGGTGCCTACCGTGACAGGGTTGTATGGAGTTGTCCTGAAAGCCGGGCAGTTTGCTATGAACAATGATTTGTTTGTGGTTTAGTGGTTGTTTTCAGCTAGGAACCAAAAGACTATGCCATGTTCTTCGCAGCCCGCAACACATTATCAATGAGGATGTGCTCCTCGCCAAGACCTTGCCCACACCTCCACTGCTCACCTTTAAACAACTGCACAGGGGGCTAACACCAATTGTTAAAGTTAACCTGAGAATGTAACTTTAAATAAAAGTGATTTACATATGAAAGAAGTGAAACTAACACGGTCATTCTAACAAATGAGAGACTTAACAAACAATCAAGGTATTTTTCAATGAATAATTTCAGTTACATCACACTGTAAACTTTTGCAATAAATTCTGTGTCTTACAATTGTGTACTCCACAACCACCTGATGAAGGAGCAGTGCTCTGAAAGCTAGTGCTTTCAATTAAACCTGTTGGACTATAACCTGGTGTTGTGTGATTTTTAACTTTGTACACCCCAGTCCAACACCGGCATCTCCTAATCATAAAAAGAGGTAGGTTGCATAAAAAGAGCAATAACTGAGTGAAAAAGAAACAAACAGAGAAGTGAATGTGGATAACAGAAAAAATAAGGAACAGGGATATGATTGAATTAATGAGATATAGAAGAGAAGGAACAAAAGTCAGAAGTGCAGGAGTGTGAAGGAGACAAGGGACGCGGTAAAGTGGAATGGAATGAGGTGTAGAGAGAAATCATAAAGGATAAGCCAGAAGTGAAAGATTGAAAACTCCAGAAGCAGAGAAAGAAAAGTCATGAGCTGAAAGAACTAAAAAACAAATAGCAGTAAGTGACAAAAGAGAAGGAAACAAGTTGAGCTGAAGGAAGATCGATATAATTGCTAGGAGTGATGAAAAATGAATGAACTACAGGTGGTAGGTGCCTGGAACGCGTTGCCAGCAGGAGTAGTAGGGACAGGCATGGTAGATTTATTTAAGGTGCGTCTGGACAGATGCATGAGTAGGTGGGGAGCAGATGGATACGATGCTTAGGAATTGGGAGACAGGATTTGTATCGGCTCAGGCTTGGAGGGCCAAAGGGCATATCCCTGGGCTGTAAATTTTCTTTGTTAAAGGGGCACAAAAAGACTGATAGATGTGAAAAAGAGTGAAAAACATTATGGAAGTGATATGGATGTGTTGAATAGAAATCCTTTAAATGTTGGTATTGAAAATTAACTCACATTTTAAAAGAAAAGGGCTAAAGAGACGTCCCCTGGATCTGATGAGATGCGTCCCTGGATATTAAGGATAGGAGCTACAGAGATAGTGGATGCATTGGTGGTAATCCTTCAGGAATCCTTAGATTCTGGAAAAGTCCCAGTGGATAGGAAAACTATCAATGGAACACTTTTTTTAAGAAAAGGGAAGGAGACAAGAAACAGGTAAGTATACAGCAGTGAGCTTAACTTCTGCTATTGGGATTATGTAACAATATTATAAAGGGTGTAATAGCAGAACATTTAGAAATACATAATATAATCAAGCAGAGTCAGCATAGCTTCATTAAAGGGAAGTTATGCCTGACAAATTTGCTAGAATTCTTTGAGCTGATGACAAGGGTAATAGATAATGGAAAGCAGTGGTATGTAATACATTTGGATTTTCAGAAGGCATCCGATAAGGCTTCGCACAATATGCAATATGAGAAAACCCCATACGTTTGGAGGTAGTGTATTAATATTGATAGAGAATGGCTAATGAATAAAAGACAGAGTTGGCACCAGGTAAGCATTTTCAGGATGGTAACTTCTAACTCAGTATAACAGGGATCAGTGCTGCGGCCACAGTTAGTTGCTAAATATTAATGACAGACGAGGAAAGTAAGTGTGTTATTGGCAAGTTTGTGGATGATACAATTTATGTCTGTAGAGGGATATAGATAGATTAAGCGAGCTGGGGGGGGTGGAAACTTGGCAGATGGAATGCAGTGTGGAACAAGGTGAGGTTATGCAGTTTGTCAGGAAGAACAGAGGAGCTGAATATTATTTAACTGCTGAAAAATTGTAGTAAGCTACTAAGCATATCAATTTGGGAGTCACAGAATGTCAGCACACAAGTGCAGTGGTTAACATGGAAGGAAATGGAATGTTTGTCGTTATTTTAAGGAGAATGGAGTGTAAAAGTAGAGAGGTTTTGTTAAAACTAGACAAGACACTAGTTAGAGTACAGCTGGAGGACTGAATGGTTTTGCACCACTTATTGAAGGAAGATAGGTGAATTGGTGGCATTCCAGAGAAGGCTCACCAGGTTAATACCAGGTTTGGATGGACGATCTTGTGAGGAATTGTGTTGGTTCAGTCTGTACTTATTGGAGTTTTGGAGAATGAGAAACCACCTTATTGAAACTTGGGTTCTTGACAGAGTAGGTACAGAGAGGTTGTTTCCCCTCCTGGGACAGTCTAGCAACAGTGAGCATAATAACAGTAAGGGCTCACACATTTAAGACCGAAATGGGAAGGAATATCTTCTCTTGGAAGGTAGTGAATCTGGAATTCTTTACCACACTGGGCTGTCAAAACTGGGTTATGATTTGGAGATGTCAGTGTTGGACTGGGGTGTACAAAGTTAAAAATCACACAACACCAGGTTATAGTCCAACAGGTTTAATTGGAAGCACACTAGCTTTCAGAGCGATGCTCCTTCATCAGGTGATAGTGGAGGGCTCGATCCTAACACAGAATTTATAGCAAAAATTTACAGTGTGATGTAACTGAAATTATACATTGAAGAATTGATTGTCTGTTAAGCATTTCATCTGTTAGAATACAGTGATAGTTTCACTTCTTTCACGTGAAGGAGCATCGCTCCGAAAGCTAGTACTTCCAATTAAACCTGTTGGACTATAACCTGGTGTTGTGTGATTTTTAAATTAAAACTGGGTTAAGTATAGTCAAGAATGAGAAAGATGTTTAATCAGTAAGGGAAGCAAAGGTGATAGAGAAAAGGCAAGGAAGTGAAGTTTAGGATCATCAGATCAACCATGATCAACCATGAATGACTCATTTCTGCTCCTTCATCTTATGGTCTTATAATACATCTGTCTCTTACCTGCCGTAACTGAATATGGCAATACTGTGTCAAAACAGTGAGCTGCAGTCACAACCCAACGACTATTAAGCAAAGTTCCACCGCAGAAGCCATAATCATATTCATTATTTATCAATACCTACAAATAAGAAAAAGATAACAAGCAATGTAGCTCAGCACTAGGTGTACAATAAAATTAATTCTGGTTAGGGCCTTTTACAGTGCAGTTAAGATTAATTGTGATACAGTAGCTTCCTGACAAGTGATTGATTGAATCTGTTGCTCAACAATGTGTTAACCAGAGACCTTAATTTTAAGATTGAAAATGAATTAAATGAGGGATTAGGAAAAAAAAAATCCACAGTGTTTAATTAAAAATATAGAATGGATTGCTATTATGGGTAAAACACAAGTCAGTAATTGTTCTTAAAATGGAGGAATATTGAAGTGAACATAGGCAAGGGATAACATCTTATGCAGAAAAATAATCATCATTGAGATGTAGTGAGCCTGTTTCTGTGCTGGGACAGCTAATGATGACTCTATATTTCACTTTTAGTAACCTGGTATCATGTGAGAGAAATACTTTATTTCTTTATTCATTTGTGGAATGTGGAATCGCTGGCTGGCCAACATTTTATTGCCCATTCCTCGTTGCCCTTGAGAAGATTGTGATGAGTTGCCTTCTTGAACTGCTGCAATCCACATGCTGTGGGCTGACCTAATGTAGATAATAGAAGGAATTCCAGGATTTTGATCCAGCAACAGGGCAGGATCGGTGACATGTTTCCAAGTTAGGAGGGTGAGTGGCTTGGAGGGGAACTTGAAAATGGTAGTGTTCCCACGTAACTGCTGCCCTTGTCCCTCTGGATGGAAGTAGTCATGGGTTTGGAAGGTGCTGTCTGAGGATATTTGGTGAATTTCTGATTATATCTTTTGCACGTTGAGGCTACTCAAAAGCATTTTACAGCTGTTTTTACTTTTGTTGTGTAATGTTAAAAGTATTATTGCAGCGGCTGCTCATTGGGAAGCACAGGCCCTGACTTCTCACAGAGATGTTATTGAATGTAAATGCAGAGAATCAGCTTCCCCACTCCAATCTGGTTGGACATTGAATGAATGCAATGAACACAGAGAACTGCTGTGTCAACTCTTGTTCACTAGAATCCACAATAGAGGCCAAAAGTTTGCCAGTCAATCCCAGATCTGAGGTTAAGGCTTGCCCCTGTCAGAATTTCTGATCATAAAGTGATTGCATGCAGTGAAGACTTACCTATTTGGAGAGTGGCCTATAGAAGTTATGAAAAAGAAGAAAAAAAATGAGGTAGGAGGACCACACTCATCTTCCAGTCTCATTCAGCAACTGGGGATGGCATAGTGGTATTATTGCCAGTCTATTAATCCAGAAACTCAAGTAATCATCTGGAAACTGGGTTTGAATCCTGCCATGGCAGATGGTAGAGTTTGAATTCAATAAGAATCGACTGATGACCATGAAACCATTGTTGATTGTTGGAAAAATCCTCTGGTTCAGTTATCTCCTTCAGAAATAGAAATCTGCCATCCTCACCTGGTCTGGCCTAGATGTGACTCCAGGTCCACGGCACTGACTCTCAATTGCCCTCAAAATGGCCCAGCAAGCCACTCAGTTCAAAGGCAACTGGGGATGGGCAATAAATGCTGGCCAGCCAGAAATGCCCACGTCCCATGAATGAAAAGAGGAAAAGAAACTCTGCCAGACCTGCCTCACTAGTTCCAACCTTTATCCTTTATGTTCGCACTTGGGGCAATACTTGTTCACAAACAAATGAGCATTTTAGATTCAATAAAGACTGTATTTTCACAAATATAACCAGACATTACACATCCCAACTCTACCTATATAATGTGTTTCTAATGGATATACAAATGTGACTCTTGGGACAGCTGAAGAAAATGAGTTGGTACCATTTTAGAACTTCTCTCACCTGCCAAGGACAGTGACCTCGTCTGCAAAGGTCTCCACCAACGATTCGTGTCCAAACGTCTTCAGTGTAATTTAACTTAGCTAAATAGTCAGAATCTGTGTCAGTTTCATTGAGAGAAAGTTTCTCGTCCAGTGAGTGAGTTGGTGTATTATGCAGAGGTATCCTCCCACATGGATATGTGACTGCATTTGAATATGGAAAACAAATAAATTCAACTGAATAATAGTGATGCAATGAGAAATTAGTTGGTAAAGTCTTAGTCTGAGCAGAAATGGATACTTGTGGTTCGTAAGCTGGGGCTGTTTTCCCTGGAGTGTCGGAGGCTGAGGGATGACCTTATAGAGGTTTATAAAATTATAAGGGGCATGGATAGGATAAATAGACAAAGTCTTTTCCCTGGGGTGGGAGAGTCCAGAACTAGAGGGCATAGGTTTATGGTGAGAGGGGAAAGATATAAAAGAGACCTAAGGGGCAACTTTTTCACACAGAGGGTGGTACGTTTATGGAATGAGCTGCCAGAGGAAGTGGTGGAGGCTAGTATAATTGCAACATTTAAAAGGCACTTGGATGAGTATATGAATAGGAAGGGTTTGGAGGGATATGGACCAGTTGCTGGTAGGTGGGACAAGATTGGGTTGGGATATCTGGTCGGTATGGATGAGTTGGACCGAAAAGTCTGTTTCCGTGCTGTACATCTCTATGACTCTATATATAGTTATTTTCAGGTGATTAGAGCTGGCCACACAACTCAAGATCATGGTGTCTGAGCTACCAGGAATAACAATTTTGCTGTTTCAAGAGGTTAATTAAAAATGGCCTAAAATGTCAACTGGACTGCGCACATTGCCTTTACATGGCTAGAGATTGCTGACAACATCAACTCAAACTGACTCAAATTTCTGACGACATATTTGCTACAAATATTGACCTTGAGATTGTAAATGGCTTGTTGTCTAACAATCAAATTAACATCAGTTTTTAGATAATTGCCTGAGGTATCTCCTAAACAAACATACAAATAATCTCCAACAGCACACAAAGGTAGTTAATGATAACTACCTTTAATCATGTAGAAAATGTCTCATGATAAAATTTACGAGTAAGTTCTAAGTTGAAAAGCAGAAAATTTGTTTTCATTGGCACATATTTAAGTATGTATTAATAAATAACAACAGAAATCAAATGTAGACTGTTCATTGCATCACATCAAACTTTTCAATTGTCTATGTCAGATATAAAACCTGTTTAATCCACCACATCAAACCCCCAATCTTGCCCATTATGGATGCTACCCAATTCACTTAGCCTACTGCCCTAAATGCAATCTTACGAAACTCCAAATACTTATTTAGCCTATAAAATTAAAAGAGAAATATAAATTCCAATTGATCTGTGTATATCCAGAATTTTCTATCAGATTTGTTTAACTTCTTACCCTCTACAAGTTGTCTTCCAGAAATCTATTTCTAGGGTCCCAAGAGCTGAAATGATTCAATGTCCCACACTATCTGATCTTCTTTAGTTACCTTTGTAAAGTTCCTGGTCACAGCAAGATTATAACAGTGGTCATGGTCAATAGTTCCAATTCTGCTTTGAAAGTGGCGATTTGACAGTCTCCAATTATTTCTGCACAGGGTCCTTTCTCTCCCGACCTATTCCTCAAATTGTTATAATTTGTAATTAATTCCAGGAAACCTGGGCAGCTGCATATGCCACACATCTGCAGGAAAGGGAAGTTTCTCTTAAGCAACCAAATTGTCTGTTGGGATGTGAGGATAGCTAAGCAAAGTTCAAATCACAAGCTTGATTTCTTAAAACATAAAGGTTGTCCTTGCTAATTAGGTGTAGAAAACTCTCAGTAGATATGAAGCCTACGTGAACATAGGAAGTATAGCTAGTAAGTGTGCAGATGACCTCAGAGTACAACGGGATCTTGATCAGATGGGCCAATGGGCTAAGCAGTGGCAGATGGAGTTTAATATAGGTAAATGTGAGGTGCTGCGTTTTGGAAAGGGAAATCAGAGCAAGACTTGTACACTTAGTGGTAAGGTCCTGGGGAGTGTTGCTGAACAAAGAGACCTTGAAGCGCGAGTTCATAGTTCCTTGAAAGTGGAGTTGCAGGTAGTTAGCATAATGAAGAAGGCATTTGATATGCTTTCCTTTATTGATCAGAGCATTGAGTATAGGAGTTGGGAGGTCACGTTGCGGCATTACAGGACATTGGTTAGGCCACTTTTAGAATATTGTGTGCAATTCTGGTCTCCTTCCCATTGGAAGGGTGTTGTGAAACTTGAAAGGGTTCAGAAAAGATTCACAAGGATGTTGCAGGGTTGGAGGATTTGAGCTAAAGGGAGAGGTTGAACAAGCTGGGGCTGTTTTCCCTGGAGTGTCAAAGGCTGAGAGGTGACCTTATAGAGGTTTATAAAATCATGAGGGGCATGGATAGGGTAACTACACAAGGTCTTTTCTTTGGGGGTGGGGGGGGAGGGAGGTGTCCAGAACTAGAGGGCATAGGTTTAGGTTGAGAGGGGATCTAAGGGGCAACTTTTTCACACAGAGGGTGTGTGTGTATGGAATGAACTGTCAGAGGAAGTGGTGGAGGGCTGATACAATTACAACATTCAAAAGGCATCGTGATGGGTATATAAATAGGAAGGGTTTAGAGGACAATGGACTAAATGCTGGCAAATGGGACTAGATTAGGTTAGGATATCTGGTTGGTATGAATGAGTTGGATCGAAGGATCTGTTTCCATGCTGTACGTCTCTATGACTCTATTATGTCCTTATCAATATTTAGTGGTTTCTGAGTTAGTAACAGGTGGAGTCAATACCAGTATTATCACAGGTCTGCCCATCTTCATTCAATTGATAACCTTCGGCACAGCTGCATCTTGGCCTGCCAGTTGCCTTGTCAATGCTGCAGTACTGCTGACAGTAGCCATTCTTATATGCACAATCCAGATTCTCTGAATTAAAGAACACACAAACACAAGAAAAAGCTGATTCCTCATTATCAGCATTAAACACTGACTCATCGAGCTCATGTGATTAAAGGGGCAGTGGGCAGCATGAATTCAAGGTTGATTTTAAATTAGAGAAAGTTTACAGCACACAGCGAGACGACAATGTTCATTGTGTCTGCTCTGGCTGAAAAATGAGTCATCTAGCCTAATCCAACTTTCTGGCATTTGGGATGGAAAGCAGAGAGTAACAGTGAATGCTTCTTTCTCAGACTGGAGGAAGGGAGGTAACCATTTGGGTACAGCAGGGATCTGCCCAACGTTTTTGATATATATATAAATTATTCAGACATAGCTAGGCAGAAAATAACCTTGATGTTGTAGGTGATACAAAACTCAGAAAGGTACCAAACAATGAGGAGAATGTAATGGGTACATGCATGGCAAAGGAGGAGAAAGAGAGGACTGCAGATGCTGGAGATCAGAGCTGAAAATGTGTTGCTGGAAAAGCACAGCAGGTCAGGCAGCATCCAAGGAACAGGAGAATCGACGTTTCGGGCCTCAGCCCTTCTTCAGGAATGAGGAAAGTGTGTCCAGCAGGCTAAGATAAAAGGTAGGGAGGAGGGACTTGGGTGCGGCAAAAACAATTTATTTCTGTAGGAAGAATGTGGAGAGGAAATATAAACTAACTGGGTTATACTGGGAAGGAGACCAAGCATTATATGTCCATCGTCTTTGAAGCTGGCACAACAATTAGAAAAACCTAAATACTTTTTTGTTAACAGCCTCAAGTCTTAATGACTGAGTGGATAGTTGAACAGTCAAGTCAGATGATTAGTTGAGTGGGTAGGAAAGTCAGGTTGGTGAGATCTGGTTTGGCCAGGGGGGCTGTTGTGCTGTCTGGAGTTGTCATGGTCAGATGGTAGATGAATGGGTGTTTAGGATGGGTCAGGGCAAGGGTCAAAGTGCAGTGCAGTCAGGTCAAGTTAAAGGGCTTGGTTGGCTTAGGTTGGGTCAGAAAAGATTAGTCAGTCAGATCAGGGGATGATTGGAAGGGTGAGTCAGTTGTGGTGCTCAGTTCAGTTTCTCTAGCTAATTTCTACTTAACAGTGTAACATTATTTAGGATAAGTATTCAAATAACTTGCAAATCTAACCCAGGTCTCTGACATCAAGCTTAGCGTTGGAGACAGGGTACAAGATGGTGAAAATCAGATCACCAGAATTTCTGGTGCCCATTTCCTGGGCAAGTACAGTGCCTGTGTGAATACTGGGACTTTTACAGGGGTCTCAACACAACGTTAAGTCCAGATTTTATGGTCCTGGGCATCTGATGATTTGGATCAACATTAGCAAGTCAGTAAGCCATAGAACACAAACAGTGAGGAACTTCTGGTGGGAGTACAAATTGCCTGAGAAGCTTATGTGACTGCAGATCACTTTGGCAAAGGTGGTTTGTTCGTGTAACCCATTAAAGGTTCTGATGGTTGAGCCAAGAATGTAAACAGTGTGAACATTTATGTACTACTCAGTCTCTACATAGGGTAATAGGATCAAGGCAGTGTTCAATTTAACAAAGTCAGCAATGCGTATCAGCCCAAATAACCAAACACACACATGCATGGACTCAAAAATGCATGCATTCATCTTCAGACAGATATGCACTTGTACATTGCATCATATGAACACACAGACCAATGGCTCAGTTGTTGGGAAGGAAAGTTGCTGAACATTATCAAAAGAATCACAAACCTGTTTCACAATTCTGTCCTATCCACAAATGAGGGCAGAGGCAGACATAACTGTAGCCTGAGATGCGACACGAACCACCATTTTGGCAGGGCGTTGATTTGCAAGGGCTCATATCTGAGAGAAAGGCACAGAGAAAACAGTCAATGACATGCATACAGATCCAAGTACAGCATGTAAGCCTCTGAGGGCTCTAGATAATGGACTAGGGCTTGGGCTGAACTTAATAAAAATCCCATGGTTTGATTAGCATTCAGTAACTTCCTCCCATATCTTCCAAAACTTAAAGTTTATCTGTGCTGAATTTGATCTTGCATTTTTTGGTGCTGAAAGTTTTTTTAAATTTAGCAAATGCCAATTCTTGAAAGCAATTTGGGCAGTATAATGGCTTAGTGGTTAGCACTGCTGCCTCACAGCATCAGGGCCCTGGGTTCGATTCCCACCTCGGAAGACTCTCTATGTTGAGTTTGCACATTCTCCCTGTGTCTGTGTGGGTTTCCTCTGGATGCTCCAGTTTCCTCCCACAGTCCAAAGATGTACAGGTTAGGTGAATTGGCCATGCTAAATTGCCCATAGTGTTAAGTGCATTAGTTAGGGGTAAATATACAGTAGGGGAATGGGTCTGGGTGGCTTGAGAAATCGTGGATGCGTTGGTGATTATTTTCCAGACTTTGATAGATTCGGGATCAGTTCCTGCAGATTGGAGGGTGGCTAATGTTGTACCACTTTTAAGAAAGGTGGGAGAGAGAAAGCAGGAAATTATAAACCATTTAGTCTGACCTCAGTGGTGGGAAAGATGCTGGAGTCTATTATAAAGGATGAAATTATGACACTTCTGGATAGTAGTAACAGGATAGGTCAGAGTCAGCATGGATTTATGAAGGGGAAATCATGCTTGACTAATTTTCTGGAATTTTTTGAAGTTGTAACTCTGAAAATGGATGAGGGAGATCCAGTAGATGTAGTGTACCTGGACTTTCAGAAAGCTTTCGATAAAGTCCCACATAGGAGGTTAGTGAGCAAAATTAGGGCGCATGGTATTGGGGGCAAAGTACTAACTTAAATTGAAAGTTGGTTGGCTGTAGTGAGTAGTGATAAACGGCTCCATTTTGGAATGGCAGGCAGTGACCAGTGGGGTACTGCAGGGATCAGTGCTGGGACCGCAGCTTTTTACAATATATATTAATGATATAGAAGATGGTATTAATAGTAACATTAGCAAATTTGCTGATGATACTAAGCTGGGTGACAGGGTGAAATGTGAGGAGGATGTCAGGAGATTACAGGGTGACCTGGTCAAGTTAGGTGAGTGGTCAAATGCATGGCAGATGCAGTTTAATGTGGATAAATGTATGGTTATCCACTTTGGTGGCAAGAACAGGAAGGCAGATTACTGCCTAAATGGAATCAATTTAGGTAAAGGGGCAGTACAAAGAGATCTGGGTGTTCTTGTACACTAGTCAATGAAGGTAAGCATGCAGGTCCAGCAGGTAGTGAAGAAGGCTAATAGCATGCTGGTCTTCATAACAAGAGGGATTGAGTATAGAAGCAAAGAGGTTCTTCTGCAGCTGTGCAGGGCCCTGGTGAGACTATACCTGAAGTACTGTGTGCAGTTCTGGTCTCCAAATTTGAGGAAAGACATTCTGGCTATTGAGGGAGTGCAGCGTAGGTTCACGAGGTCAATTCCTGGAATGGCGGGACTACCTTATGCTGAAAGACTGGACCGACTGAGCTTGTATACCCTTGAGTTTAGAAGACTGAGAGGGGATCTGATTGAGACATAAAAGATTATTAAAGGATTGGACACTCTGGAGGCAGGAAACATGTTTCAGCTGATGGGTGAGTGCCGAACCAGAGGACACAGCTTAAAAATACGGGGTAGACCATTTAGGACAGAGATGAAGAGAAACGTCTTCACCCAGAGAGTGGTGGCTGTGTGGAATGCTCTGCCCCAGAGGGCAGTGGAGGCCCAGTCTCTGGATTTTTAAGAAAGAGTTGGATAAAGCTCTCAAGGATAGTGAATCAAGGGTTATGGAGATTAGGCAGGAACAGGATACTGATTAAGGATGATCAGCCATGATCATATTGAATGGTGGTGCAGGCTCGAAGGGCAGAATGGCCAACTCCTGCACCTATTAATTATTGTCTTCGGAGGGTCAGTGTGGACTTGTTGGGCCAAAGGGCCTGTTTCCATACTGTAGGGAATCTAATCAATGCATTAGCCTCCGTATTTGCTAAATTCAAGGTGATTTATTCCACAACATGGTCTGTGGGGAGGGAACACTCCTCAGTAATGTACAATAATGCTTGTATCTGCCTGCGAGTGTATAAGGGATTTGCTGAGGCTCCAGCAATGATCATTGTCCAGAACTAGTTTAGCAAGTACCACTCTATGTGTGATAGTTCGAAGCCTGGCATTTGTCAGGTGGGCTGCTGTTGCGTGTTTGCATGTTTCTCACTCCTCAGTCTAAAGAATGGCAAGGTTGCTGCGTATGGAGCGTTAACATGGAAGTTGGCGTCATCGTGGAGTGATAAATGAGGTGCTTCATGGATTCAAGGTCATCAGTGTACCTTTCCATTGCAAATCTGTGCATTCAGTACGACATATTGGTTACAGAAGTTTCTTAACAAGTGACAGTGTCTGGGTGAACAAAGTGACTAAAATAAATCATAGAAACCACAGAATCCCTACAGTGTGGAAACAGGCCATTCAGCCCAACAAGTCCACACCGACCCTCCAAAGAGCAACTCACCCAGACCTATTCCCCTACCCTATTACCCTACATTTCCACTGACTAATGCACCTAGCCTACACATCCCTGAACACTATGGGCAATATTATCTTGGCCACTTCATCTGACCTGCACATCTTTGGATTGTGGGAGGAAACCGGAGCAGCTGGACAAAACCCACACAGACAGTCCCTGAGGCTGGAATCAAACCCAGGTCCCTGGTGCTGTGAGGCAGCTGTGCTAACTGCTCAGCCACCGTGCCACCAAAATACCGTATATGTTAGAAAACTGTAATTAAAAAAGTGTAGGAGAAACTTAGCATATTTGGCAGCATTGTTGAGGAAAGAAACCAAGTTAATATTTTCAGTCCAAATGTGACTCCTCTTCAGAACCCTGGAAACAAAGTGAGTTGTTTACGTATTAATTGTTTCATTAACTTGGGGCCAACATATTCATTTTCAAACATTGTGAATTATTGCTTAGTCACTCCATATTGATACATAGCTGTGTTTGTCCAAGATAGTGAGTTTGATTGACAACTGTACACTGGTTGGCTGCAGTCCTCTTTGGTGGACTGTTTATTGGTCAGAGAGTCATATGTTGAGGGGTGGGATATTTTGTAAATGAATTATTTCAGAATGTGATAAAATTATATTGCAGTACAAGTGACAAAAGTAGCACTTACTCTTGTATGAAATCCAGAACTCTACCTGTTAAAAGAAAATAAGTTTACTGAAATTCCTTCAATCTACTCATGGAAATCATTAACCTGTGGTAATGTCAATGTCTGACAGATCTATGAACTAGATGGACTTAAAACTCCAACCTTCTGACTCAGAGACAATATGTTACCAACTGACCCACAGCTGACAAATACATTCAAGTATTGATATGTATATACTTCCAAACATATGATCTATATAATATATATCATAGATAAATACTCACATGGCCATGTATTCAAACACAAACTAGCCCATACATGTTCAGACAGGCTTAGATGGGAACAATTGCAAAAAAAAACGCAGGCATTTACACACATCCACACATTGACTTGCTGTAATTAGGTGAAAAATGTCTTACCGTTCTCTCAAGAGATTTATAAATTTCTGCTGCTTCCTCAAATGAGCAGGATTCCTCATAGCATTCTCGCTCCAGAGAACCTGGCTTAATCTCCTCCCAGAACCAGTTTGCACGCTTCTGAACTCTCAGCACTCTGTTTGCTTTATCCCTCTGGTAAAACGCTGTGAAAGTGGGAAGACAGTAGTCGGACTGTGGGATTAGGGAAGAGATTACAATTGCTAACTCAGACTGTTTTAATTCTAATTAACAATTTAACAATTAATTTAATTAACTATTTAATTTTACTGTATGATTCACTGTGTCCCCACATTGTAGAGCCTGAAGTGGCCTCAGATTCTGAGCCTGGGGTAAAAACAAATCAAAGACAATAGAGCAGACATTGCAGTTGTTATTGACTCATTAACAATGATATGAGGCAAGAAATTTTGGGAGTATACGGCTTCACAAAGTTTCTTCTCAGGTTTCCTCATTCTTCCTGAAATGTTCAGTGATGCACCTACCCGATTACCTCCAGACTTACACCCATCTGTGAAGGGTATGGCTTCCTGACCTCACCCAGTTATTGTGCTCCAATTGGAATGAGGTTCAGTCAGTGTTAAAAGCAGGGGTTCTGTGGACATTTTCTCAAGGTAAGGAGATGGAGGCTGGAGGAGATCATGTTCTTTGGACAGGTACAATACACATATAATGCACCTTATTTTAATAGTTTGGGCTGTTAATGCAGCACAGTCAAAGCTCTAGAGTGATGTCCATTAAAAATCAGGGTTGGATGTCAGAAGTTTGTTAATCTCCAGGCCTAAAGTATTAAGAGACAAAAGGAAAAGCCTTTTCATTTATAAACCCGTTCTCAACTTGCTGCCTCTGTCCATCTTGATGGTGCACATCCCTACCACTGGGTTCAGGAGGCAGCTGTGTGCTAGCATATCCCTGGGTGACGCACACCGGAAAGTGAACGTGAAGACGAGAAACTTTCTTTTCACCATCACTTTTTTTATGAATACATGAAGCTTTCCCCGTTGCAGTCCCTGCTCTGCAGTGATTCAATAAGCTGGCTCACCACCACCTTGCCAAGGGAAGATCTGGATGGAAATGAATTGAATAAATTAGGTGTTGTTGTTGGGATTGTGGTATTATCACTGGACAAATATCTTAGAGACCCAGACTAATGTTCTGGGCACATGGGATTGAATGCCACCATGGTAGATAATAATGCTTGAACTCAATTAATAACTCTGGAATTAAAAGTGAGTGTAGTATTGACCATGAAAACATTGTCCATTCTTGACTCTTAAATCATAAAAGAGTCAAGTTGACTCTTAAATAGCCTCTAAAAAGGCCAAGCAAGCCACTCAGTTGTAGCTAACTGCCATAGTCTCATGAAAGGATTTGACCCAACTTGCATTGATCCAAGCACTGAAAATGACAATGACAAATACAGTCCTGTTGAATCTGCAAAGTCCTTCTTACTAACATCTGGGGTTACTGCCAAAATTGAGAAAGCTGTCTCACAGATGAGTCAAGCAACATAATTCTCCAATATCCAGATCCAGCAGAGGTTGTGGCACAGTGATGTACCGTCAGGAAGGAATTGCCCTGGGAGTCTGTAACATTGACTTCAGACCCCATGAGGTCTCACTGCATCACTCCAAACATGGACAAGAAAGCCTCCGATGATTATCACAGTACACCAACAACCTACACCCCCAGCTGTTGAATCAGTGCTACTCCCATTGAGTTCTATTAATGGCATACACTGAGGTGTATGCCATTAATATTGGTATAGAATGTTGTCTGGAAGAGGAACTTCAATGTCCATTAGATTAGATTAGATTAGATTAGATTAGATTAGATTACTTACAGTGTGGAAACAGGCCCTTCGGCCCAACAAGTCCACACCGCCCCGCCGAAGCGTAACCCACCCATACCCCTACATCTACCCCTTTTTACCTAACACTACGGGCAATTTAGCATGACCAATTCACCTGACCTGCACATCTTTGGACTGTGGGAGAAACCGGAGCACCCGGAGGAAACCCACGCAGACACGGGGAGAACGTGCAAACTCCACACAGTCAGTCGCCTGAGGCGGGAATTGAACCCGGGTCTCTGGCGCTGTGAGGCAGCAGTGCTAACCACTGTGCCACCGTGCCGCCCACATCTCCAAGAGTTGCTCAGCACCACCACTGCTAACTGAGCTGGTCAATCCTAGATTGGGCCTGCAGCACGTGGTGAGAAAACAAACAGGAGGGAACAATAAGTGTCCAAATGCAGCACGACTTAGATAACATTCAGACTTGAGCTGATGAGTGCAAGTAACTTTTGTAAAACACTAGTGCCAATGATCATCTCGAATAAAAGAGAATCCAACCACCATTCCTCAACATTCAGTGTCATTACCGTAGTTGAATCCTCCACTATCAATATCTGAGGGTTACCATTGACCAGAAATTGAATTGGAGTAGCTAAATAAGTACAGTGGCTACCAGAGCAGGTTAGGGGCCAAGAATACTGCAGCAAGTAACTCACCTCTTAACTTCCCAAAACCTGTCCAACATCTACAAGCTACAAGTCAAGAGTGTAACAAAATACTTCTGCCTGAATGAGTGCAGCTTCAACAACACTCAACAAGTTTGACACAATCCAGGATGAGGCAACCCACTTAATTGGCAACCTATCAAAAACCTTCAAATATTCACATTTTCCATAAACAACGTACAGTTGAAGCAATGTGTGCTATCTACAAGATTATTTCAACCAAACTGCACCTTATCATCACTTTCAAGTTCCCCACCAGGTCAGACCATCCTAATTTTGAACTAAATCACTTTCCCTTACAGTCACTGGGTCAAAATCCTGAAATTGCCTTCCTACAGCACATGGACTGCAGTGGTTCAAGATAGCATCTCATCACCACCTTCTCAAGGGCAACCACGGTTGCACAATAAATTCTAGCCTAGTTCAGTGATACACACATCTCATGAGTGAACAAAAAAATTTCAGACGTTACCCACATCCAATTAAAGCATGAAAAAGTGTCCCAACTGTAACCCTTGAAAGTAGACCTGCAGTGGTGAAATTTGATTTTCAAGGAGGCAAATAATATGGAAACTTTAAGGAAAAATTGAATTGATATTTGTGGTGGTGGGTATTTGAGGGGAACCTGTTTTGGGACAAGCTTTGAAGCCCACTTTGTCCTTTACCATGAGACAGTCTATTATATGTGCCCCAAATATCCAGCCAAGAAACCTCACCAGGCAGAGGAACATAACTAATGTTTGAAAGGCAAAAAGAAACCATCAAGTCAATGCTGTGATAATATTGAGATATTATCTAGTTCCCTGACAAAAGCATATTCTTCTGTTTCTGAACACATTCCATTAATAGACAGTTAACTCAAAGCAAGGTCACTGTAAAATCAACACTTACCTGAGCTCTTTACATCTCCTGTGCAGCTTACCAGTATCAGCAACATCCAACACCAATGATATCCCCACATCTTCAGGAACTGATTGCAAACTTAGTCTACCAGGATAAGAAAAGACTTGTTCAGAGACCAAAACTTGCCATTCAGTGAAATATCTTGAGCCATTCCATTTCTCTGCTTTCCATAGCCCCCAGAGTTTAGCATTTGAAAATCATCTGTTTAATATAGAAACATAAAAAAATGGGAGCAGGAGTAGGCCACTCAGCCCCATCAAGCCTGTTTTACCATGAAACAAGATCATAGTTCATCTTCTATCTCAAACGCCTTACTCTCATGGTCTCTCCATAACCTTTGACACTTGTAGCTCCCAGAAATCTATTTCTTTATATAATATATTCCTTGACTTTGGTCCACTTCCTTCAGTGCAAGAGAATTCCACAAGTTCACTACCCACTGAGTGAAGATATGTTTCCTCATCTCCGTTTGAATGGTCTACTACATAGCTGAGACATTGTTCAGGACATTTCTGGAGAGGGGAAAGATCCCTGTCCAGCTCGGTCACATTTTTATAGATGTTATTGAGATCTCCTCTCACTCTTTTAAACTCCAGTGAATACAAGCCCAGTCAACCCAATCTCTCCTCATTTGCCAATCTGCCATCCCAGAAATCTGCTCTGCTCTGCTCTGCAATATTCCTGAAATGGAGTGATTGGACTTTATTTCTTAAAATAGAATGTTTCAAACTTCTCTGTTTAAAATCCATGGGGTATAGTGTCTGCCACGATTTATGCAAAATCACATGCCAGACATGTAGCATCTATTGAAGACTCAAAAATTATAGTGACTTGCATTATGTTGCATAGCAGACATGTAATACAGCTTTAAAGGACTTATTATATCATGATTTGGAGATGCCGGTGTTGGAGATGGGGCGTACAAGGTTAGAAATCACACAACACCAGGATATAGTCCAACAGGTTGGACTATAATAAACCTGTTGGACTACAACCTGGTGTTGTGTGATTTTTAACTTATTATATCATAGCAATTGATTTAATACTATCAAGCTCTCAGTCTCTATCTTACTGAGCGCAATCCTCTTGCAGCCTGACACACTGTATAAAGCTCTCAGTTTCTATTTTACTGAGGTCTGTCCTCTTGCAGCCTGACACACAGAGGGAAGTATGCTATAGTACATCTGAATGAGCCTAGGCACACAAGTTCCTGTGATTGTAGCGTATATACATAGATACCAGAAGCTTCATTAAAAGTTCATTGAATAATGTATTGCTACATTCACTTGGATTGAACTACAAGAGCTAACATAAGTACCACAGTTGCACATAATTGCAGATCATCAGCTACCACACCTTACCATCATGTCAATGACTGCCTGATATAGATGGCTGAGCACAACTCTGTAGGGAATTGTCACAATGAATCCAACCTGACAGATGAAGAAATGTTAGTGATCGTCTCTAAGATGAATGAGTCTTGCAATTCTTTAATAATGTGCTTGAAAGACACAAACACATACCTACAAGACATGCATTGAAAGGTAGTCCCCCTCCTTAACCCTGCTATCAGCATCATACACAACAGATGCTTTATTATTGATTGATTCTCCTTTTTTCTAACATTGGGATAAAACAATTGGTTTTCATGAATGATACACCTTTCAGCTTCCCAGTAAATCTTTGATAAATGGTAGGTAAAGCCATTAAAGACTTCTCCACTGCCCACTTGCAGTGCTGCTTGTTCTAGCCCCTATGATTAGAAAGTGCAGTGGGTCAAGCCTCAGGAAGCAGTCAATTTAACATGAATTGCTTCAAGTATGTGGAATAAGGAACTGCGCAGTAACACAGCTTACTTGCAAGCTGGTAAAAATGAACCAGCTCTCAAGTTCATGATATAATAAGGAATTCAAGGGCATTTTAGAAAAGGTCTTACTCGCGAAGTCCAAACCTTATCTATGGTGGCCCATCACATACTTGGGATTGGCTGCCTGCTGGTCTCAACTGGAGAGAGGCACAAAGTGGTGTACCTGTTTCTGTGCTATTTTTATAACATCTCTTCATCTTCTATCGTGCAGGCATGAGAAACTCTGAAGACATGCCCATGTGTCCACTGAGTGTTCTTGCCTATTTCAGGAAAACCATTTTTCACAGTACAGATAATATTCTAATTTCAAAATACCAATTTTGTAAAAAGTGGGCAAAGATGCAACATAGGGGAAAAGAAAGAATAGTCCCTAAACCCAGCTCAGAACGAGGTGGTCTTGAAAATCTACAATTGGTTGCTGTGTGTCCAATGAATTACACAGCTCCAAGGAGCAAAGGACTGGTGCGGTTTCTGGATGAAAACCCCAAGGCAGCTTGATCAGTCCCAACATCCAATAGGTGCTGTTGTCTGGACAGTTAGTTTGCAATGCTGAATAATGCCAACAGTGTGGGTTCCCACAATGAATCAGCACAGGATGGTGGCATTATTATAATTGGCATTGTACTAGTAATCCAGACTTCCAAGTTAACGTTCAGGGCATTGGGTTCAAATCTCCACCTTAGCAAATGGTGAGATTTGAATTTGATGAAAATCTGGAATAGAGAGCTAGTCTAATGGCGAACATAAATCATTGTCATAAAGACCCATCTGGTTCACTAATATCTAGGGAAGAAAATCTATCTTCCTTACTTGTTCTAGCCTACAGTAAATTTTGGCCTAGTCAGTGACACCCACATCCTGTGAACAAATAAAGAAAACAACCCTTTTTACATTGACCATAAGATACAGGAGCAGAATTAGGCCATTTAGCCCATCGAGTCTGCTCTGACCTTGCTGATATGTTTTTCAATCTCTTCTCTTACCTGATTGCTTGATCCTCTTACAGATTAAGAATCTATATATCTCTGTCTTAAATACATGCCCACTGTGGCAATGATTTATCAACCTCCTCTCAGTTCTAAGGGCTCATTCCTTCATTTTAAGGCTATGCCCCCATGTCCTTGTCTCTCCTCCTAATGGAATTGTCTTTTCCAATTCCACACTATCTAGGTTTTTCAGTATTCTGTAAGTTCCAATTAGATTCTCCCCTCATCCTTCTAAACTCCACTGAGTACAGACCCAGAGTCCTTAACCTCTCCTCATATGACAAGCACTTCATCCCTGGGATCATTCTTGCAAACCTCCTCTGGTCCACCTTCAACAACAGGACATCCTTCCTGTGATATGAGTCCCAAAACTGCTCACAGTAATCCAAATGCAGTCTGATCAGACTCTCAGTAGTACACACATCTCTGCTCTTGTATTCTAGCCCTCTTGAAAAAAAAAGCTAGAATTGCATTTGTCTTTTTAACTGCCAACTGAATCTGCACATTAACGTGAAGACAATCCTGAACGAGGATTCCTAAGTCCCTTTGTGCTTCAGATTTCTGAAGCCTTACACCATGTAGGAAATAGTCTAAACCTCTATTCTTCCTCTCAAACACATGACTTCATACGTTACCGCACTGTAATCCATCTGTTACTCCTTTGCCTGCCCAAGTCTTTCTGCAGCCTCCCGCTTACTCAACATTACCTGTCCCTCCTCCTATCTTTGTGTCAAAATATAACATAACTTTCATCATAGATCCGTGAGAAAATACAGGGTAAGTCAAAGTTAGATGGAGAGATACTGCAGAATGTGAAGGTAGAGTAGGATCTGAGTGTTGGACATAAATCACACGTAACATACACAAAAGATAATATGCAGGTACAGCAGGTGGTTAGGAAGGAATGTTGACATTTATTGTGAGGGAGCAGAGTACAGAAATAGGGAAGACTTGCTGCAGCTGAAAACCACACCTAACTTATTGTGTCAAGTAAAAACAACATACTGTGAATGCTGCAAATTTACAACAAGCACAGAGGAAATGGGAGAAACTCAGCAGCTCGGCAACATCTGTGGAGAGAGAAAGAGAGTTAACATTTTGAGGCTTTTATAACTTTGTCAGAACTAAAATGTTCTACAAGCTTTTTTTTTGATATTTTTGACTGAGGCAGAGGAGGAGAAAGTGTGGAGGCCCAGTGTAAAAGTCAAAGGGGTTATTAATAGTGGTGAGAGAGAAAAAGAGATGTAAAATGGGTAAGTTAAGGTGTGAAAGGGAGCAAATTGGTCTTCTCTATGAAAAGTAAAGTAAACAAGATATAGACAAGACAAGGCTGGAATGGTGGGTGGGGAAGTAGGAAGAGAATGTGAGAAAAATGGAGAACAGGTACAATGCAATCGTGCCTCAAGGTTATTGAGACATCGAGGCTGTGAAGTGCTTAAGTAGATAATGAGGTGTTGTTTCTTGAGCTTGTGTAATGCTTTGTTGTAACATTGCAGCTAGCCCAGGACAGAAATGTTAACATGAGAGCAAGATAGTTAATAGAACTGACAGGCAGCTGGGAGGTCGGCATCATCCCTTCGCACAGAAGGGAGGGGTTCTTACAAAGTGGTCACCCAGCCTGTGTTTGGGGATCTTGCCAGAGGAATGGAGACCGCACTGTGAGCACTGAAGACAGTGGACTAGCTTGAAAGGAGTACAAGTAAAACACTGCTTCATCTGGAAGGTGAGTGGGCCCTTGGACAGGGAAGGGGGAGGAAGTAAAGGGGAAAATATTACATCTTCTGCAATTACGTAGTAAGATGCCATGGGGGACAAGATGCAAGACACAACACAGAACTAGGCTGTTGTTAAGAATTTGATGTGGGTCTGTTAGCTGTTGGCTGGTCAGTTAGTTTGCAATGCTGAATAATGCCAACAGTGTGGGTTCAACTCCCCCACCGGCTGAGGTTACCATGAAGAACTCTCCTCCACCTCATCCCTTGCTTGGCCCTCAGGTTAAACCACCACCAGTTATCACTCTCTAACAGTAGAGCAGCCCTATGGTATGGTAACACTATGGCACATTTAGCTTTAAGGTCAGGTTATTGGCAAGAACTCCCCAATTCATCTTTGAAATACTGTCATGGATTCTTGGGCAAACACCTGGGAGGGCAGTCACAGCTTGGGTTTAAGGTCTGCTGTGAAACACAGCACTTCTGTCAACCGTGACAACAAAAGTTGTTGGCTTGAATCTACTACCTTCTAATAAGAGGCAATACATGAACATATCAGATCTAAAGATGTGGAAGATGCAATATAAATGCAAGTTCTTCCTGTTCTTCACTTTTTATAATTCTCTACATATCACTTGCCCAGACATCAATTAAGATTTCTGATTGAAAGTGTCAGCATTTCTCATTAAGTCATACTTAACCTGAAATCAAATATGTGAAGCATTTTAAGAGAACCTTAGAATCCAACTTAAAATGGGTTCACAATATTGCCACTTGCAAGTTCACATAGTTACCTACGTGCCACTTGTAGTAGAATGAAAACTTCTGATTGCCCCATAGAGTCCCTACAGTGTGGAAACAGGGCCACTCAGCCCATCGAGTCCACACCATCCCTCCAAAGAGCATCCCATCCAGACCCAAGCCCTGTAACTCTACATTTCACATGGCTAATCCACCTAGTTTGGACACTATAGACAATTTAGCATGGCTAATTCACTTAACCTGAACATTTTTGGACTGTGGAAAGAAATAGGAGCACCCAAAGGAAACCTACATAGACATGGGGAGAATGTGCAAACTTCACACAGACAATCAGCCAAGGTTGGATTTGAACCCAAGTTCCTGGTGCTGTGAGACAGCAGTGATAAACACTGAGCCACAGTGCCACCCCAGTTTCAAATTATTTTTGCCACTTTTGTTTTAAATGTTTGAATGGTGGGGAAAGTGATTCAATGGAGATGACAATCCAGGAATGCAAGTGAAAGGGATTAACACACATACTGTCAGAATGGCAGGATATATATATAACTGCCTCGAATCACACTAAAACTGATATCTCAATCACACTGTCAACACAGTCACAATAAAAATTGTTAAAACTTTCAAAATGGGTGAAGCGTGGATTCAAATATTTTGTGACTGCTACTTTAATGTTGAGATTCCCTCTTTACAGCAGGAACTGGGTGAGCTTCCCAATTTATGCTGCAAGAGATAATTATTGAAAAAAACCCTCCATAATAGAAAGGGCAGTCAGAAGAGTACACCTCTGCTCTGCTCAAAGAGATTTTTATTTGCTGAAATATTTGTAATTGAAATAATCAAAACCACTGTATTTAATGAAACACTGAAAATGTTTTCCAATTAGGATCGTTTGATAAATTGGTCTAGTTTAATCTTTTATCCAATCATTAAGAAAGCTTTGTACTTACCTTGTCCTCTCTGTCTGCTAAATTCCAATTCATTCAAACAAAACACAGGTTGATAACTAACTTATTTCAAATATTGACTTTGTGGATCAATATTTTGGGATCCCTGTACTTTTCTCCAAATGACTACAACAGTTGAAAAAACCTCTTTGAAACTATAACTGGCTCCTCAATATGCCCCAGGTTTAACTCCTGGTCTCTGGTTTGAATTAGCTGATAGGACCCATGGATTAAGGTGCTGCAACTTGCCTCCCTACCCAAGTTTGGGGAAAGAAAAGTCAGCTCAGGTTCCTCTTCTTAATCACGGTTCAGGATCAGGATAAGTCTCAGCTGTGGTCCTTCTCCCAAATCCCCACCCTTTGATTCCACCCCATCCATTCAGTCTGTTGCTGACAATCTATCTATGGGACAGGAATATCTATAGTCACGGTCATACAGCCAGTCTTCCCTTGCACGTCAAATTTAAATACTTATAAATTGTAATGAAGGCAAGAAAAGCAGCGAAATTAGTTAAGGTTAACTAGCTGAACAATAGCCTGGAGGATGACAGTAGAAATGCTGGTTGTCTATAGCTGGGTGAAGGGCCAACATGCACCCTTCCAGCTCCGCACCAAGTTGAAGAACAAATGAGAATTGGTTGTTCTTTAGATGCACTTCAGGCCTGAGAAAGAGTTTTCCTTTTATTTCTATAACTATCCACTATATTACACAGAACTCCTTTTGCATTTTGCTAGCCATGGATTCTCAGCACTGCTCCTTCCATGGCTATAGTAACTCCCGAAGAATATTTGTAACTCCAAAAAAAAGGGATTCTGGGTAATCCAAGATGGAGGACAGGAAAAATTTCTGGCTGTAACAGCTGTTCCTTTTTTGAGGTATTTTAGGTGTTGGAGGTGAATTCCAGGAGCAGCAATTACTGTTTTATATGCTGTTGCATTGGAAAAAAAAGTCAAAACAACAGCAGTTTGAAAAGGGAGAAGTACAGACAAAGGAAGCACATGGTGAGGTCAGCGCAGGAGAGAAAGAAAGAAAGAAACTGACTCTGCCTTTGCTGTATCACTGCCAGAGGAAGTGGGGGAGGCTGGTACAATTGCAACATTTAAGAGGCATTTGGATTGGTATATGAATAGGAAGGGTTTGGAGGGATATGGACCAGGTGCTGGCAGGTGGGAATAGATTGGGTTGGGATATCTGGTTGGCATGGACGGGTTGGACCGAAGGGTGTGTTTCCATGCTGTACATCTCTATGACTTAAGTCTCAGTTGTTATTGAGTGATGAGGTATCAGTACGTTGCATGTTGCATCCTGAATTGGCATCTAACTCGCTATAACCTAAATAATAATTGAATTATAATACACAGATTTTACCAGCAGCTTAGAGTTACATTCAACCAAACAAAAGGGTATAGTGGTTTGAGAATGGAAATGGTGGTGATTATGTACCAGGAGGCAGGACTGTACTGATATTTTTATTCAGCCTGTTCAGTGATGTCATGACACATGCCTGGAGCAGGTGGAATTTGAAGCAACAAATCCTGGTCCAGAGGTAGGGACAATACCACTGTGCCACAACAGCCCTAAAGGGCTAGGCTGCTTACCTAAGTGTAGAATCCATCACCTCCCTGAAAATTCTTAAATCAAAGACATGGAAGATCAAGTTCAACTTACCCGTCCATGGGTCAATGAAACCCTTCAAATTAAAATCCATTAAAGGGTCTTATCTTGCATGCTACCAATATTCTGAAAGAACCCACACCGTGAGGGAAGCCTGTGGGTGGGGTTGGGGAAAGAGTATAAGGGTCAGTTATAATCAGGAATTCTTTGCCCTACAGAGTGTCCCACTGTTAGCAAGCCACCAGAGTATATAACTTCCCATTATTTTCCATGCTAAGCTCCAGACCCATAAAGCACCAGTTTGCTCACTCACCTCTTTTCCAGGCCCCTTTTGCTGCTGCTGCGATGCCAGAGTTTCCTACAGTGGTTCCAAACAGGAAACTGATAGTGAAGGTAAAAGCCCATGGGATCTAAGGATCAGCGTTGAGGTGCTTGTTGTTTGTGGTGTGTGTGTGTGTGTGTGTGTGTGTGTGCGCGCGCGCATGCTTGCGTTTATGTATACATACATGCACACATATATAAACAATTTAGACTTGAACGCAAGAGGGTTCATCAATAAGTTTGTGATGATATGAAAATTGGTGCAGTGGTAAGTAGTGAGGAAGGTAGCCTTAGATTGCAGGAGAATATAGATGGTCTGGTCAGATGGGCAAATGGAACCCAATCTAAACATGTGTGAGGTGATGCACTTGGGCAGGAAAAACAAGGCAAGGGAATACATGATGAAGGGTCGGACTTTGGGAAGCACCAAGGACCTTGATGTGCATGACCACTGATTCCTTAAGGTAGCAGGACAGCTGGATAAAGTGGTTAAGAAGGTGTAAAGACAGATTATGGTATAGTTCCCTTAATTAGCCAAGACATGGGGTTTAAGAGCAGGGAAGTTATGTTGGAATTGTATAAAATGTTGGTTAGGCCACAACTAGAATGTTCTATGCAATTTTAGAATCCACATTACAGGAAACACGCATTAGCACTGGAGGAACAAAAAGCAGTAGTTGCTGGAAAAGCTCAGCAGATCTGGCAGCATCTGCAAAGAGAAATCAAAGTTAATGTTTTGAGTCTGGAGTAGCACTGGAGAGATTGGGCAAATAAGATGTACCAGGATGTTGCCTGGGCTGAAGGAGTCTGGTTATGAAGAGAGATGGCACAAACAGGGTTGTTTTCATTGGAATAGAGAAGAGTGAAGGTGGAAATGATTGAGGTGTATAAAATTAGGAACAGCATAGATACGATAGACAGGAAGAACTCATCCTCTTGATGGAGGGATCAATGACCAGGATTTAAGGTAAGCGGCTGAAAATTTAGAGACGATGCAAGAAGGTTTTTCACCAAAAGGTGGAGGGAATCTGGAACCTACTGCCTGGAAGAGTCATGCAGGCAGAAACCTCAATGTTTAAGAAGTATTTAGATGTGGCTTGTGATACCAAAGCTTAGAACGCTATGGGTCAAGTGCTGGAAAATGGAATTCAAATAGTTAAGCGTTTCTTTTTGACCAGTGGGCTGAAGGATCTTTTTGTTTGCTGTAGACCTAGAGTCATACAGCACTGAAACAGACCCTTTAGCCCAACTTCTCTATGCTAACCAGGTTTCCTCAATTGAACTAGTCCTATTTGCCTGCATTTGGCCCATATCCCTCTAAACTTTTCCTATCCATATACCTGTCTTATTGTCTTTTAAATATTGTAATTGTATTCACCTCTACCATTTCCTCTGGCAGCTCATTCCATATACGTACCCTCTGAGTGAAAAAATTGCTCTTCAGGTCCTTTTGAAACTTATCCCCCCTCACGTTAAATCTATGCCTTCCAGTTTTGGGTTCCCCTACATTGGGGAAAAGACCTTGGTATCCATGCCCCTCATGGTCTTATCAGTCTTTATAATGTTACCCCTCAGCCTCCAATGTTTCAGGAAAGGAAGTCCCAGCCTATTTAACCACTCCTTATCTCTCAAACGCTCCAGTCTCTTTAACATCAGTGTAAATCTCTTTTGTACCCTTTTCAGTTCAATAACGTCCTTCCTATAGTATAATGACCAGAATTGTGGGCAGTTCTCCACATGTGACCTTTCAGCTCTTGTACAGTTGTAACATGACATCCAAACTGTGGAGAATGATGAACTGCCAGCCCTTTGACGGGCTGGAATCTTTTGGTTGCGGATTCCAAACCTTTAAAAGCACAGGTACTTTATCAGCTAGCATGGGTATTTAGCACACCAGAGACCCTAGAAACCATGGAATTGCCTCTGATCTTCTGGCTGTAGGATGAGGTCTACACTGCACTTTTAAATTCAACCCAATCTCTTTGGTCTTCCCTTAATTTAATTGTAGGGACATGTTCACTCACCAGTACTGGATCTCAGCCAAGCAGCATGATAAATCTGAGACAATGAAGAGTGAAGAGACAGTGTGATGTGATAAAATCAGGCACTATACAGTGTAGATAAGAGACTGGGTATTGAGGTTTTGGATGATGGGTTCAAAGAACAGGATGATTGATAAGAAATTGGAGATGGCTCAGGATAGAATCTTGGGGGGTGGGGACACCAGGGGTGGTGGTATAGGAGCAGATAGGCGAGGTATTGCAGGAAGATCTCAGGCTATGGTTGGATAGATAAGAATGGAACCAAGGTTTGGGCGTTGGATCTGGGTGGACTATATTAGAAAGCTATTGAAGGAAGATGAGATGGTCAACCATATCAATAGGTCATGGAAGGTCAGTTCACCATGATCATAGTCTTCTACAATGCCGTTTATGACTTTGATGAGGGCCATTTCAGTACTGAGCAGTGTTGAAACCCTGATCAAAGGGGTTGAAATTCCTTTGTGGTAAAGGCAAGCATACATTTGGGAGACAACATACGAAAGGAGAGAAAAGTGACTTTGTAGATAGAAGTGGTGGATAGCAAAGACAGATGTGTCAAGGGTTGGCTTGCTGGTGAGAGTGATAATGTCAGATTTGAAAGGGCTGTAGAAAGTTCCTGTGAAGAAGAAACTGTGAACAGTATCAGTTAACAAGGGCTCAGTACAGGAAATGGTGTTCTTCCATTCAAAACAAGTTATTGCTTTGCACAAACTAGATGGAGTCAATCAATATTTGAAATAAGTTAATTATCAGTGTAGGTACTGTGTGATTAGATTAAAATTTGCCAGGGAACTAAACCATACATACATATTGTCCTTCCAGTCCCTGAAAGGTTCAAGCATCTGTATTTTTCAGAAAACAATTCCACTGTAAAATCAATCTGAAATTTCATATTAACCAGAATCCCTTAGATGATGTGCTAACCACACAAAACACTCCCCAATTGCAGAATTTGTGCTAATGATCACACATTGCTGATTTTGTGTAAACAACTTAAGACTAGGATTCCATCTTAATATTTTATTGATAAATCTTCAAATAAAACAGAGAAGCAGAACAAAATAAAAATCTGTGTGTAAATAAACAAGCGATTAAAGCTCAGAAATGAAAAATAAGTTTGAAGATAAATGTTTCTTTGGTTTTGGACATGTCAAAGAACAATATGCGAAGAACTACAAAAGGAGGCATTAAGCAATTGAGAAATGTTTGAGCATGTTTTACAAATGACTGACTGGGTATGACAGATGTACTAAGTACGTAAACCTTAGATTATCAGTCTTCACCTTTGAAGATGCTTTTGATAATTTAATTGCATGGCATTAATAATACACCTAGTCTGAGGTACTATTTAAGGTGGCACCAAGAGCTTGAAGATACATGTAGCATAGTGAACTTTGCAGCCTACTGAGATTGAGCTATACTAAGCCATGGTTTCATAACTGTCTCCATATATTTGTCTGCTGAAAGTTTGGAAGAACATCCATCTTTTCCTGATTTTGTGACAAGGATTCTCAGAAATTAGTAGCATTGATAGACCACAAAACCATAAGATGTAGGAGCAAACGTGGATAATTTGACCCATCAAGCTTGCCCCACCATTCAATGAGATCATTGCTGATCTGACAATCCTCGTCTCCATTTTTCTGCCATGTTCCCATAATCCTTGATGTGGAGGTGCCGGTGTTGGGCTGTGGTGGACAAAAACAGAAGTCACACAACATGAAGCTTTCAGAGCATCGCCCCTTTGTCACTTCACCTGAGATTTCAAATAAACCTGCTGGATTATAACCAGGTGCTGTATGATTTCTGACTTCGCCCATAATGCTTGATCCCTTATTGATTAAAATTCTGTCTATCTCAACCTTGATGTAAATGACACAGCCTCAACAGTCCTCTGTAGGAAAGAAAAACCACAGATTCAGTACCCCCCCCAAAGAACTCCTCCTCATCTCTGTCTGAAATGGGTGACCCCTGATTCAGAATTTGCCCTCTGGTGCTGGAGTCTTCCACAATGTTTCTAGATTTATCCAGTCAAGACCATAAGAATTTTATATGCTTCATAAGGTCACCTGTAAATCTTCTAAATTCCAACAATTATAGGCCCAACCTACTCAACTGCTCCTCATAAGACGATCCTTCCATACCTGGCATCAACCCAGTGAACCATCTCTACACTGCTTCCAACGCCAATCTGTGTTCTCTAGATGAGGGGATCAAAACTGTTCACAGTATTCCAGCTGGACTCTGACTAATGCCTTATATAGTTTTAGCAAATCTCCCTATTTGCATACTTCAATTTAATTGAAACATAGTTCCTATTATCTGCTGAATTTGGATGCTAGCCTTTTGTGATTCATGGATGAGCACTTCCAAATCCCTTTGTTCTCTAGCTTTCTGTAGTCTTTCTCCATTTAAATAATATTCAGCTCCTTTATTCTTAAGAACTAGGAGAAAGAGTAAGCCGCATGGTCCGCCATTCAATAAGATCATGGCTGATCTTTTCATGGACTCAGATCCACTTACCCACACTCTCACTGTATCCCCTAATTCCTTTATTGTTCAAAAAATCTACCTTAGCTTTAAAAACATTTACTGAAGTAGTGACAACTGCTTCACTGGGCAGGGAAGTCCATAGATTTACAAACCTCTGGGTGAAGAAGTCCCTTCTCAATTCAGTCCTAAATCTGCTCCCTCTAATCTTGAGGCTATGCCCTCTTGTCCTACTTTCACCTGCCAGTTGAAAAATCGTCCCTACTTCTATCTTATCTATTCCCTTCATAATTTTATGTTTCTATAAGATTCCCCCTCATTCTTCTGAATTCCAGTGAATATAATCCCAATCTACTCAGTCTCTCCTCATAAGCCATCCCCCTCAACTCTGGAATCAACCAAGTGAACCTCCTCTGCACCCCGTCCAGTGTCAGTACATCCTTTCTCAAGTACTGCAGGTGTGCCATCACCAGCATCCTGTAACATAACCTCCCTGCTTTTAAACTCAATCCCTTTGGCACTGAAGGACAAAATTCCATTTGCCTTCCTAATTACTTGTTGTACCTGCAGACCAACCTGTGATTCATGCACAAGGACACCCAAGGTCTCTCTGCATAGCAGCATGCTGCAACATTTTACCATTCAAGTAATAATCCTTTTTACTGATACTCCTACCAAAATGGATGACTTCACATTTATTAACATTGTATTCCATCTGCCAGACCTTTGCCCACTCACTCAGTGTATCTATATTCCTCTGCAAAGTATCATAATCCACTGCACACTTTGCTCTGCCACTCATCTGCAACTTTGACACACTACATGTGGTTCCCAACACCAAATCATCTATATGAATTGTGAAGTATTACGGTCCCAACACCGATTCTTGAGGCACACCACTAGTCACTGATTGCCAGCCAAAATAGCACTCATTTATCCCCACTTTTTGCTTCCTGTTAGTCAACCAATCCTCTGTCCATGCTAATACTTTACCCCAATGCCATGCATCTTTATCTTATGCAGCAGCCTCTTGTGCAGCACATTGTCAAAGGCCGTTTGGAAATCTAGGTACACCACACCCACTGGGTCCCTGTTATCTACCTTGTTTGTAATGTCTTCATAGAATTACAAAAGATTTGTAAAGCATGATCTGCCTTCCATGAACCCATGCTGCTTCTGCCCAATGAGACAATTTCTATCAAGATGCCTCTCTATTTCTTCGTTAATAATAGACTCAAGCATCTTCCCCACTACAGAGGTTAAGCTGATTGATCTATAATTCTCCATCTTTTGCCTATCTCCCTATTTAAACAGTGGTATCTCATTTGCTGTTTTCCAATCTGCTGCTATTGCCCCAGAGTCCAGCGAATTTTGGAAAATTACCACCAATGTGCTTGTTATTTCTCTCACCATCTCTTTTCGTACTCTGGGATGCATTCCATCTGAGCCAGGAGACTTGTCTATCCTTAGCTCCATTAGCTTGCCCAACACTACCTCTTCCGTAATAATGATTGCTTCCAGGTCCTCACCTACCTTTGTCGCTTTCTCAATTACTGGCATGTTATTAGTATCCTCCACTGTGAAGATTGATACAAAATACAATTCAATGCCTTAGCCATTTCATCATATCCCATGACTAAAGCCCCTTCTCATCCTCTAAAGGACCAACATTTACTTTAGCCACTCTTTTTCATTTTAGATATTTATAAAAACTTTCATCTTTATATTCTGTGCTAGTTTCTTTTCTCATGTTCTATCTTACTTTACAGCTCTTTTCTTGTGGCTTTCTGTTGAACTTTAAAGATTTCCTAATCTTCTAGTTTCATGCTGTTTTTGGCTACTTTCTATGCCATCTCTTTCAATTTGATAGCCTCCCTTATTTCCTTAGACACCCATGGCAGATTACCCCTTTGCTTACTGTCCTTCCTTTTCACTGGAATATACTTTTGCTGAGCACTGTGAAAAATTGCTTTGAAAGTCCTCCATTGCTCGTCAACTGCCCCACCATACAATCTTTGGTTTTAATCTACTTTAGTCATGTCCTCCTTCATTCTATTGTAGTCTCCCTTGTATAAGCACAGAACCCTGGTGCCAATCATTTAGGTACTTTCCTTTTAAGATGTATTTTAGATTCTGTTCCCAGCACTGTTTCTAGTAGGGCACTTTCTACCAACACTCTGTATGAAAAGTTCTCTCCTTTCTCTATTTGGTATTAATCAAAGTCCTTTGGTAACATGCTCACTGAATAGTGGAAATTGTTTCCCTCATTCACATTCTTAAAGTCCTCCTAATTTTGAATACTTTGATAACACATTTTACCCTTTGTTATGAGGAAGAGCAGAGGCTTTGGTTACCAATACCTGAGCATCCATTGATTATATCATCAAAGCAAATCCGTTTACACATGATTCCCAGGACTATGATATTGTTCTGAAAGTAGGATGCCAAACCTGGTCAGAATTATTCTAAATTCCAACTGTATTCATTCTTCAATTAGCATGTTTACTACTGCTGGTCATGGTTTCAGTATTATCCCTTCTACTGTCTTCAATGAGGGAGAGATGGCAATACTTGCAAACACAGCTATAGATGGTGACTGTCTTTCTTGCATCTCAAGTAACTCTGAAAATCAACCTCACCCACCAAAGTTACTAGGCCTTGTCCATTATGCCACAACCAGAAGAAGAGGAGTCTGCTTTCAATCTCAGGGGAGCAAATCATTGTAAAACTGCAGCTAACTCTTTTTCTTTTTCCTTCTGCCTGAACCATGTTCTTTCCTGCAAAATTAAGTAAGTAACGAAATAAGTACTAACATCAAGAGGTCAGCTAAAGAGTTTGAGGAAGGCAGTAGACTATTTACAGCAACCACTGAAAATGTGTTGCTGGAAAAGCGCAGCAGGTCAGGCAGCATCCAAGGAGCCGGAGAATCGACGTTTCAGGCATGAGCCCTTCTTCAGGAATGAGGAATGTAGACTATTTACAGCAACCAACAATGATTGAAGCAATCGCCATGAGTAACAGCAATCAGCACAAGTTGCTGAAACTGGTTTAGTCTCACAATATAAGCAGGATAATTCTCCAGGAAACAATAACGCATGGATCATTGTGAAATAGAAGCATTTTTCCTCTCTTACCCTAAACCTATGCCGTCTAACTCTGGACTCCCTCGTTGAGTGTCGGGCTGAGGGTTACTTTACCAAGGTTTATAAAATCAATAAGGGCACAGAAAAGATGAATAGCAAATGTCTTTTCACCAGGGTGGGGAATTCAAAACTAGAGGGGATAATTTTATGGTGAGACGGTAATAATTTAACAGGGACCTGAGGGACAACTTTTTCACACAGATGGTGGTTCATATGTGGAATGAACTGCCACAGGAAGTGGTAAATGCAGGTGCAGTTAAATTTAAAATACATTTGGAAAGATACATGAATAGGAAATGTTTAAAGAGATACTGGCCAAATGCAGACAAATGGGTTTAGTTTGGGAAACCTAGTCGGCATGGATGAATTGGACCAAAGAGTCTGTTTCCGTGCTGTGTGACCCTATGACAAAGTAGGTGCATGAAACAAATTACATGCATAAATGCAATATTTGTTACTTACAGTAATGTGTTCTCAATGCAAGATAAATGGAGGAATTACCCATTTATAATATGTCCAATATAAATGGTATTTGTGATTTTTTATTTGCAACTTTAATGAAAAGTAGTTGAAAATAGGCTTTATGACGAACCTTTTACCTGAGTGACAAATAAGCTAATTTTAGTTTGTTCACCTTCTGTGGCCAATGACCCTTCTCAATGTTCCTGGCTCAGCACAAGTGATGCTCTTATACATTGCAACTTGGTCATCACAAGAGATCCATTAATCTTTTATAGGTCTTTTAATCTCTTTGTGATAAGCAGAAAATAGACCAACACACCAAGGTCAGAATATAGGATAAAGATTTATTATACTGTAGAATTCAAAGAATCAGTGTCATTGTACAATAGCATGATATTTTCAAGAATTCTTCATGAAGGCAGTCCAGCCCACTGAGCCTTCAGGTGTTAAGTCCTGTTTAACCTTTTCACGTCCAACCCAGGTGAACTGTTACCTATCCAATCTCCTGTTTATCTTTTGCATAATCTGCCCCGTTTAGATAATTTCTCATCACCTATTTAGAGATTATGCCCTTGTTCAACCTTCAGCTTTTAGCCTACCATTTTCAAAATAAAATTTGCCACCTGAAGTACGCCCCCTGCCCCACCACCCCATCCCACATTTTGTCAAACCTTTCCTTGCACCAGCTCTGGATGGTCCGGTAAAGGAAACTAGTATGATTCATACTGGCTTCCCTCTTACCATTTTAGAGCCTATCTACAACCTCAGAGAAAAGCCTATATTGACAGACACAGATAACCCCATAAATTCAATAACAACTGTTTACAGCTCCAGTCAGCTCTTTTATAATGCAATAGTTGTGTTCTTATGCAACCCCGTGTTACAGAAAAATCACACTTTAGAAACAGCGCTTCAAGTGTTGGCGCTGTAATCGCATTACAGCCAACACACGTTTTAATAGTTTGCGCTATAGAAACAGCATCCCTAACTTGTAAATCACTTTACTGTGAATTCACGTTGACGAAACGGGCATTATAATAGAACAACCTGCACTTTTATAATAAAGTTACAAGATACTTCACAGGAGCATTATGAAATTAAATCAGAGACTGAATCACATGATTACATGTGATCACTAGCTGGGATACTACAGTCAATGAACTGTGGAATGAAAGTGTCATATCTGATCAGGCACTTGAAAAACTCACATTGGTAAATTGCAATAAACACAAAACATTTTAGAATGTAGAGCAGAAACCTCATCTATAGCTCTAGACAGTAGAACACAAACATAAGGCTAAGAAGGTAACAGGGTGAAATGGATAAGCAGGGAATGACTGCCTGTCTTTTAAGGTAAGGTTGAGATATAAATAATCACAATCAATTACCATAAGTCATAATGCATAAGCTGTAATTGAGTATAAGTCACACTGCTTTGTAGCATGGTAGGGGGGGCGACTAAACTAGCACAACATATTTAGCATCTCACATATAAAGTCTGAAATAGATCCTCAGTCTAATTTAACATCATTTTAGGCACATTGGAAGCTCATTAGAAAGAATACATACTGCTTCAGATCAATTAGGTTGCTACAGCATTGATTGTTGAATATATCCAGTTTAGGTAATTGGTCACTTTGGTGTAGACACCAAATGTTTGGAAGCGACCACATCCTTCTCCCCAGCTGACCAGTCCCAGCAAAAACCATGTGCCGTTCAATACAGTGACCATAGGGCCACCGCTGTCTCCCCTGCAGGCATCTTTTCTGGAACCTGGATTTCCTGCACAGATCATGTTGTCTGTCACTCTGTCTTTTAGTTTTTCCTTACACAGCTTGTAGGAGGTCAATTTGATACTGATGAATAATAGCATATTAGGGCGGTAACGATCATCATTTTCATCCATAGCGCCCCAGCCTGTGATCACCACGTTCTTGTTGGCAATGAGCAGCTTTCTCTCTGCCATCTCTTTGGTGGGCAAACACACCGGTATAATGTAATCGGTGAAGACAGCAACCTCAGACAGTCGGAGGAGAGCAATGTCACTGTCCATATTTGAGAGATTGAAGCTGGGGTGGACATATACTTTGTTTACTAGAATAGTGTCTTCAGTATATTCATTGACTGATCGGTTATGCTCACCTGAAACATAGATGAGCATAAAGTTAAATATTCAGTGCCACACAAACAGCCAGTAATGTTGAGAGAATGGTTACCTCCTTAATGGGCTGTAGCAGCATGTGGAGCGGTGATCTGAAGAGATAAGCTACAGTGGACTACTATTCTCTTCAGTCCTTCAGTTGGAGGAATGCTCTGAAATGGAGCAGTGCAGACTATTTTGAGCAATCTGCTGCCTGAAACTTGGCAGCAAGACCACTGTTGGGAGTGGGGAATGAAAGGTCCAAGGCCTGATGGTCTCATCAGGTTGGAAATGGAGATGGGAGATGGGGTAGTAGCAAACAACTGCAATGATTATTATATGTCTCATTACTTGTTTGGGGAGCCACACAGACCATCAAGCCTGAATAGTTTTCATAGATCAACCCTCTTCCTTTGAAAGTCCAAAGTAAATTCAGAAGAAGATAAAGTGGGAAATTGGGCATGTCTTGCTCCAATTCATTGCCATTTTGATGCGACAGCCAGATTCAGTAGCATCGATCCAGGAAACTCAGGAAATCTCAGGGTTGTGCTGTAGCATGGAGACCTAACACACAGACTGCAGTCCCTGGTCAACGTACACACTTAGTGAGATACAGTTACTCCAGGAAATAGGACATGTCACCTTTACTCAATGAGAGACACAATAACAATACACATTTAGCTGCCATCTTTAACAAAGAAATTACCATGTGATCAGTCAAAACTGGATACAAAATCAAAGAAGGACATTTTGAGAGAAGTGACTGAAAGATCGGTTTTAATGAAGGGTTCGAAGGTGGAGGGATAGAGGGTTTAATGAGCAAATCTTGAAGCACCTGAAGATAGGGGCACCATAGGATGAAGGAAAAGATCGGGGGGGACGGCGGTTTAGTCAAAGAAGTCAGTGTCTATATAATGAAAAATATTGAATGAGGTGTAAGGCTGGAGGACATCACAGACATGGGGACTGGTCAGATCATAAAGGGTCATAAACCAGATGATAAACATTTGGTGGAGGGTTTGGAGGCCTGAAGCTAAACTAAGTCATTAAGGACAGGACTGATGAGCATGAGAGATTTGAAACATGAAGGACCATAGACCACAGTGCTTTGGATGGGCTGACATTTAGAGAGCCTGGAGGGTGGGAGGAGTGAATTCAAAATGTCAAGATAGAGGATCAGAACCCTGAAGTACTGTGGACATTTTTAAACATTTGTACATAAGTTTATTGGTTTTCAAAATAGGTGGAAAAGGACTGTGGCTGAAATTCAATGCTGTCTGGCAAAGAGCTGTATAGGACCCATGGAATGTCATGCCTACAGAATAGTGGAGGAAACTTCAAATAAAGGCAGAGGAAGAGAGAATATGGGACCTGACAATCATCTCCCTCTCAGCAGAAAGCTATCTCTTGCAGCTATTTTTTGGAAACATACAAAAAGCGATGGCAACTCTGGTCTGAGTGTGCTAATCAACTGAGGCACTGATAACTCCTGGCCTGGATTCACCCACACTTCACAGTGTGCTGCGAAGGTCACAGTCAAAGAACCACCCACAAGTTAATCCTACACTACAGGTAAAAGGATTTTCTCACTCTAAGCACTGCCAACCAACCACAAACAAAAGGAAACAAGACAAAAGGATTTCATGTAACTTGCAAAGTCAAGAATCCAAAGTTGACTGTTCAACTGTTAATATTGCATGGTTGTCTCTTTATAAAACACCCAGAGAAATTGATCCCCTTTTTAGAAAAACTTGTCTCTTTTTTTAGACTCACTTTCTATTCCCAATTCGTGCCCTTTATTCTTTCTTTTTGTGTTTAATAACTATTAAACTTAAGAAATTTAAGTTTTGGTAACTGAAGAAATCCTAGTTAAATTGTCTCCCTTTAAAACATTTGATCTGGGAGCAAGGTATTCAAAAGGGATAGGATCCTTTTTAAATTAATTGTGTTGCCACAAATCAAGAACATGAGTGAATAAAAAAAAAGGAGACCCTATTCATCCTTCCTTACCCAGAAACATAAGAGACAAAATTTGGAGCCAAAGTAATTGGAAACCTTGCCTAGGGTTTGGTGCTAACAGCAACTGGATATGGAAGACATTAATGAGGATTTCATGAGTAAGACTGATGTTAGAGATGGAAAGAGGCAGTCTTTGTGGTGGAGGAAGAAAATGATAAAGAAACTCAGCACAGGGTCAAACAGGACACTGAGGTTGAAAGCAGTCTGTTTCAGTCTGAGATCTGACCAGGTAGGGCAGGCAATCAGAGACAATGTTGTGGAGTTGGTAGCTGCAGCTGAAGATATTGGCTTTCATTCTCCCAATGATTTAACCAGAGGGAACATTGCTCAGAAGGCAGAACAAGCATTTGGACCACCCAGAGTTCCCAGAACAGGTGAAGAGGCTATCATCAGTGCATTTGGGGAGTTTATCGCTTGTCTGTGGCTGATATTGCCAAAGAGTAGCATTTATGAAGTAAAACCGTAACACATGTGACATTGTTGGACAATAGAAAGCTGGTGTAACTCTGTCTCGGAACTCGAAGTTAAAAATCACACTATCACCAGGTTATAGTCCAACAGGGTTTATTTGGAAGCTCTAGCTTTCAGAGTGCTGCTCCGTCATCAGGTTAGACTATAACCTGGTGTTATGTGATTTTTAATTTTGTCCACCCCAGTCCAACACCGGCTCCTCCAAATCATAGGAACTTGAGGTTTGAGCTTTACCGAGAGAGAAGCACCTCACTGCAGAGCCTAGGTAATTACAGAAGTATTGAGCTATAAAAGCCATACCAAGTTTTGCTCGAAATCGCTCTCCTTTATGTACACAATGAGCAGCAGTCAGCACCCAAAACTGGTGAATCAGCACACCTCCGCAGATGAATTTTCCACTTGCAGTCATAAGAAGGACCTGTCAGCAACAGACACAGTGGCCATATGAATATTAAACACAGCTTCAAAATATAAGTAAGGCTCATTCAAGAAATTCAACTCAAAAGCACTCCCTATAGTGATTAAGAAAAGGACACAGCTGACCCCCCCAACCCAACCCACTCCCAGTGGAACAGCTCACTGCAAGCACATGTGAGAACAGTGCCTATCACACCAGCCTGAACCCATAAAAGCAGCCACTCCCAAGGTCTAGTTTTATTTTGTTAAAGGATTGAATAGTGTACAAGTCATTGAGTTCAATTGGTCTGACAGCTTGGTTAAGGGATTCAGTTTTGCTCACTTACTGACTGATTCTAGGTTGGAAGGTAAGATGATAATGTTGCTGGTTTTATTGTCAAGTATGTCCCATCTACGTTGTTTTCAGACACAGACATGGTGCAATGGATTGTGAAGTTCCATCTCTACCTCTCGATGCCTCAGAAAGGCAGCCATCATCATCAAAGACCCCTCCCACTCTGGTTATAATCTCTTCCAATCTCTTCCATTAAGCAGAAGATACTAGAGCTTAAAACACATGGATTAACAGGTTCAAGGACAGCTTCTTCCTGCTGTTATTAAACGTCTGAATGGACCTCGCAAATTTCAAATCTGATGTTGATCTTGCTTTTTGTGCAATTTCTTTGCAGCCGTAACTTTGTATTCCTTATTCTGTTCAATCACCCTTTGAACTTTGTATGGTATGATCTACTTGTATTGCAGGCAAAACAAAACTTTTCACTGTACCTAGGTATATGTGACAGTAATAAATCAAATCAAAAGTCTTTGCCCTGCTTAATCTGCAAGTTTTTCCTTATAAAGGCCCAATGGTACCGTTTTTGCCCCTAAATCAAAACATTGTAGATTCAAATGCCTCTCCAAAGACTTGAGCACATAATCGAATATGATACTCCCATTGCAATGTGTAGGGTGAGATGCACTGTCAGATGTGCAGTTTTTTGGATGTTAAACTATAGCCTACTGTTTCATGTTCCCTTAAAAGATCTCATTTAAATATTCTGAAGTACAAGCACTGGCTGACATTTACGCACTTATCAACATCACTAGAAAAATAATGATCTGGTCAAATCTTATTATTGTTCATTTAAAATTTCTCTTGGCTAATGCATTTTCTACATTACAACAGTGACTTTGCATTAATATCAAAGAATGTCGCTGAACCAAGAGTAGGTTACAGTGCGTGTAATGATACTCAAATAGGTAGTCTCTTCGGTAACAGGAACACAGCTTTGCGACTCTTTCTCATGCAGTAATAGGCATACAGCTCTACCACTGATTATTGCAGCAACAGACACACAGCTCTGAGACTGTTCTCTCACTACAGATATACAGGAACCCCTCAGTACCATGAAAATATCTTTCTTAAAATCAAAGTACACCTTTTAATTTGCAGAGGGCTAAAGCTCACCTGGATCATCATAACAATGAGATCTTACCTGCCATGGACTGCCACCTTTCTTCATTACCTCCCCTTTTATGATTCGTGGACCCAGTGGGCCTCCTTTTTCTTCACTGCTGTCCGTCCTGTTTGCGTTTCCAGGGCCTTCAACTTTCCCTTTCATCATTCTCTCCCGTTTTCCCTTTTCATGTTGCTGGGATGCTTTAACTCCTTTCAGGAGCCCACAAGGATATTTATCTGCAACATAAAATATTACATACAACAATGTAATGCCTTCAGTGATGAATTAATGGCTGCCACAAGCTGTACAGAAAGACACTTAAAGTAAAGTTTGAGGTCATATGACTATGGCATGCCAACCAGTGCACCAAGTACAATTGCATAATTAAAGTTTCAATACAGCAAATATCCAACTTTTCATGAAAAAAAACATGCACCATAATTCACAATTACAAGTACTCAATATGTCACAAAGCAAATCATTTTTCATCAATGGTACTGTGTGTTAACTCAAGTCAGTATCATTGCAAATACATTGCATTCAGTCTTTAAATTGTAGGTCTCCTAATTGTACAGAGAATCTGGCTGTCTCCTTGTCTGGGGAGTATCATTTTCACATGCACGATGTTGCTATGGGGACTGTTGTTTGGAAGTAATCACATATTTTTCAATTTTGGGACTGTGGGCAAAAATGGAAGTCGGATTGCTACGTTGCTCAAATACCTGGCCTTTCTTGCAACCTGAAAATCAAGTGCAACATAATTTTAGCAGACAACATTGCTTTCTGATGCAGTGAGGGAGAGGATTTGAGACTAAGTAGCACCTCAAGTCTTTTGAGTTAAAGAAATTCTGCCTGATGACAACCTTCCGATTGGTTGAACTACAGTGTGTATAGAGTTCTAAATGCCACGGCAACAGGGGAAGACATCAAGACCCCGTAAACTGAAAACACCCATCTCTCCCTCTCCTTTCCTGTGTATCAACAAAACAAGAAAGTTTAAAAGAAAGAATTTTAACAAGAAAATTCCGGGGTTCACTGGATAAATTAGCAAAGTGAAGAATGACCATTGCTTTATAGACATCAGCAGGTCATCAGAGCTAACAATCAAAAGCACTTTGTGAGACAATTTAAACTACTTTTAAGATGTTGAATTTTCAACCTCCGATACCATGGCACTAGCTTTACAATTAATAAGTTGATTCTAGTGAATTCTGCTTCTTGTTCTGTGACCCAATATTACTGCATATCCTTAGCAACCAGTTATCCCCATATTCCCTGAATTAATAAAATGGATATGACAGATAACTGGTTCAGCCAATCACCATCAGGCAGGACAACATAAAGCACTATCAAGTGCTATTCTCACTTGCTGGAAGTGCAAACTGTTCCAGGATCTTCCTTAAAACCAAATGCAACACCAGCTTCTTTTCTCTTGCAGCCAACCACGAACTGATCGCCTGCTCCCTCACCTCCATTGACAAGTGTGAGAAGCTCATGGATTTCATTGGCACTCAGACTGAGTCAAGTGCGATGCACCAGAGGGGGAGAAAGATACCTGGACACACTCATGAGATTAAGTACTTCAAATCTGACTCATAACAGGGACAAGTGTACGTGACATCGAACAATGCGGACATGGGGATCTGGTAGATAGCACTGGAGGAGCCTCAGTTTTTGCACTAATCCAAGAGGCATGAATGAGATTCCTACCTTGTCTGTGTGGAGGAGAACAAGATTACAGAAAGAATGAGCAAATGGGCTGTGGCACCATGGGCTATTCAAATTGGTGAATTTAATAAAGGCACATTAATATTGCATTAGAGTTCAGTACAGTTTGTGGGAAAGACATTGTTCTCTGCAGCTGAAAAGGTAACTCCTGAAGGTTGTTTGCCTGACAGGGTAACGATATTTCCTTGGAGGTGGAGAGTAGTGAGAGAGGCACGATCCAGCCATTGAGGTACAGGTAGGAATCAACAAAGTAGGAAAGACAAATCAGTGCAAGACTGATACAATGAATGGTAAGGTCCTGGGGAGTGTTGCTGAACAAAGAGATCTTGGAGTGCAGGTTCAGACTTCCTTGAAAGTGGAATTGTAGGTAGACAGGATAGAGAAGGAGGCATTTAGTATGCTTTCCTTTATTTGTCAGAATGTTGAGTATATGAGTTGGGAGATCATGTTGTGGCTGTACAGGTCATTGGTTAGACCACTTTTGGAATATTGTGCACAAACCTGGAAGGATGTTGTGAAACTTGAAAGGGTTCAGAAAAGATTTACAATAATGTTGCCAGGGTTGGAGGGTTTGAGTTAATGGGAGAGGCTGAATGGGCTGGGGCTATTTTCCCTGGAGCGTCAGAGGCTGAGGCGTCACCTTATAGAGGTTTATAAAGTCATAAGGGGCACAGATAGGGTAAATAAACTTCTATCCTGTCTACCTGCGATTCCACTGGGTTGGGGGAGTCCAGAACAAGAGGGCATAGGTTTAGGGTGAAAGGGGAAAGGTTTAAAAGGGACCTAAGGGGCAACTTTTCTATGCAGAGTGTGGTGCATGTATGGAATGAGCTGTCAGAGGAAGTGGTGGATGCTGGTACAATTACAATATTTAAAAGGCATCTGGATGGGTATATGAATAGGAAGGGTTTAGTGGGCCAAGTGCTGGCAAACGGGACTAGATTAATTTAGGATATCTGATCAGCATGGGCAATTTGGACTGAAGGGTCTGTTTCCATGCTGTACATCTTTATGACCCAATGATTAAGAAAGTGTTTTTGCCCTGTGACAATGAACAGCAAGAGACAGAATCAAAACAGAAGTAGGTAAGTAATAATCTCTGTTTCTAACAGAGTCACAAGCAAATTGGTATAAGACAAATTGAGTCAGAGTTAAATGCATAGCTCAGAGACCTAGGATTGGAATGTCTTCCAACTCAGACAGCACTGGCCACAGAGATCAGTCCATGTCAATGACTTGGATGAAAGGACAGACTGCATAAAATTTGCTGATGACACAAGGGTAAGTCAGAAACCATGTTGTAAGAGGTTAACAAAATGGAGAATTTTAGTAGCCCAAATGAGAGAAAGCGATGTTTTTCTGCTCCAGAACTTGATGACCCCTAGCCAAGCTATTCCGGTTTAGTTAAAACACTAGTATCTGTCCTGTACATAAAAAGCAGGACAAATCCAACCAAGCTAATTACCGCCCTATCAGTCTACTCTTGATCATCAGTAAAGCATTAGAAGGTGATATTCGCAGTGCTGTTAAGCAGCATCTGCTCAGCGATAACCTGCTCAGTGATGTCTAGTTTGGGTTCTACTAGGGTCATTCAGCTTCGGACGTCTTTACAGCCTTGGTTCAATCATGGTCAAAAGAACTGAATATTAGGGGGGAGATGAGAGTGACAGCCCTTGACATCAAGGTGGCCTTCGACCGAGTGTGGTATCAAAAAGCCCTAGAAAACTGGTATCAATGTGTATCAGGGAGCAAAATTTTCACTGGTTGCATTCATACTTGGCACTTAGGAATTGGTTGCGAGTGTTGGAGGTCAGTCATCTCAGTTCCAGGACACCTCTGCAGGAGTTCCTCAAAGAAGTGCCCTCGGCCCAACTATCTTCGATGCTTCTTCAATGGCCTTTCCTCCATCATAAGGTCAGAAGTGGAGATGTTTACAGATGACTGCACAATGCTCAGTACCATTCACGACTCTTCAGATACTGAAGCAGTCCATATTCAAGATCTGGACAATATCCAGGCTTGGGCTGACAAGTGACAAGTAACATTCAAACCATAAGCACAAGCAATGACCATCTCCAAGAGGAGATGATCTAACCAGGTCTTTGTCATTCAATGGTGTTACCATCACCAAATCCCCAACTATCAACATTCTGGAGGTTAATATTGACCAGAAACTCAGCTGGACTGTCCACATACACACAATGTTTACAAGAGAAAGTCAAAGGAATGCTGTGACGAGTAACTCATCTCCTGAATCCCCAAAGCCAGTTCATCATCTACAAGGCACACGTCAGGAATATTCTGCACTTGTCTGGATGAGGGAACTGGGGGCATTCTAGCGAAGTTTGCCGATGATACGAAGTTAGGTGGACAGGCAGGTAGTACTGAGGAAGTGGGGAGGCTACAGAAGGATCTAGACAGGTTGGGAGAGTGGTCCAGGAAATGGCTGATGGAATTTAACGTGAGCAAGTGCGAGGTCTTGCACTTTGGCAAAAAGAATAAAAGCATGGACTACTTTCTAAATGGTGAGAAACTTAATAAAGCCAAAGCACAAAGGGATCTGGGAGTGCTAGTCGAGGATTCTCTAAAGGTAAACATGCAGGTTGAGTCTGTGATTAAGAAAGCGAATGCAATGTTGTCTCTTATCTCAAGAGGGTTGGAATATAAAAGCAGAGATGTACTACTAAGACTTTATAAAGCTCTGGTTAGGCCCCATTTGGAGTACTGTGTCCAGTTTTGGTCCCCACACCTCAGGAAGGACATACTGGCACTGGAACGTGTCCAGCGGAGATTCACACGGATGATCCCTGGAATGACAGGTCTAGCATATGAGGAACGGCTGAGGATACTGGGATTGTATTCGTTGGAGTTTAGAAGATTAAGGGGAGATCTAATAGAGACGTACAAAATAATACATGGCTTTGAAAAGGTGGATGCTAGAAAATTGTTTCTGTTAGGTGAGGAGACTAGGACCCGTGGACACAGCCTTAGAATTAGAGGGGGTCATTTCAGAACGGAAATGCGGAGACATTTCTTCAGCCAGAGAGTGGTGGGCCTGTGGAATTCATTGCCACGGAGTGCAGTGGAAGCCGGGACGCTAAATGTCTTCAAGGCCGAGATTGATAGGTTCTTGTTGTCTAGAGGAATTAAGGGCTACGGGGAGAACGCTGGCAAGTGGAGCTGAAATGCGCATCAGCCATGATTGAATGGCGGAGTGGACTCGATGGGCCGAATGGCCTTACTTCCACTCCTATGTCTTATGGTCTTATGGTCTTATGGATGGGTGCAGCTCCAACAAAACTCAAGACAACTCAGAACAAAGCAGCCTACTTGATTAGCACTACATCTCTAAGCATTCACTCCCTCCACCATTGATGCTCAGTAGCAGCAGTGTGTCCTATCTACAAGATGCACTGCAGAAATTTGCCAAAGATCCTTAGACAACACTTTCTAAACCCACAACCACTTCCATCTGGAAGGACAACGACAGTAGATACAAAGTAACACCGCTTAAGTCCCCCTCCAAACCACTCACAATCCTAACTTAGAAATATATTGGCATTCCTTCAATGCCACTGGATGAAAATCCTGGAATTCCCTCCTGAAGGACACTGTGGGTCAACTTACTGCAGGTGGACTGCAGCAATCAAGGTGATAGCTCACCACCACCTTCTTGAGGGCAACTTGGGACTGGCAATAAATGCTGACCAAGCCAGTGACACCCACGTCCCACAAGTGGGTTAAAAAAAAAGCAATGTCAAGCTCCTTATAGCACCTCTGTAACTGAGCAAAACTTTGCAGCAGAGACATTCATGAAGTTAACTTAATCTGCTTGAGTTGAGAGTCAGATATGGGACAGATAACTACATATTGATGCAATGCAATAACCTGAGAGAGACTAGATATTTCAGTTAAGCAAGGTGCTCAAACGGCCTCAATACTCTAAGTAGTACTAGAGTGGGCTGGAAACGCTAATCATCTAGTATATCATCAACATTTATGCAACCCATTTAACCAGTTAAGGAATCTAACACAAACACTGTTGGTTTGCTGGTATAATTTAGAGCTATTTCTGCAACAAAGTAGCAGAAACAAGAGGAATGAGCTGTCTCAAAATTACACGTATATTGGCAGCTGCTCACCTGATGCATTGCAGGAGATTCCATCTTCACTTAGTTTGTAACCAGCTGCACATGAACATTCCCGTCTGTTTCTCTCTGGAATTTCGCTGCAGAAATGAGCGCAGTAACCGTAATTGTCAGAACAGTTTGTTGCCAGCAGTACTGCAATCATAAAGTGGTGAGATGAAATGTTTTTCCGAATGTAACTCTGCTCCAAGTAATAGTATAAAACAAAATGCAAAATATTCCAGTTACTAATGGGCCTTCTGCCCATGGCAGGGCAGTAGTTACACTGTTTTTGATGGTGAGCATTACACCATATAAAGTATACTGTATTACTCAACAACGCAGCTTACATACCACAGATATAATAATTGCACCTTGCTCTGTTAGAGGCTAACTGGTCTCAGCTGATACAAAGACAGAAGCTGCTGGAGAAACTTAGCAGTGGTAGTATCTATAGAGAGACAATCAGAGTGAGTTCAATGACCATTCATCAGACAGCACTTTCCAACATGGTTTCAGATCTCCAGCATTGGTAGTTCTTTGTTTTGTTCCCATGGTTTCAGTGCAGTCATGGTTTCCCATGAGCTAAGAAGTCAGACAGCTAATTCTTAGAATATGTATGATGTGGAGGAACTGGTGTTGGACTGGGGGGACAAAGTTAAAAATCACACGACACCAGGTTATAGTCCAACATGTTTATTTGGAAGCACTAGCTCTGAGCACTGTTCCTTCATCAGGTAGTTAATGAAGGAGCAGTATTCCGAAAGCTAATGCTTCCAAATAAACCTGTTGGACTATAACTTGGTGTTGTGTGATTTTTAACTTCGAATACGAAAGCACCTTTGGTTCTCGTAAAGCACAGAAATTTACATATGAGGAACACAATTATTACCTGATCATTAATATATAACTTACAGACACCTGTGGTATTACATACAGTATGTAACATGAAATCCTGTCACACTGCAGAGTCACCTTTGGCCACTTATAGTTGTAACAAATGCAAATTGGGGGACAAGAGACTAATGTGCTGTCCAGCAATTCAGCCATCATTTAAACATTCTGCTGGAAATCACATGTCTTAAATTTAACTACAATTTTACTTTTACCATTTGCAAATAGTGTCTCTCAGGGCTCAAGTGGCGGATAAGGTCTGGATTAATCACGTATGTGCTTTAATACTGACATTGCTAAAGTAATTGTCACCCAGTACACGCCCTGTGCAATGTAATCTATATGTCTCTGTCGAAGTCTTTCTTATCTGTACATCCTTACTTACTATGATCTGCCTGTATTGCTCATAAATAAAGCTTTTCACTGTACTTCGGTATACGTGACAATAAATAAAGTCAGGCCGAAACGTCGATTTCGAAGCTCCTTGGATGCTGCCTGAACTGCTGTGCTCTTCCAGCACCACTAATCCAGAACCAATAACAGCAGGACTGCTTCCCCCAGCTTCCAGGGAATCTTGCTTCCTTTCCTAAAACCTGATGAATCCCCATCTTCTGTACATGCCCTCACAAGTCTGGGATCATCTCCCTATTCTGCTGCTCCTTCACCTCTCCCATGATTCTCCCTGCTCTACATCTGCAGATTGGAGATGCAGGCCTCGCCACTTAACAGCAAGTCAGCTCTGGAAATGGATGCCTGTCAGGACACAAGGACAAAAGTCTTCATTTATTTGAGACCCTGTTATTAAGTAAAGCCTCCAGATCAGCCGATTAGGGTTTGGGGCAGACTTTTCAAACCCCTCACCTTCCTCATATCTTTCCAGGTGAATGCTACAATCTCAGTCAATTGATAACCAGGCCTAAAACAACTTTGATTGAAAAAGTTTAATAAAGTAGGTGTTGCCTTGCAGAGTATAGTTTAGTAAGGTATGAATTGGTAGTTCTGATATTTCATTCTTTGATGCTGTCACTAAATAGAGCAAGTCCTCACATAAAAGTGTGGTTTCGGTCCTGAAAATCACAGCTTCGAGTGAAATGACATCAAGTGAATTCAAGATGCCCCATAGAAATAAATATTAAAGTCAGAGTTAGGTTCCTTTGGTCATTTGGCAAAAATACACAATGTACAAATTGAAACACTGTACCATACATGTACAATACTGTGCCTTCCCAGCAGCAATAATTCGCAAAATAAAGTACATCACTAAGTAGAAAAGAATACAATATAGTATACTCCCAATGTAATATTTAAAAAAATACACTCATTGTATCTTCTAGATTCAACTAGGCTCCGTCCAGTAGCAGATGTCAGTCAATGCAGAGTGCTGGAGAGTTCCTGCACAGACGGCCTTCTGACAGTAGATGGAGCACAACTTCTGAACAGCAGTTAGGAGAAGGGGGTAGCCTTGCCTAATAACAAATGGCAGGGGGCAAGGCCCAGGAAGAAGCAAACAAGGCCAGATGGCAGGGCAAGCTGGGAGGGAAACAAAGCCAGGGGTGAGGATATAAGGGTAAGAGGGAAGTAAATCTGAGAGGCAAGGCTTAGTGAGTTGGGGTAGAAGAAACAACCTTAAATCACAAAACGCCAACATAATTTGAGGAAACATGCCTCAAAAATAAATGATTTGGAGATGCCGGTGTTGGACTGGGGTGTACAAAGTTAAAAATCACACAACACCAGGTTATCATCCAACAGGTTTAATTGGAAGCACACTAGCTTTCGGAGTAACGCTCCTTCATCAGGTGATAGTGGAGGGCTCGATCGTAACACAGAATTTACAGCAAAAAATTTACAGTGTGATGTAACTGAAATTATACATTGAAAAATTGATTGTCTGTAAAGCTTTCATCTGTTAGAATACAGTGATAGTTTCACTTCTTTCATGTGTAAATCACAAAACCTTTTTTTAAAAGTTGCATTCTCGGGTTAGCTGTTAACAATGGTGATAGCGAGACAATATGTTGAAGGTGTGGGCCCCCTGTGTTCTCTGTCTATGCCATGATGTTTAGATTGATTCTAATCTAAAAAGTGAGATAACAGAGTTTTACATAAATTCATGCAGTTTTTGAGCTCAGAATTCTACATGAATGTATGTAGTTTTTGAGCAAAGTACAATGTAATTCTGCATTCATGTAGAACTCTGAGCTCAAAAACTGCATGAATTTATGTAAAACTCTGTTATCTCACTTTTTAGATTAGAATCAATCTAAACATCATGGCATAGACAGAGAACACAGGGGGCCCACACCTTCAACATATTGTCTAGCTATCAACATTGTTAACAGCTAACCTGAGAATGCAACTTTTAAAAAAAGGTTTTGTGATTTACACATGAAAGAAGTGAAACTATCACTGTATTCTAACAGATGAAAGGCTTAACAGACAATCAATTTTTCAATGTATAATTTCAGTTACATCACACTGTAAATTTTTTGCTATAAATTCTGTGTTACAATCGAGCCCTCCACAATCACCTGATGAAGGAGCGTCGCTCCGAAAGCTAGTGTGTGCTTCCAATTAAACCTGTTGGACTATAACCTGGTGTTGTGTGATTTTTAACTATGATAAAAGGAAATAACATTAAGCAGGCAACTTAACCAAGTATTTACAGCATAGAATTATCACCATTTAACTTATGCTGTGCACAAACATGGTTGCTCATACTCTCTGAAAATATTGAAGAATAACTTTAATTCAAATTAAAGAAAAATGTAAACTTTACCATACTGGCACTGAGGTCCATCAAATCCTTCAGCACAGTGACATTGATAGCCACCAATCAAATCCTGGCAAGTTGAATTATTGACACACAAATTAGGATTGCACTGATCACCATCTGTAACAGAAACATTGAAGGAATTTTGAGCTCTTTGATGAATGTAGACATTTAGTTTATGGATATCATTATGTCAGTTTTTGGTAACTTAGTTACCTGTATTTTGCCATGACTTAACTGGCAAAAGTGCATCAATAACTATGTCCACTTTTTAAACAAGCTATTACAAAATATTTACATGTTTAAAATCCAGTAAAGTGACCCAAATGATTAATGTGCCTGACTGATCGCTATTCAGGACAAAGGCAATTCATACCAGGCTGCTTCAGTAACAGAAAATAACCCTATTTGTTGTAACACACTTAACCTTAGCAAATAAACAGAAAAGAAGAGGTATCTAATTTACTACTATGCAATTTAAACTGTAGTCATTTATAATCCCCAAACACACATGGACAATCATGATTAAGACAGACAAAAGACAAATGATTTAGCACATTATGGATTGAAAAAGATTAAAGACAGAGTAAATAAAAATCTAGACCTCAAGTAGAAAGTTATTTTCTCAGTCTTTTTGATTTCTGCAATGTTGATGCACTGTTGTTTGTTGGATGATGATTGTTCTTTGATTCAATGGTTATCAGATGCATCTAGGTCTTGACTTGTTAGTTATGATTTGGAGATGCCGGTGTTGGACTGGGGTGTACAAAGTTAAAAATCATACAACACCAGGTTATAGTCCAACAGGTTTAATTGGAAGCACACTAGCTTTCATCAGGTGATTGTGGATGATCAGGTGATGAAGGAGCGTCGCTCCGAAAGCTAGTGTGCTTCCAATTAAACCTGTTGGACTATAACCTGGTGCTGTGTGATTTTTAACTTTGACTTGTTAGAATTGTCTCATGTGGAGAAACCAGGAAGTCTCCAACAACAACTAGCTGGTTTCTTTTCTCTCAGTGACACTGAGGGGATAAATTCTAACCTGGTAAGTGTAACACTGAACACTGGTGTGCAAAATAACCTTGTATCACCAATTAAGAAAAAAAGATAAATTAGAGGAAACCTAAAGAAAACTCATCCAGTTTTGTGGTCCAGACTGGTGCTATTGAAATGGTGTTTCCCCGATTTTATTTTCATCCTTAATATTTGTGTCTTGTCTATCCTCATGGATGTGACTACTTGTGAACAGTAGAAGTTAAGAAGGATAGAGTTTAAAGAATGAGAAGACACTAATTGGATACAGAACTGGTTCGAAAGTAGAAGACAGAAGGTGGCAGTGAAGGGTTACTTTTCAGATTGGAGGTCTGCAACCAGTGGTGTGCCGCAAGGATCGGTGCTGGGTCCACTGCTTTATGACATTTATAATAATTGATTTGGATGTGAAATAGGAGGTATGGTTAGTAAGTTTGCAGATGACACCAAAATTAATGGTGTGGTGGACAGTGAAAAAGGCTATCTCAGAGTACAACGGAACCTTGATCAGATGGGCCAATGAGCTGAGGAGTGGCAGATGGAGTTTAATCTAGATAAATGAGAGGTGCTGCATTTTGGAAAAGCATATCAAGGCTTAATGGTAAGGGTCTGGGGAGTGTTGCTGAACAAAGAGACATTCGAATGCAGGTTCCTAGTTCTTTGAAAGTGGAGTCACAGGTAGACAGGATAGTGAAGAAGGCATTTGGTATCCTTGCCTTTATTAGTCAGTACATTGAGTATAGTTGTTGGCAGGTCATGATGCGGCTGTACAGGACATTGGTTAGGTCCCTTTTGGAATACTGCATTCAATTCTTGTCTCCCAGCTATAGGAAAGATGTTGTGAAACTTGAAAGGGTTCATAAAAGATTTACGAGGATGTTGCCAGGATTGGGAGAGTGGTTTACAGGGAGAGTACAGGGAGAGACTGAATAGGCTGGGGCTATTTTTCCTGGAGCATCTGAGGCTATAGACATTCATAAAATCATGAGGGTAAATAAACAAGATCTTTTTCCCTGGATAGGTGAGTCCAAAACTAGAGGGCATAGATTTAAAGTGGGAGGGGAAAGATTTAAGAGGAAGTCATGGGGCAACTTGTTCACGCAAAGGGTTGTGTGTGTCTGGAATGAGCTTTGTTATTTGTGACAATGCCATTAGCAACGGGCACTACCTCAGTAGGTCATGACATGTGTAACTTATTTGATCTCTGTTTGAGTCTGTCTTTTGTGGCAGAAGAGATTCAAATTGCTATTTCTACACATCCAGGCATTAAATATTTCCAGGTATTTTATATCAAGCTAGACACATGGCTGGGGGACGTGAAATTGATCCTGGATTCTCTGGATGGAGGCAAGGATAGTATCACTGCTCCACAAGAGCCCTTTCAAATATTACCATGCTCTCCTTGGTTTGGCTGCTTCAGTTATTTTCCCTGACCTGAGTACTGGGTTGACATTTAGCTATGTTTAAGTATTAGGATATAATCTAATGTGTACCTTCTGATCTTTATGCGGTCTGCAATGAAAAATAAATTGAGAGTGAGTAATCCATGTATTATTTATGCTGTGCTCTCATCATATATTTAGGAGCAGGCAGTAAGTGCGGCTGTTACTTGAAAGGAACATGATATGCCAAGTGAGACTGCATATAAGTTATAAAGATGAGACAAGAGTGCTCTATCCTACTTTGCTCAGCTGGCTGTCTTCTCATGGTGACACAGGATGGTTGCCCAGAGCTGAAGGTGAGAAACTCAGACTTTGTTTCAGAGATAAAACTAAAAGCTCAGTGGTCATTGTAGAAATCCTTCTCCTCTCACCTTAAAAATATGCCCCTGAGTTTTCAACTCCCAGATCCTAGGGAAAAGACACTTGCTATTCACATTATCTATGCACCTCATGGTTTTATAAAATTCTATTATCCCTCAACCTCCTAGGGTCCGGTGAAAAAGCCCCAGCCTCTTCCTATAACTTCAATTCTCGGCAAAATCCTGGTAAATCTCTTCTGAACCCTCTCCAATTTAATAATATCCTTCCTCCAGCAGGACAACGAGAACTGTACACAGTACTCTAGAAAAGGCCTGTGCAATGTCCTGTACAACATCCCATCCATTGTGCCCCAAAGAACATTGGTATAATTCTATTTCATATGCTATTCCTACTAATGGATATTCAAGTGTAACTGGTTAACCAATATTTCTTATGGGAGAGTATTTTTTAGTACCAAATAAAGAATATTAAAGGTGTGTTTAAAAATACTCTCGTTAGTGAAATACTTTCTCTTGCAGAGACAATGGGCATGGAATTCTATTTTAAGTGATATTTTGCGGAACAGGGCTGTGGAAAGTTGCGTAGCCATAGACTGTTATACATAAATAATTCCTGATTGTGGGATAAAACACATCCAATGAATTGTTGAGTGAGAAATGGTTATGATTGACCTGCCAGCTTACATCAAATGCTGCAGAGAGAACAAATCTCTTGAAGAAAACAGGTGGACTCAGGCCATCAAATGTCAGATTGTTTTCCTAAGAGAAGAACATGCAGGAAGAAAGTGTACGGGGTCATCAATGTGGGTCATATCTCAATATTCTGCTCTGCATCAAGTATGGAAATCCTTTTTAAAACGAGACATACATCAAGTTTAAATTGTTATTGTGCTAGAAATAAAAAGAGTGAATTGGCTAACTGGGGGTTAATTGTGTGGCATTAGTTAGGATCTCACCTGCGGTAACATTAATAGGACTGGGCTGAAAGAATGAATGTTTGTCGTATGTCGCTCTCTGAATAACAAGTTGTAAATGAACACAGTCATTCACCACATGGTTACCTGAATTTGAACAAGTTTGGCTCACAAATGGGACACTGAGGGAAGCAGTGGGGCTAATTCCATTCAGGAGGAGAAAGTGAGGACTGCAAATGCTGGAGATCAGAGCTGAAAAATGTGTTGCTGGAAAAGCACAGCAGGTCAGGCAGCATCCAAGGAGCAGGAGAATCGACGTTTCGGGCATAAGCCCTTCATTCCTGCTGCACTTTTCCAGCAACACATTTTTCAGCTCTAATTCCATTCAGTAGCGCTAAACACAGGACAATGCCACAAAGGGCACATTGGTCATAGTTGGACAGGTTATACTAAGACTACCACTTCCTATCAACTAGTTTCAGCTAGTTAAGTTCCTATGGCTCCTCCAATCTGTGCCTAATCTCTGTCGTGAGATATTGTGTGTTGATTAAAGTGTTCGATAAGATTCCATTTCAGTAAAGCTTTTGATAAGGTTCCCCACAGTAGGCTATTGCAAAAATATGGAGCCATAGGATTGAGGGTGAGTTAGTGGTTTGGATCAGAAATTGGCTAGATGTAAGAAGACAGAGGGTGGTGTTTGATGGGAAATGTTCATCCTGACGTTGTTACTAGTGGTGTACCGCAAGGATCTGTTTTGGGGCCACTGCTGTTTGCCATTTTTATAAATGACCTGGATGAGGGTGTAGAAGAATAGGTTAGTAAATTTGCAGATGACTCTAAAGACAGTGCCAAAGGATGTTGCAGGTTACAGAAGGACATAGATAAGCTGCAGAGCTGGGCTGAGAGGTGGCAAATGGAGTTTAATGCAGAACAGTGTGAGGTGATTCACTTTGGAAGGAGTAACAGGAATACAGAGTATTGGGCTAATGGTAAGATCCTTCGTGGGTTGATGACCAGAGAGATCTCGGTGTCCATGTATATAGATCCTTAAAAGTGCCACACAGGTTGATAGGGTTGTTAAGAAGGCGTATGGTGTGTTAGCTTTCATTGGGAGAGAGATTGAGGTTTGGAGCCACAAGGTCATGTTGCAGCTGTACAAAACTCCACACTTGGAGTATTGTGTACAATTCTAGTTGCCGCATTATAGGAAGAATGTGGAAGCATCGGAATGGGTGCAGAGGAGATTTACCAAGATGTTGCCTGGTATGGAGGGACGGTCTTATGAGGACAGGCTGAGGGACCTAAGGCTGTTTTCATTAGAGAGAAAAAGATTAAGAGGTGATTTAAAAGAGGCATACAAGATAATCAGAGGGTTAGATAGGGTGGACAGGGAGAGCCTTTTTCCTTGGATGGTGATGGCTTGCACGAGGGGACATAGCTTTAAATTGAGGGGTGATTGATATAGGACAGATGTCAGAGGTGGGTTCTTTACTTAGAGAATAGTAAGGGTGTAGAATGCCCTGCCTGCAACTGTAGTGGACTCGCCAACTTTAAGGGCATTTAAATGGTCATTGGATAAACATATGGATAATAATGGAATAGTGTAGGTTAGATGGGCTTTAGATTTATTTCACAGGTCGGCTCAACACAAGGGCCGAAGGGCCTGTACTGTGCTCTAATATTCTATGAGAGATCGTGTTATAGGTTACCTTTATTAACTCACTCACCAGCTTGCTATATTCATTAATACCGGGCTCCCGTTCATTCATTCATTCATTCATTCATTCATAACCTTTTACTAACCCATTATTTATTATAACATAGTTTCATTAATTCATTCATAAAACTGAGGTTGTGTAGATTCCAAATTTAAATACAACCCTTTCAAACCCATTACTGCATTTCCACACCTTATCAGCCCTGGCTATAGCAGTGTTTACCACTGAATAAGTATAGCTTACAGAACAATACCGTCCCCAACAAGTCTCCACGAAACATTATAATATTAATCAGTCCTTACCAAACATCTCCTGGACCTGAATAGATTAAGTTCCTGTTAAATACCTTTTAACTGGGCCATTATCCCTTGAAACGTTTCCATGAAATTGCATGAATGAATGAAACTCATACCTGCAATAGTACTGTAAATAAATCTCACAACCCAGCTGCAGTTATCAGCTTTAAATCATTCAATCTTTTATAACAATTTATTTAGAGCATACAGGTCGAGTATTTTTACTAACACTTACTAATTTAAAAGACAAAAAGGACTGACACCGCTTCCCCCAACCGTGGCTTCCCACCTACAGTTGTTGACAGGGCTCTTGACAGCGTGCGGTCCATCTCCCGCGCCATGACCCTCACCCCTTCCCTCTCCTCCCAGAACAAGGATGGGGTCCTTCTTGTTCTCACCTTTCACCCCACCAGCCTTCACATGCAAAGAATAATCCTCTGCCATTTTCACCAACTCCAACACGACGCCACCACTAAACACATCTTCCCTTCCCTCCCCCTGTCTGCATTCTGCAGAGATCGTTCCCTCTGGGACAACCTAGCCCACTCCTCCATCACACCGAACACCTCTCCCATCACACACGGCACCTTCCCATCACACCGAACACCTCTCCCATCACACACGGCACCTTCCCATCCGAACACCTCTCCCATCACACACGGCATCTTCCCATGCAATCGCAGAAGGTGCAACACCTGCCCCTTTACCTCTTCCATGCTCACCATTCAAGGCCCCAAAGACTCATTTCAGGTTAAGCAGCGTTCCACTTGTAGCTCTTTCAATTTGGTCTATTGCATTCGTTGCAAAGCGACTGGGTGATCGCTTTGCTGAGCACCTCCGGTCTGTACGCAATCAGGTCCTGGACCTTCCCGTGGCTTGCCACTTCAACACACAATCCTACTCCCATGTCCACATGTCTGTCCTTGGCCTGCTGCAATGTTCCAGTGAAGCTCAACTCAAACTGGAGGAACAGCATCTCATCTTCCAACTAGGCACGTTACAGCCTGCCAGTCTCAACATTGAATTCAACAACTTCAGATGATTATCCCATCTCGACCCCTCTGTTTTCATTCTGCTCCGTATTTCATTTATTTTATTTATTTTTAATTTTTTTTTTACTGTTCTGTACCTCTTATTTCTCGATTGTCTCTCTTTCTCTCACTCCCCACTCTCTCATCACCTTTTTCCTCTCCTCTTCCCCCTTTGCTACCCTTCTTCCCTGTTTTCCATTTTACCTCTGCTTCACCCATCCCCCCCATTCCCCACATATTTTGTCACAGCACTGGCTTCAGCCTTGGTCACTCACAGCTCCTAATCTCCCTATAATCTCTCTATGCACTGTCATTATCACCTCTTTATTGCTACCTTTACTTCTGGAGCCATGACTCACCTTCTCTCAGCCTCATATAAATACTTCCCTATTTCTCCCTTTCTTTTAGCTTTGACAAAGGGTCAGTTAGACTCGAAAGGTCAGCTCTTTCTACTGCAAGTAGGAAGGCCACCCGACCAAGGAATGTAAAGAGGCCAAGAACTGTAATCTGTGTGGAGAGGCGGGCCACATGTACAAGGCCTGCCCAAGATGAGGGGCTGCCACCTATGCACAGATGGCTGGAGGTGGCATCACGAGCCGGGAACCGCATAAGACCAGCAAGGTACCACAAAACAGCAGGGGAACGGTGTCTGGGGGCACCCAGAAGGAAGGGCAGGCTGTAGCGGAGCAGACGGCAGACAGCGGGGAGATGCAGTAGCCGATCCAAACTCCTTCAAGACAGACGGAGGAAATGGAAAAGGAGGGAACAAAGGAGGCAGAGGATTAGATTACTGTCAAAAGCAGGAAGAGGAAACCTCGCCAGGCCCCCAAAGCCACCCAGCGAAGGAGGAAGCGACACCTACACGATGAGGATACAGGCAGCTCTTCCGATGGTGAGGACGGGCGCAAGGAGGGTCATCACCAGAGGAAGAAACAGAGCGCCGTGGGGAAAAAGGAGGGCAGCACCGCCCAAACAGGAAAAGACGATCCCTCTGAGGGGATGGGTAAAGACATCCCCCCATCCGGTGAGAATCACAAGGTACCCACTGCCCCACAGCTCCAGGTAACTGGGAGCAGCGGTCCTATGACAGCCCCGCTGTCAGATGGAGAACTGGACTGTGCGGACCCTGGGCCCAACCCGAAGACACCAGAGTGGGGAAATAGCCCCAGCGTGGAGCCGGACAGCTACCTCAGCCCTGGGGAGGGTCCAGCAGTTTGCCGTCACCACGGGGATGCACACAGCTACCCCAGAGAGGCAAGACCAGCAGCAAATGGACACTGGTAACCTCGTAAACTGTTAAAATGGGGATAAGAATTGCCAGCATCAATGTGCGTAGCATCAAATCGGCTACACGATGTGTATCTACGATGGTCTTCCTGGCCAACGTTAAAGCTGACGTCCTGTTTCTGCACCTCAGCAGCTACAGGAGATGGTCGAGCTTGTGGACCCATGGACCGTCAGTTTGGTCGGGGTGCAACGATAGCCATGTCTCCAGCCTGGGTATCCTGCTGCGAGGAAGTAACTTCACCATCTCCGAAGTTAAGGAGGTGGTGGGTGGGCACCTCCTCGTCACTGACGTCATGTACAGGAATGCTCCCCTGAGACTGATTAATGTGTACGCCCCAGTAGGTAAGAGTGAACGGTTGGCCATCTTGCAGCAGCTTCCACTGTTGCTGGCTACGTCCAGGCCGGTCATTCTGGCCGCAGACTCCAACTGTATCATTGATGCAAATGGATGGTTCAGCAGGGGGGATAGTAAACTGGATGCCACGTCCAGAGCCCTGATGGACACGGTAAAAGATGCCAAGCTGCACGATGTCTTCAGCACCCCTGCAGACGGAGCGCAGTATAGATACACCTGGTCACGGGCAGACGGGTCTATCCGCTCAAGGATAGATTACCTGTTTGTGTCCCGAACGCTCTCGGTCAGATCCACCGTCAAGCCGGTGTTCTTCTCTGACTACTGCCTCCTGCTGGCCAACTGTCACCTACAGGACGAGCAGCAGGCTGGTAAGGGAACATGGAAGCTGAACACAAAGCTGTTGACCCGGGGAAACATTGAGGAGCTCAAGAGGGACTACGCAGGTTGGAGAACTGTGAAGCCCCTCTTTGAATCCCCAGCGGACTGGTGGGAAACAGTAAAAGGGAAGATCAAGAGGTTCTTCATCCTCAAATGTGTTCAGGAGGCGAGAGAGAGGTGGGGAAAACTGTCCCAGCTCCAGGAAAGTATGCAGAACCTGCTCCTGCTGCAGACGATGGGGGTCGATGTCACAGAGGACCTCAAGGAGGTGAAGGGCCAGCAAGCCTCGCTCTTTGCGTCGGAGGCCTCCAAGATAATCTTCCGTTCCAGGGTCCGCTTGGTGGGACAGGACGAGACCTGCTCATGTTTCTTCTTCCAGAAGGTGCACAAAGAGAGCTCTGTGCTCAGCAGCTTTAAGGAAGAAGATGGCTCGATAACGTCATCTCAGGCTGATGTCATGAGGATCAGCAAATCCTTCTATACCAGTCTGTATGACGCGAAGCTGACCGACAGCGCAGCCTCCCAGTCATTCCTGTCCTCTATCATGGAGGTCTTAGACGATAGAACACGGGAGAGGCTGGACCAGCTGCTATCTCTGGACGAGCTGACCAAGGCCCTCGAGTCCTTCGAAAAGAATAAAACTCCCGGAAGCGACGGCTTACCGAATGAGCTCTATTCTGCTCTGTGGGACTTGATTGGCCAGGACCTGCTGGATGTGTATGTCAGTATGCTTTGGGCAGGTACCATGAGTGAATCCATGAGGAAAGGCATCATCATCCTCATCTACAAGCGGAAGGGGGAAAGGGAGGAACTCAGAAATTGGAGACTAATCTCACTGTTAAATGCGGATTACAAAATTCTGTCAAAGGTAATTGCCAACTGGGTCAGGTCTGCTCTGGGGTCGGTGATTCACCCTGACCAAACCTGTGTTGTGCCAGGCAGGAAGATCTCTGAGAGTCTCGCACTCCTCAGGGATACGATCGCCTATGTGCAGGACAGGGGGTTGGACACCTGCCTCATCAGCCTGGACCAGGAGAAAGCCTTTGACAGGATATTTCACATGTATATGAGAGATGTTCTCTCCAAAATGGGCTTTGGGGAGGGAATCTGCAATTGGATCAGACTGCTCTACACCAACATTGTCAATGCAGTCTCAATCAATGGGTGGGAATCAGATAGCTTCCCAGTCAGATCTGGAGTCAGGGCGGGCTGCCCTCTCTCTCCTGCCTTGTTTGTGTGCTGCATAGAGCCATTTGCCGAGTCCATCAGGAAGGATGTGAGCCTGAGAAGGGTGACTATTCCTGGCAGCGGGGCCCTGCAGGTTAAGGCCTCCCTGTACATGGATGACGTCGCCATTTTCTGCTCAGATCCGCTGTCCGTGTGCAGAGTCTTGTGCACATGAGACCAGTTTGAACGGGTCTCGGGGGCCAAGGTCAACCGAAGCAAGAGTGAGGCCATGCTCTTCGGGAACTGGGCCGAACAATCCGCGATCCCCTTAACCGTCAGGACCGACCACCTGAAGGTGCTGGGCATTTGGTTCGGGGTGGGGGGGGGCTGGGGCGTGCACCAAGTCTTGAGAGCAGAGAAGCGTATCAGCAAAGTGAGGCAGAAACTGGGCAGATGGAAGCTACGGTCGCTCTCCATTGTGGGAAAAAACCTGGTCATCAGGTGTGAGGCACTGTCATTGCTGTGATACGTGGCACAGGTCTGGCCTATTCCCAGAACCTGTGCCACTGCAGTCACCCGGGCCATCTTCCAATTTATATGGAAATCAAAGATGGACCGGGTCCAAAGAGACTCAATGTATAAAGATCTGGGCAACAGGGGAAACGATACACCCAATGCCACCCTCACCCTGATGGCTACCTTTGTGTGTGGCTGCATCAAGCTGTGTGTGGATCCCCGGTACGCAAACACCAAGTGTCACTACGTACTGAGGTTCTACCTGTCCCTGGTGTTGCGAAGGATGGGCCTGGCCTTGCTGCAGTGGAATGCTCCGAGTAGTTGGACCATTCCGTATCACCTGTCCTTCGTGGAGAAGTTTATGAAGGAAAACACCTTTGACCACAAGTCCATCAGGAAGTGGTCAGCACGTAGTGTCCTTGAGACCCTTCGGGAAAAGGAGAGGGCGGATCCTGTCGAGCGGTTCCCTGAGCAGACTGTCAAAGCCATTTGGCAGAATGCCTCATCACCAGAACTTTCCAACAAGCACCAAGACGTTGCTTGGCTGGTGGTGAGAAGGGCTCTGCCTGGACTCTCCGATGCACCGCACGCTGCCCTTGAAGCGGCTGCATCAGGGACGAGACTGTCATACACCTCCTTCTGGAATGTGCCTATGCAGAAGAAGTCTGGAGATGAATGCAGTGGTGTTTGTCGAGGTTCGTCCCGAGCAGCGCCGTGACGCGGGACTCCGTGCTCTACGGTCTGTTCCCCGGGATGCACACCGAGACAAACATCAACTGCGCCTGGAGGATCATCAACTCAGTGAAGGACACTCTCTGGTCTGTCCGAAGCCTGTTGATCTTCCAGCTGAAGGAGCTGACCCTGACTGAGTGTTGCGGACTGGCACATTCCAAGGTCCAGGACTATGTGTTGAGGGACGCGCTGAAGCTTGGGGCAGCTGCCGCCAAAGCGCGGTGGGGAAAGACCACCGTGTAACATCTGCCAGCCAAAGAAGAACAGGGGGCCCACGCAGTCATTTGGGCTCTGCTGACGCCTCAGCTAAATACATAGATATACGATTGATAAACGTACGGACATGTACATACGAATGATAAATTCTGATCTCTGTATGCAATGAAATGGATATCCTCACCCAGCTGAATTCCTCTTTACATTTCAGTGATGGACAGGTAACATGGTTCATCAGAACCCTACAAAGGGAAGAACTAAAAGATGACTCGGTCTGGCCTTGAGGCAAGGATGACTGCGGGATATTGAAAATTTAACCCATGACGTTTTCAAGAACATCTCCACCTTGTACCAAATAGGAAAAAGGGACTTTGATTAAAGCCCCTAGTATCTCTAACAGCCCTGGGTGGCCCATGAGAAAGGCAAGTAGGGAGCAGACATTAACTACAGATCACAGGAAAACTGGATGGACTGTCATGACATTCAGCACTGTCATGACATTGGGAAGCCTACCCCCTGCAGCACTTACACAGCCAGCAGAATTACCAAGGATCTGACTGAAACCTGCAGAACAGCAGAGAATTAGTCTGCCAACTTTTCCACAGTCTGCAGCAAAGTGGAAGTCTGTCATCTTATCGTCTTACTGTCAGGTACTAGGCAATGCTGTAAATTCTGCTTTCTCTTTCTTGGCTGCCCAGAAAGACCCGCTGGAGGGAGGTCACGACACCATACCAGCCGAGTGGGTAATTGTGAAAAAGACCCACAAGGAACCATTAGGCAAGAGATGAGAAGGGTGATACCAGCACTGTCAAGGTCTGAGGAAAGGAGGCCTGGATTAATCTCTCCCACATCAACAGGCATCTCACAATGCAGCAGGACCAGAGATTGACTGACCACCATGTTGTCTGATATTGCTATTCTAGCTGTGCATGCTATTTTCTCCTTTATAAAGTACATTTGCCAACAGGCTGTTCTCCACCATCCCCAACTGCGAGCCATGTCCTCACATGCCCCTGCACCATCTAAGAGACGCAAGTGGTGTATTTGAGCGAGGACAGGATTGTGTGAATCTCTATGAGACATCTCAGTAGAATCAAAAGGGTGCAGGTTCAAGGCGGCAATAGAATCCCAAAATACAGTTCTTACAAGACTTGATGGGGATGGTCTTGTTCCATATGCTGAGGTACACACTGCTTGTAGCAAGGGCTAATAAGGTGTGGAAATGCAGTTTTGGGTTTGAAAGTGTTGCTTTTCAATTCAGATACTACAAAACCGTGGTTATACGAATGAATAAATGAAACTGTGCAAATTTGGATACTACAGTGTTAAAGTAAATACTGGGTTAGTAAAGGGTTATGAATGAATGAACAGTAACCTGGTATTGATGAATATAGTGAGTTGATGAATGAGATTAGAGTGGTGCTGCAAAAGCACAGCAGATCAGGCAGCATCTGAGGAGCGGGAGAATCAACATTTCGGGCAAAAGCCCTTCATCAGAATGAAGGGTTTTTGCCTGAAACGTTAATTTTCCTGGTTCTTGGGTGCTGCCTGACCTGCTGTGCTTTTCCAGCACCACTCTAATCTTGATTCTAATCTCCAGCATCTGCAGTCCTCACTTTCACCTTGAGCTGGTGAGTGAGTTAATAAAGATAACCTATAACACAATATCTCTCACTGTTAAGATTGTAAAATCACATAATCATTGTAAATGTAAGTATTTGATGAAAGCTTTTGCCTAATTAAAATAATTTGGCTTTCAGTTTTATTTAAGCAGCTGAGAAAGTAATTTCACAATATGCTTTGTGGCATTTTTTGATAATGTCATTTCACTCAGTTTCATTCCTCATATTCTAATCATATGATGCATCCTTATGTGGTGGAATGACAAATCTGTACAATACTAACACAGTTGAAAAACCTAATAATGACATTGCTGAGAACAGAAATAGTTCATTGGTAGGGAATTAGTACATCCTGCTCCCTGTTGAGAAGGAGCGGTCAGGAACAATGAGGTATGGCAAGTCACCTTGTGTTCTGTTGCTGTGCAGCTCAAAGAGCATTAAAAAGAGGAATATTGAAAGGAATTGGAGGTGAGTGGAAGAATGAGATTAGACTAGCTAACTCACAAAGAGAAAGTCATGGGGACTGACTTGATAGGGATGGCCTTTTCTTTGTTCTGGAACAGATGTTATTCTATTTGCATGTCAGCAGTGGCTCAGCAGGCAGTGCACTGATTACTAAATCAGAAGATTGTAGTTTCAAATCCTACCCCAGAGTTTGATCGCAAAGATCAAGACAGATTCGATTTGATGTACTGTTGTCACATGTACCAGAGTACAGTGGAAAGTCTTGTTTTGTGAGCAGTACAGGCAAATTATAGCAACAAAGACATAAAGATTACAGGATGTTTAGACAGAGCAAGGCATACGGGGTTAGGGCTGTATAGAAGATACACAAAGCAAGATCAACATTAGATTTGAAATTAGACCGGTCCATTTAGCAGTCTAATAACAGCAGGGAAGAAGCTCATCTTGAACCTGTTGGTACATGTGTTCAAACATCTGTATCCTCTGCCTGGCTGACACAGTAATGCAGTAGTGAGTGGGTGTTGGTTCAGATAGGTAACTAAAACCCCGTCTAACCCCTCGGTTGGATGTGAAAGATCTTATTCTGTGGAACACTGGTGAGTGTGGCAGATGCATCCAATATCTTGCCCTATCCCTCAGCCAACATCACAAAATGATTATCTGGTCATTTTCATATTAATGCTAGTGGAACCTTGCTGCAACTAAATTGGCTGTCACATGTCCTATGCTACAACAGTGACTGTGCTCCAAAATTACTTGAACGTCTATAAAGAATTTTGGGGCATTCTTAGTCTTTTTGTAATGATTTCTTTCCTTCTTATTGTTTCGCAGGGCTATAGATAGACAGAGAACAGCTTACTTACCAACATACTTGTTCCAAAATATTAGCTGTCAAAAAGAAGTACAAAAATGGTTAGATGCATCAACAGGAAGAGATTGCAATCTCAGATGTTGTAAAATGAAATAAAGTAGCCTCCACATTGCTTGGAAAGGAATGGGGGAAGCATTAGATTGTTAAAAGGAAAGCCCATTAGGTGGAAGAGTCCAGTCCTCTTTCTGTTGCATTATCCCACCTTGCACCATTTCACCATATTCCGAAATCCCCCTTTCTCATCATTATGTCTGCACCACCTTCCTGCCATATCCTTCAATCCAACATGTTGCACAATTTATGTTCCCTCGGATTTCGAACTCTCAAGGTCATTAACTTCTTTTGCAATTCCTGTAATAATTTTAAATATTATAACTGAATCACCACAAACTTCATTTATCCATTTCTTATAACCTCTGCACTCGGCATAACTTTAGCTGTGCTTTTTAATGGGGTTAAACTACTGTCAAGGAAATATGGAAAGTTATAATTTATGATTTTTTTTTCTCCTTTTGTATATACAACAAAACCCAGGTATGAATGGTACATCTATGACTCGAGCAGTAATCACTTTACTGTGATTAAAACTACTTGTCAAAAGATTAGCTTTTAATTCAATTTACAACGAAGACCAAATTATGCTTTTACAGGGTAAATGGCACACTGTTTACAAAATGTAAAATCTCATCCTGAGAGGTAAAGTCACCGTAGTTTTACCAGACATTAGGGCTGCTCTCTCTTTAGAGTGAAATGACCAGTAATGGTTTAACCTGAGGGTCACCAAACATCAGGTAACGGAAAAGGAAAGTCCTTCATGGTAACCTCAGCTGGTGCAGGATCGAAGCATGCTTTTGGATTACCCTGCACTGAAGACCAGCCATCCAACCAACTGAACTGCCCAACTCCCATGTACATTGCTGATGATCATATTGGTCAGACTAAATAGTAATTAAATTTATTTATGCATTTAAAATTAAACTTCCAGAGGTAAAATGGACAACAAGAATACACAAAAACAAATTCATTATTTAAAATCTTTTCTGGAAGTGATAGAGAAGTCAAATTCTTGATGGCCATTTCAAAAGTTTTTAATTGGCTTTTTGTTTGTTGTCATGTGGCTATGATTCTTCCCCCAAAGTCCAATCACACTACCTTGGTGAAGCCAAAGGATTGTGGGTAATGAAAAGGGTAATCAGATATATATTTTGCCAAACTTTTCCCATGTCAGATCAAAGTTCTTTTGTCCTTCAGCATGTTAATTTAAGAAATCTGACTGGACCTGAATAGATCCATAGAATTTTAACTGTTAATAACCTTCAACTTAAATGTGAACAGGAATCTCTTCAATATTGGAGGAACTGTTAATAGGCAAAGCCTGAAATAAGACCTACTGGGATTTTCTTTTTATACGAATCTCCTTCAGTGATTACAGCAATGATAGATAATGATTCCTGTCTACACAAGATAAATGTATCTATATCATTAGCTAAATAAATTTTACCACACTGGACTCTTGTCATAAGCAGCTAACTCATAAAAGCTAAACATATCTGTTTAATCCATGACTTCAAATGTTAAAAATAAGATACATGATGGACTAATCGATCTGAAATAAAAGCAAACTACAATGGAGATTGGAAATCTAAAATAAAATTTCAAGCACTTTCTATTTTGCTGTCAGGTTGTATGTTGGAAAAAGTGTATTGGCAGACGATGGGCGAACTTCAATTGAGATTTCTGAATGAAACACTCTGTCCTCATTAAAGTTGCACGATCTCCAAATCCTTGCCCTTCGTTTCCTATTTTATGTTCTGTTTCTTGTATTCTTCCTAGAATCTGTAGGTGGCTGGAATTTACAGTTCTGCATAATGCAGTGACAAGAAATCAGCACCTGAATCACCACACAGATATCTACTGTTTTAGTTTTGGATAGAATTTGTATTGTTGCTAGTGTTCACATTTTGACTACGACAATGAGTCCTTGGTGACAAATAGCAGGAGTTCTCCCCAGACTAATTATTCCAGTGAGAGTTTTGATTGGAAACAAGTACTTCTATCATACAACATAGAACATTACAGCACAGTACAGGCCCTTTAGCCCTCAATGTTGCCCCTCCCTGTGAAACCAATCTGAAGCCAATCTAACCTACATTATTCCATTCTCGTGCATGTGCCTATCCAATGACCATTTAAATGCCCATAAAGTTGGCGAGTCTACAACTGTTGCAAGCAGTGCGTTCCACACCCCTACAACTCTCTAAGTAAAGAAACTACCTCTGAGATCTGTCCAATATCTATCGCCCTTCAATTTGAAGCTATGGTCCCTCGTGCTAGCCATCGCCATCCTTGGGAAAAAGGGTCCCACTGTCCACCCTATCTAACCCTCTAATTATCTTATGTCTCAATTAAGTCACCACAAAATCCTTTTCTCTCGAACGAAAACAGCCTCAAGTCCCTCAAACTTTCCTCATAAGACCTTCCCTCCATACCAGGCGACATCCTAGTAAATCTCCTCTGACCCTTTCTAAAGCTTCTACATCCTTCCTATAATGCGGTGACCAGAACTGTACACAGTACTCCAAGTGTGGCCGCATCAGAGTTTTGTACAGCTGCAGTATGATGTCATGATTCTGAAACTCAATCCCTCTACTAATAAAAGCTAACACACTGTATGTCCTCTCAACAACCCTATCTACCTGGGTGGCAACTTTGAAGGATCTATGTACATGGACACTGCAATCGCTCTGTTCATCTACACTAACAAAAATCTTACCATTTGCCCATTACTCTTCATTCCTGTTACTCCTTCCAAAGTGAATCACCTCACAGTTTTCTGCATTAAACTCCATTTGCCATCTTTCAGCCCAGCTCGGCTTACCTATGTCCCTCTGTAACCCAATAAGGTTTGTGAGGCATGACCTACCCTTCACAAAACTGTGTTGAGTATCCCTAATCAACTTATTCCTCTCTAGATGATTATAAATCCTAGCTCTTATAACCTTTTCTTACACTTAACCCACAACCAAAGTAAGGCTCACTGGTCTATAATTACCAGGGTTGTCTCTACTTCCCTTCTTGAACAAGGGGACAGCATTTGCTATCCTCCAGTCTTCTGGCACTATTCCTCTAGACAACGATGACAAAGATTAAAGTCAAAGGCTCAACAATATCCTCCCCGACTTCTTAGCGAATCCAAGGACAAATCCCATCCAGCTCAGGAGATTTATCTATTTTCACACTTTCCAGAATTTCTAACACCTTCTCCTTGTGAACCTCAATCCCATCTAGTCCATTTGCCTGTTTCTCAGTATTCGACTCAACAAAATTATCTTTTTCCAGTGTGAATACTGACGAAAAATATTCATTTAGTGTTTCCCCTATCTCCTCTGACTCCGTGCACAACTTCCCACTACCGTCCTTGATTGCCCTAAGCTTACTCTACTCATTCTTTTATCCCTTACATACCTATAGAAAGCTTTAGGGTTTTCCCTGATCCTCTCCACCAACAACTTCTCACGTCCCCTCCTTGCTCGTCTTAGCTCTCTCTTTAGGTCTTTCCTGGCTACCTTCTAACTCTCAATCACCCTAACTTTACCCAGAGGTCCTGAGGCCAACTGCAGCAAGGTTATGGCTGCCTAAGGATCACGTAAGTCAGTGGCAGCTGTTGGAATACGATTTAGGTGCAGGAGGCAGGTGAGAGATGGAATCTCTGACATTACTGTTCTGATTCAGCACAATGGCTCAGTGGTTAGAACTACTGCCTCACAGTGCCAGGGACTTCAATTCAATTCCAGCCTTGGGTAACTGTGTAGAGTTTGCACATTCTCCCCATGTCTGTGTGGGTTTCTGCCGGGTGCTCTGGTTTCCTCCCGCTGTTCAAAGATTTTAAATGGATTGCACATGCTAAAATTGCCCTGTAGATAAGCAGGCTAGGTGGATTAGCCATAGTAAATGTGGGTTAAAGGGGGTGGCATGGGATAATATTCGGAAAGTTGGTGCAAACTTGAGAGGCTAAATGGCCTTCTTCTGCACTGTAGGAATTCTATGATTGGTCTGCTACTCATTTTCAAAAGCAGCATGCTTCCATTGTTAGTCTACTCTTAGCTATAGCTAGCCATAAATTACATGTCACTTGTAGATGGAGGTGCATGGTAGTCTTTGTTCTCACCAAATAAAAGATGACTTGTAAAATCCATTCTGAAGGAAACACTACAGCATTAAACTTTACTAATGTTTTGACACTGCTCTAATATTTGGACGGATATTAAATTAGGATTGGAGAAAGATTGATACCTTTCCTTTGGTCTTCTGTGTCATGAAAGCCCATGATTGAAATAGTGTAATATTAGGAAATTTTTAATAAAATGATCACTGTTGGTGTATCATGAATCAGTACACTGAGGAGACTGCAGAATACTCACAGTTTTATCCAACGAACTGTGAATCTCGTTTGCCTCTTCAAATACGCACTTTTCTTCAAAACATTCTCTTTCCAAATTTCCAGGTTTAACCTCTTCAAACATGAAATTAGCCCGTTTTCTAATTCTCAAGACATCACTGGCATCTTTTTCTCGTAAAAAGACTGAGAAATGAAATGAGGAATTGTCTTTAATAAACCGTTGCTTGTAGGACAGAGTAGAATTTGTACTGTGGATTGTTGCACCTATACCAGAGTATAGGGCCCAGACACTTAATGGCATCATTGGTAATGGTAAAGTCATTAAAACTGGTGACTCACAAGAGGCCAGAACTGGAGGAGTGCAGAGCTCTCCAAGGGTTGAGGGGGTTGGAGAAGATTGCAGAGTTAGGGAAGGGTCAGGCCATGTAGAGACTTGGAAACAAAAATGAGAATTTTACAATTGAAGTGGTGTCATTGAAGAAAAGTGAACACAGGGGTAATGAGTGAATGAGACTTTCTGCAAGTTAGGAAGCAGAGTTTTGGATAAACTGAAGTTTGTGTACGGTGCAAGATGGAAGGCCAGCCAGGAGAACATGGAAATGATCAAATCTAGAGATAATAGAAACAGTTGAGGCAGTGGCAGAGTTAAGCAATCTTACAAAGGTGGAAGTTGGTGATCTTGCTCGTTTGGAAGCTTATTTTGCGGGTTATTATGGTACCAAGGGAATGAACAACATCAAGACTATCTCTACCCAGTTCAGGGTGCCACTCGTACAAGAGCAATGTAGATTCACAAAAGGTCATTCTTCACCTGCATGAGGCCAATATGCCATTTGTCCCAAGATTGGGTACTGTGTGCACAAAGGCAGTGTGTAGTCCACACCTATGAATGCTCCCACTGTATCAAGACAATGTACCATTTGCATGAGGATAATTTGTTATCTATATTAAGAGTAAGTGCCATGTATGCAACACAATAAATATTAATATCTCACACTGACCTGAGGACCTGGACCCTTTCATATAACATGCAGCCATGAGAAATATTAAGCACCAGATCTTCTTCATTCTTCAAGCTCTCGCCTGCAATGGGAAAGGAATATGTCATGCGGTATGGGATAATAACTAATCAGGTAATGCCTTAAAGATTTCTGTCCTTGCTCTTCAATGTTTCAACAAATGTACCCATCTCTTCTGAACCTGTGCATTTCTATAGTTTCTTTTACATTACCCCATATTGTTGTTACAGATTTTTTGTTTATTATTGCAAACTCATGAGTTTTATCCTCACATCACAACAAATCCAAAATCAAAATCAGTTCAAAAAACACATTTGCCAAACAAAGATGTCAACACTGGAAAAATGTATGACTCACCCCCTTTGCAGGCTTGTTTTGGTTATCCTGTGCATTGATTTTCTGACTGTGAAATTCCAAGAGGTTCCCCGATGGTTTGAAGGTTTGATGACAGCTGATATTCCTCTGAGAACATCAGTCTGTCTTGCAGTATGACTGACCTTGTGTAACTCCATATCCAGAGATGTTGGCAGCATTTATGTATGTATGACAGCAGCCTACTGTATTAGTTGAGTGTTCCCATGAAGGGCACTAGCTACACCAAGCACCTCACAGGGAGTAACCAGTCTCCTTTCCATGGACATGAGGCCATCTTCAGAACTAAATGTTGAAAAGATGTGACATACCCTTTCAACAGTGGCTCTCAATGACAAGGTGGTGACTCTCTGATCTTCCAATAGCAGCAGCTTGGAACAATATACAATCAAGTCTATTGCGAGCTTATGTTACACAATCTGACATGAATGCTCAGGTATTGCATATGACTTGTGCAATAAGTCTTTATATGAGTCTTTATTGAGGTCATGATTCAACATAAGAACTGATGTACATCCCACTCTGTGATTCAGTCTGACAGTATTTTGTTCACATTTCATATATCAATCTGCTTTGATCTCTACATTTCATGTACATGAACTCCCAATACATCAATATACACTAAGTGACATTAAGAAAGAACAAATGAAGCCAAGATACTGCACTTAGTTAAACTCAATCGCTACTGATCATGCAGATACCATGGTCAGATGATCCATTTAAGCTTTTCCAATCACTTTTATGCTGCGGATTAAGGAGCTTTCTAAGTTGCATGGATCCCAAGGGCTTTTTTAGAGTTGCTTGAATTCCTCACCATCAAATGCCCCCCTTCTATCTACTACGGGAATTTACTGCTGTTATACTAACTGCTGTGTACATACCACCACAAGCAAAGGTTAGTTAGGGAAGCTCTGGATGTGTTGTACTCCACCACTAACACCTTGGAGACGGAACATCCCGAGGCTCTGTTTATGTAACTGGCAACTTCAATTAAGCCAATCCAGGGAAGGTGTTGCCCAAGTACCACCAGAATATTACCTGCCTCACCAGGAGCCTGAATATTTTAGACCACTGCTACACCACTGTGAAAGATGCCTACTGCTCCATCCCCCACCCACATTTCAGGAACTCCGACCACAATGCCATGTTTCTTCTCGCAGCATACTGGCAAAAGCTCAAGCAGGAGACCACCTCGCGGATACAGGTCTAGTGCTGGTCAGAGGAGGCAAAGGATCAACTCTGGCGCTGTCTGGAATTGTCTGATTGGGCCATGTTCAAACAGTCCGCAGGTACCTTGGACGAGTCCGCCACCACCGTCATAGACTTTATCAGCAAGTGTGTGGAGGACTGCATACCGAGGAAGTTGATCCCTGTGTTCCCCAACAGGAAACACTGGATGAATCAGGACATACAGAACCTGCTAAAAACCAGATGTGAGGCCTTCAGATCAGGAGACCCACTCAAATATAAGGAATCCAAGTATGACCTTCACAGAGCCATTAAGATAGCCAAGGACCAATACTGATCCAAACTAGAGACCCGTACAGACACCCAGCGACTATGGCAAGGACTGGATGACATCACAGGTTCTAAAAAGAGACAGTACAAGATAGCAGATGATGACATATCCCTCCCAGATCATCTGAACACCTTCTATGCTCACTTTGAGCAGAATTTCCGTGGAGAGGTAACACTCATTCCGACTAGTCCTGACGAACCTAACTCAACAATCACTGCATCAGAGGTCAGATCAGTTTCCCTTCATGGGAATCCAATGAAAGCGATAGGACGAGATGGAGTACCAGGCCGTGCACTCAGAGCATGTGTAGATCAACTGGCAGAGATCTTCTTGGACATCATCAACCTCTCCTGCAGCAGGCCACTGACCCTGCCTGTTTCAAGAGGGCCAACATCATCCCTGTGCCTAAGAAGGCTCATGCAGCATGTCTTAATGACTATCCCATGGTCATAAAGTGCTTTGAAAGGCTGGTCATGGCATTCATCAACTCCAGCCTTCCCACTACTCTTGACCCAATCCAATTTGCCTATCAGACCAACAGATCCATATCAGATGCCATATCACTTGCCCTTCACTCTTCCCTAGAATACTTCGACACCAAGAACAGCTACGTAAGAAACCTACTCACTGACTACAGTTCAGCCTTCAACACTATTATCCTCTCGAGACTGATTACTAAACTTAGTGATCTCAGACTAAGCCCCATTCTCTGCAACTGGATCTTCAGTTTCCTGACCTACAGGCCACAATCAGTGAAGATTGGGGACAATATTTCATCCTTGCTACACTCAACACTGGAGCCCCCAGGGGTGCATACTCAGCCCCATATGTACTCACTGTATACCCATAACCGCATCGCTAAATACCAGACTAATGCCATTTACAAGTTTCCAAATGACACCACCATAGTCGGTTGAATCTCAGGTGGCGATAAAACAGACTACAGATGGGAGGTGGAAGACCTGGAAAATTGGTGCACTGAGAACAACCTTGCTCTCAATGCCAGCAAAACTAAGGAAATCTTTATTGACTTTTGGCGCGATGTTACTCATACCCCCCAACACATTAACAGCACAGAGTTGGAACGAGTGGAGAGTGTCAAGCTCCTGGGAGTGGTCATTCACAACAAGCTTTCTTGGGCCATTCATGTGGACGCACTGGTTACAAAGGCCCAACAATGTCTCTTCCTTCTCAGGCAGCCCAGGAAGTTTGGCATGACGGCAAATACTCTACCAACTTTTATGGTGTGCCGAGAGCATTCTGTCTGGATGTATCACTACCTGGTATGGCAACTGTACCATTCAAGATTGGAGACTGTTACAGAAAGTGGGGAACTCAGCCCGGACAATCACAAAGGCCATCCTCCCATCTGTAGAATCCATCTACCAGGCCCGCTGTCAAGGAAAGGCCACCAGCATCCTCAAACATCCATCCCACCCTGGCAATGTTTTTCTACAATCTCTACCATCGGGGAGAAGGTACAGAAGCCTGAACATGCACCAGCCGGTTTCGCAACAGTTTCTACCCAATTGTTGTTAGAATACTGAACGGACTCACAAACTCTTAACATTTGCCTTTACGTAAGTTTTTGCTTTTGCCACCGTTTATCTATTATTTACTATCGATGCTACGACAAAGCTTTTCACTGAGCCTCGGTACACATGACAATAAATTCAATTCAATTCAATAGAGTCCCCTGAAGATCTGTCTTGTGACCTTACCCTCTGTTGAATTAGCAACTGTGGGTTTTTTATCCCCATGCCTTACCTCCTGCAATCTGTTTTATGTATGAGCGTTCATGTGCACATCCTTCCACTAACAAAGCTTGCATCCTGTTGCATCTGAGTTGGGGTTTGAGAGAGTCACATCAAGTGATGGCACATTTTTCAAGATCAGCTGCACCATTCCCTCTCCACACCAGACATAACTCCATGTGTGAACACTGACATTAGTCATAGAGTCATAGAGATGTACAGCATGGAAACAGACCCTTCGGTCCAAACCGTCCATGCCGACCAGATATCCCAACCCAATCTAGTCCCACCTGCCAGCACCCGGTCCATATCCCTCCAAACCCTTCCTATTCATATGCCCATCCAAATGCCTTTTCAATGTTGCAATTGTACCAGCCTCCACCATATCCTCTGGCAGCTCATTCCATACACGTACCACCCTCTGCATGAAAAAGTTGCCCCTTAGGTCTTTTTTATATCTTTCCCCTCTCACCCTAAACCTATGCCCTCTAGTTCTGGACTCCCCGACCCCAGGGAAAAGACTTTGCCTGTTTATCCTAACCATGCCCCTCATAATTTTGTAAACTTCTATAAGGTCACCCCTCAGCCTCCGACGCTCCAGGGAAAACAGCCCTAGCCTGTTCAGCCTCTCCCTGTAACTCAGATCCTCCAACCCTGGCAACATCCTTGTAAATCTTTTCTGAATCCTTTCAAGTTTCACAACATCTTTCCGATAGGAAGGAGACCAGAATTGCACGCAATATTCCAACAGTGGCCTAACCAATGTCCTGTATAGCCACAACATGACCTCCCAACTCCTGTACTCAATACTCTGACCAATAAAGGAAAGCATACCAAATGCCTTCTTCACGATCCTATCTACCTGCGACTCCACTTTCAAGGAGCTATGAACCTGCACTCCAAGGTCTCCTTGTTCAGCAACACTCCCTAGGACCTTACCATTAAATGTATAAGTCCTGCTAAGATTTGCTTTCCCAAAATGCAGCACCTCGCATTTATCTGAATTGAACTCCATCTGCCACTTCTCAGCCCATTGGCCCATCTGGTCCAGATCCTGTTGTAATCTGAGGTAACCCTCTTCGCTGTCCACTACAACTCCAATTTTGGTGTCATCTGCAAACTTACTAACTGTACCTCTTATGCTCGCATCCAAATCATTCATGTAAATAACAAAAAGTAGAGGGCCCAGCACCGATCCTTGTGGAACTCCACTGGTCACAGGCCTCCAGTCTGAAAAACAACCCTCCACCACCATCATCTGTCTTTTACCTTTGAGCCAGTTCTGTATCCAAATGGCTAGTTCTCCCTGTATTCCATGAGATCTAACCTTGCTCACCAGTCTCCCATGGGGAACCTTGTTGAACGCCTTACTGAAGTCCATATAGATCACATCTACTGCTCTGCCCTCATCAATCTTCTTTGTTACTTCTTCATAAAGCTCAATCAAGTTTGTGAGACATGATTTCCCACGCACAAAGCCATGTTGACTATCCCGAATCAGTCCTTGCCTTTCCAAATACATGTACATCCTGTCCCTCAGGATTCCCTCCAACAACTTGCCCACCACCAAGGTCAGGCTTACCAGTCTATAGTTCCCTGGCTTGTCTTTACCACCCTTCTTAAACAGTGGTACCACATTTGCCAACCTCCTGTCTTCTGGCACCTCACCTGTGACTATTGATGATACAAATATCTCAGCAAGAGGCCCAGCAATCACTTCTCTAGCTTCCCACAGAGTTCTTGGGTACACTTGATCAGGTCCTGGGGATTTATCCACCTTTAACCGTTCCAAGACATCCAGCACTTCCTCCTCTGTAATATGGACATTTTGCAAGATGTCACCATCTATTTCCCTACACTCTATATCTTCCATATCCTTTTCCACAGTAAATACTGATGCAAAATATTCATTTTGTATCTCCCCCATTTTCTGTGGCTCCACACAAAGGATGCCTTGCTGATCTTTGAGGGGCCCTATTCTCTCCCTAGTTACCCTTTTGTCCTTAATAGAATTATGGTCGCTGGCCCCAAAGTGCTCCCCCACTGACACCTCAGTCACCTGCCCTGCCTTATTTCCCAAGAGTAGTTCAAGTTTTGCACCTTCTCTCGTAGTTACATCCACATACTGAATCAGAACATTGTCTTGTACGGACTTAACAAATTCCTCGCCATCTAAACCTTTAACACTATGGCAGTCCCAGTCGATGTTTGGAAAGTTAAAATAACTACCCTATTATTCTTACAGATAGCTGAGATCTCCTTACAAGTTTGTTTTTCAATTTCCCTCTGACTACATTCTCCAAAGCTGAAATGAAAGAAAGGTTCAGGGATTCATGAAGTTGATAACAAGTGGTTTTTGCTAATTTAGTCTCCGTTCTGTGGCACTTCGGAGCCTAAAGATCCGCTCGCAGCATGTTTTACCACACTGCAAACACTAACTGTCTACTTCTGTTTCAATCTATTGAGGAGCACTGAGCTGAAAAACTTGCCAGGTATTGATAACAATACTGCATCTCTGCAGTTTCAGTCACTGAGGTTGCCAGTCCACGATAAAGAAGCTTTATAAATCAAAGTTATTTTGTTGTTGATAATTCATCCACTCCTTGCATGTCTTTTGTTTGCCTAAGCACTATTCTCTGAATTATGCAAACTCTGGAAATGCCAGCTCCAAAAAAGGACCAAAACCAATCACAGTATTTCAGCTCTAGTCTGATTAAAGCCTTGTATAGTTTTAGTAAAACATCTTTATTTTTATTGTTATACTCCATTCTCTTTGAAATAAAGGCCATTTGCTTTCCCTTTACATAGTGAACTTGGATTGTTAGTTTTCTGAGATCGATGCACAAGGACTCCCAAATCCCTCTATCCCACAGCTTTGTGCAGTCTTTCCCCATTTAAATAACATTCAGCTCCTCTATTCTTCCTGCCAAAGAGAATGACCACACATTTCCTCACTTTATGTTCCATCTGTCAAGTTTCTGGCCATTTGCTTCACCTGTATTCCTCAGCAAATTCTGTGTGTCATCCTTACCACTTGTCTTCTCATCTATTTTGTGTCATCTACAAACTTGGCTCCAGTAATTCACTTTTCTTATCCATGCCATTAATCTACATTGAGAAAGTGAGGACTGCGGATGCTGGAGATCAGAGCTGAAAATGTGTTGCTGGAAAAGCGCAGCAGGTCAGGCAGCATCCAAGGAGCAGGAGAATCGACGTTTCGATTCCTGAAGAAGGGCTCATGCCCGAAACGTTGATTCTCCTGCTCCTTGGATGCTGCCTGACCTGCTGCGCTTTTCCAGCAACACATTTTCAGCATTAATCTACGTTGTGAATTATTGTGTCCCCAGCACTGAATAACATGGTATCCCACAAGTTTCCCTCCTGAAAAAAAAACCCTTATTCCAATGCTATGTCTTCTTTGTTAACCAATCTTTGATTCGTGCTAATATATATATTTCATGCTAATTTTGTTTTTGTTTCAGCAGCAGGAAGAGTTGGAGCGTTGGCCAGGAGGCTGCCGGGAATGTGAATCCCTGATTTAAAACCTTACCTTGAGCGTTGGGGCCCTCCGTTTTTGTTTCAGCAGCACGAAGAAGGTGAATCCCTGATTTAGAAACTTTCCTCATGAATAGGTGGAGCACACGCTGAGCAGGAGCAGACACGGGACTGCTGAGGACGTGAAGTAATATATTTGGGTAGTTGCATTACTCAAAACACTACCTACATAGTCTCTCCCTCCCATCCTCCTTGTCTAACCAAAGAAAGGTTCTGTGTGCCGGATTGGTAAAGTAACTAGTTTTTTTTAATTCTTTTATTTTTGTACAGTCTCTTTGGGAATTTAGAATAGTGGGAGTGGTGGTTACGGCAGTTGAATGTTCCTCCTGCAGAACGTGGGAGGTAAGAGTCACCACTTGTGTCCTTGCTGGCTTCATCTCCGGGAAGTGCACCCACATCCAGCTCCAAACTCCAAAACCGCTTTAGGGAACTGGAACTGGAGTTGGATGTACTTTGGATTATTCAGAGGGCAGAGGGGGCTCTTGAGAGGAGTTACTGGGAGGTACTCACACCTCAGGTACAAGAAACAGGCAGATGGGTTACTGTCAGGGAATGGAAAGGCAACCGACAGGCAGTGCAGGATCCCCTGTGGTCATTCCCCTCAATAACAAGTATACCATTTTGGATACTGTTGGGGAGGATGACTTACCGGGGTAAGCCATGGGGTACAGGTCTCTGGCACAGAGTCTGTCCCTGCTGTTCAGAAGGGAAGGGGGGAGAGGAGCAGAGTGTTAGTCATTGGGGCTCCATAGTTAGAAGAACAGATAGGAGGTCCTATGGAAACAAGAGACTCACGGTTGGTTAGTTGCCTCCCAGGGTTCATGATGTCATGGATTGTGTATTCGGGATCCTTTAGGGGGAGCAGCCCCAAGTTGTGATCCACATAGGCACTAATGACATAGGAAGGAAAAGGGATGAGGATTTCAGGCAGAAATTCAGGGAGCTAGGGTGGAAGCTTAGAGCTAGAACAAAGAGAGTTGTTATCTCTGGGTTGTTGCCCATGCCATGTGCCAGTGAGGTGGGGAATAGGGAAAGAGACGAGTTGAACACGTGGTGACAGGGATGGTACTGGAGGGAGTATTTCGGATAGCAGAATAATTGAGGCTCATTCTGAGGTAGGTGGGACCTCAATAAACAGAATGGTCTACATCTGAACTGGAAGGGTACCAATATCCTGGGGGGGAGATTTGCTAATGTTCTTCAGGAGAGGTTAAACTAATTCAGCACAGGGATGGGAATCTAAAATGTAGTTCCAGTGTCCAGGAGATTGAAAGTAGTGAGTTCAGAAATGAGGTTTCAAGGTCACAATAGTTCACCGGCAAGCAGGAAGGTGGTTTGAAGTGCATCTACTTCAATGTTGCGGCCATTTTGGAGACATGGATAGAACAGGGACAGGAATGGTTGTTGCAGGTTTTGGGATTTAGATGTTCCAGTAAGAACAGGGAAGGTGGTAGGAGAGCGGGAGGTATGGCATTGTTAGTCAAGGACAGTATTACGGTGGCATAAAGGATGTTTGAGGTCTTGTTTACTGAGGTGGTATGGACTGAGATTAGAAACAGGGAAGGAGAGGTCTCCGAATAGTTCCAGAGATGTTGAGGAAAGGACAGCAAAGATAATCCTGGATAGGAGTGATAGTAAAAGGGTAGTTGTTATGGTAGTCTTTGACTTTCCAAATAATGACTGGAAATACTATAGTTCGAGTACTTTAGATGTGTCAGTTTTTGTCCAATGTGTGCAGGAAGGTTTCCTGACACAGTATGTAGACAGGCCAACAAGAGGTGAGACCATTTTGGATTTGTACTGGGTAATGAACCAGGCCAGGTATTAGATTTGGAGGTAGGTGAGCACTTTGGTGATAGTGACCACAATTCGGTTAGATTTACTTTAGTGATGGAAAGAGAGAGGTATATACCACAGGGCAAGAGTTATAGCTAGGTGAAAGGCAATTATGACAAGATTAGGCAAGATTTAGGATGAACTGGATGGGGAAGGAAACTGCAGGGGATGGGCACAATTGAAATGTGGAGCTTACTCAAGAAATAGCTGTGTCCTTGGTAAGTATGCACCTGTCAGGCTGGGACGAAGTGGTCGAGCGAGGGAGCCATGATTTACTAAAGAAGTTGAATTTCTTGTCAAGAGGCAGAGGAAGGCTCATGTTAGGATGAGACGTGATGGCTCAGTTAGGGCGCTTGAGAGTTACAAGTTAGCCAGGAAAGACCTAAAGAAGAGCGATGAAGAGCCAGGAGGGGACATGATAAGTCACTGGCAGATGGATCAAGGAAAACCACAAAGCTTTCTGTAGGCATATCAGGAATAAAAGAACGATGAGAGAAAGATTAGGGCGAATCAAGAATAGTAGTGGGAAGTTGTGCATGGAGTCCAAAGAGATGGGGAAGCTTTAAATGAATATTTTTCATCTGTATTTACACTGAAAAAAGACAATGTTGCCAAGGAGAATATTGGCTACTAGACTAGATGGGATTGAGGTTCACAAGGAGGAGGCGTTAGCAATTCTGCAAAGTGTGAAAATAGATAAGTGCCTGGGCTGGAAGGGTTTTAATTTAGGATTCTCTGGGAAGCCAGGGATGAGATTGCTGAGCCTTTGGCTTTGATCATTATGTCGTCATTGTCTACAGGAATAGTGCCAGAAGTCTGGAAAATAGCAAATTTTGTCCCCTTGTTCAAGAAGGGGAGTAGAGACAGCCCTGGTAAGTATAGACCAGTGAACCTTACTTTGCTTGTGGGTAAAGTGTTGGAAAAGGTTATAAGAGATAGGATTTATAATCATCTAGAGAGGAATATAAGCTGATTAGGGATACTCAACACAGTTTTGTGAAGGGTAGGTCATGCTTCACAAACCTTATTGGTTCTTTGGCAAGGTGACCAAACAGGTGGATGAGGGTAAAGCAGTTGATGTAGTGCATATAGATTTCAGTAAGGCATTTGATAAGTTTCCCCATGGTAGGCTATTGAACAATATACAGAAGCACGGGATTGAGAGTGATTTAGTGGTTTGGATCAGAAATTGGCTAGCTGAAAGAAGACAGAGGGTGGTGGTTGATGGGAAATGTTCATCCTGGAGTTCAGTTACTCGTGGTGTACTGCAAGGATCTCTTTTGGATCCACTTCTGTTTTGTTATGAATGACCTAGACGAGGACATAGAAGGATGGGCTAGTAAATTTGCAAATGACACTAAGGTTGGTGGAGTCATGGATAGCGCTAACAGATGTTGCAGGATACAGAGGTACGTAGATAAGCTGCAGAGCTGGGCGGAATGGTAAATGGAGTTTAATGCGGAAAGGTGTGAAGTGATTCACATTGGAAGGAGCAATAGAAATGAAGAGTGCTGAGCTAATGATAAGATTCTTGGTCGTGTAGATGAGTAAAGAGATCTGTGTCCATGTATGCAGATCCTTGAAATTTGCTACCCAGGTTGATAGGGTTGTTAAGAAGGGTTTTGGTGTGTTAGCTTTTATTGGTAGAGGAATTATGTTTCAGAGCCACGAGGTCATGCTGCAGCTGTACAAAACTCTGGGTGCAGTCACAATGTATAGTTCTTGTCACCGCATTATAGGAAGGATGTGAAAGCTTTGGAAAAGGTTCAGAGGAGATTTACGAGGATGTTGCCTGGTATGGAGGGAAGGTCTTATGAGGAAAGGCAGAGGATATTTACATTAGAGAGAAGATTGAGAGGTGACTTATTTGAGACATTTAACATAATCAGAGGGTTAGATAAGGTGGACAGTGAGAGCCTTTTTCCTCGGATGGTGATCACTAGTACAAGGGGTCATAGCTTTAAATTGAGGGGTGATAGATATCAGACAGATGTCAAAGATTGTTTCTTTACTCAGAGAGGAATAGAGGTGAGGAATGCACTGCCTGCAACTGTAGTAGGCTCGCCAACTTTAGGGGCATTTAAATGGTAATTGGATAAATACATGGATGAAAATGGAATAGTGTAGGATAGATGGGCTTCAGATTGGTTCCACAAGTTGACACAACATTGAGAGCCGAACGGCCTGTTCAGCACTGTAATGTTCTATGTTCTATACTAACTCCAACACTATGGGCTGTTATGTTGTTAAGTAACCTAATGTATGGAACCTTATAAAACATCTTCTAAAAGCCAAACATATTACAGCTGTTGCTATCATGTTTGTTACCTTGTCAAAGAATTCTAATAAACTTGTCAGCCATTATTTCCCATTCGTGAAGCCAAACTAGCTCTGCTTGATCACATTATATCTTTTCAAATAGTCTACTATCACATCCTTTATAACACTAACATTTTGCCAACCACAGGCTTTAAGCCAACTGCCTTCTCACTACCTTGTTTTTTTTTGTCTCCCATCTTTAAATAAAAATGCCACATCGGCAGTTTTCCAACCTTCTGGAACATATTTAGAATTTAAGGATTTCTGGAAGATTACTACCAGTACATCCACTGTCTCTGTAGTTACTTCCTTTAAAATCCTACGATGCATCTCATTAGGTATAGTTCAGTTTAGGAAATCTGGTCAGTGTGGATGAGTTCAATGACAACCCTTGGTCCATTATTTCCATTGGCCTTCCCTCGCACCTGTTCTCTCGTGATAGTTATTGTATTCATTTCCTCGCCTCCTTGATTATTTAGAATTTTTGGAATGCTCTTAGCGTCCACTACTGTGAAGACAGATGCTGAGTATTTATTCAACTCCTTGACCATTTCCTGGTTCCCCTTTATTATTTTCCCAGCCTCATTCTCTAAGGGGTCTATGTTCAGTTTGGCTTTTGCCTTTCATTTTATATGTTTCAAGAAACTCTTGCTGTCTCTCTCAATATTACTTTCAAGTTTACCCCAAAATTTATTTCCTTTCTTTTCTTTTGGCCATCTTTTGTTGGTTTTTAAACGGTTGATTACCACTAATCTTTGCTATGTTGTATGTTTTTCCTTTCAATTTGATGCTATCCTTAACATTTCTAGTTTACAATGTTTGGCTTATCCCCTTCCTAGAATCTTGCTTCCTCACTAGAATATATTAGCATCTGCCGTTGATCCTCAACGATCTTTGCTGCTAAGTTCCTATCTCTGTCCACTCCAGTCAGCTCTGCCCTCATTTAAGCTCAGCACAGTTGTTTCTAACCCAACTATAAAAGAAAGAACTGTGGATACTGACTATCTGATTTAAAAACAGAAATTGCTGGAGGAACACAGATTTGTCAGCATCTGTGGAGAGAAAGCAGAGTTAATGTTAACTCAAAACAGTAACTCTCCTATCTCCACAGGTGCTGCCAGACCTGTTGAGTTTCTTTGGCAGTTTCTGTTTTCTCGTCCAACCCAAGCTCCTCCCTCTCAAACTACATGCTATGTTCCACCATGTTATGGCCTCTGTTTCCGAGGGGATCTTGTCCTCTGGCATATATTAAATTTGCCTCATCACCAGATTCAAAATAGCTGGATTGGTTCCACAACATATGGTTCTAGGAAATTGTTCCAAAATGACTCTGTGAAGTTTTCCTTTGTCAATCTATCACTTTGTACATGTAGATTAAAGTCATCCATAATCCATGTACTATAGTTGTTACATGCCCTCATCATCCAGCAATTTATTCTCTGTCCTACTATTAAATTAGGGGGCTTATAGACCACTTCCAACAGCGTCTTTACACTATCTTCCTGTTGACAACTCTCTTGATTATGGAAAGTTCTTGTACTTTCATCTCTAAACTCAAGTCTTTATTTCAGTTTATTGATCATTGAATTTTTTATATATCATAACCCACTGACTGAGAGTTCAAAACTAGATGGCATATTTCTAAGGTGAGAGGAGAAAAATTTAGAAGGGACCCGAGGGACAACTTTTTCTCACAGAGGGTAGTTTATATGTGGAATGAACTGCCAGAAGAAGTGGTAGATGCAGGTACAGTTACAACATCCAAAAGACATTTGGACAGGTGTATGAATAGGAAAGGTTCAGAGGGATATGGGTCAAACACATGCAATGGGACTAGTTCAATTTGGGAAACTTGGTTGGCATGGACGAGTTGGACTAAACAGTCTATTTCCATGCTGTTATGACTCTATAAAAATCTTATTTTAAATGCACCATATGATTTCCAACTCACTTTCCCACCTATTCAACTCAAGTCTATCATTCATCTTTTTTTGGTTTGCTTCTTACCTGTTTCGTTTATCATGTCTTCTGTTAAACCCTTTTCTAGTCAACATTGCACCCAAGCTCTCTATTTCAATCTTTGCTCCCTTTCTTTGTGAATCTGTTTTACTATCTTAATAAACTGCATTATATCCTCCAACTCTATTTACCTAGATTTTGATCCTTCACCAGTGACTTGCCTTTGGATTTTGTTTCTGCTTCTGCTGCACCACTTTAACACAAAAGGTCTCTTTTCAATTTCCCCTTCTTAAATAAACATACCTAATTTGCATGGTCTGGGAGGCCCAAAACAAAGGAGATTGCACAATGGTAAGATATTCAATTACTTTGACAAGTTCTGATTTAGGCAGTTCCTCATGGAGTCACTCCTTTACTGTACCTAATATGTAACTGCTGATTGATCAGCAATTTTTATTGATTTTTATTGATAAAAATTCCTGATCAATGGAGCAGTATTCCCCATTGATGGGCTCCGGGAAAGAATCCAAAGTCCTCAAATGGAGTGGAATATTCTACAGATTGCATTATTGCCCAACATTATGCAAGGTCTTACATCAAAGTTTTCTTTCTTGACAAAGTGTTAAACAAGCCAAATATCCTGCACTGACATAGTGGGTGGCTTGGTGGCACAGCAGTTAGCACTACTGCCTCACAGCGCCTGAGACCCGGGTTCAATTCCCGCCTCAGGCAACTGTCTGTTTGGAGTTCGCACATTCTCCCCATGTTTGTGTGGGTTTCCTCCCACTGTCCAAAGATGGTCAGGTGAATTGGCCATGCTAAATTGCCCGTAGTGTTAGGTAAGGGGTAAATGTAGGGGCATGGGTGGGTTGCGCTTCGGCGGGTCGGTGTGGACTTGTTGTAATGTAACCTAATCTAACATCTTACTTAACGAACTGTTGGAATGCTACTTCACAAATATTGGGTCATTACCTGTATCTGGGCTGCACATTCTACGTGATACATCATAATGTGTATTTA